>NW_006800047.1:727807-762487 GCF_000485575.1 Poecilia formosa | reverse complement strand
CCGCACTGATGGAATGGAGGTAAGGGAAGGGCAGCATTTCTGCATTTCTCTATGTGGCTGGAAAAACCTCGTCATCCTCTGGAACAACTGCAGTAGCATGACATAATCTTTTAAAACCCATCGACCGCATTAAGAGATATGACCTAACTGTTTAATTTACGGACTCTGTTAAGGAGTCTTGTCTTGTTCTACTGTTATGGTTCTGGTGTTGGAACCTGATGAATCAAGTTCTAACTCTTTTTTTTTTTTTAATTCTGTTTCTATCTTGCAACTAACAATTATTGCAGAACACTCTTCTCTTAGACTCCCTTAACTGCAATAGACTTAGTCAAAGTTAAACTTGAAATCAACTTAAACAGTGTTCTGAATGCTTCAATTTTTAGCTTTAAGGGGCAGAAATTGAGTTTATTTTCTGATTTGGTTTCTTTAATAATTGAATTACTTTTGATTTAGCCCGTCAAAGACATACTTTTTCACACTAAAGTACGGAGTCATCACTACATTCATGTCAGTGAGTTGCTGCTGTCCATCGCCTGTCTTTGTCATGGCTGCTCGTCCCCTGGGGGCCCTTTAACTCTGGCCTCATCAGAGGCCCACAGAGACCTCCCTGTCAGTCAACCAGACATCAGCCTCTGATTGGCTCAGAGACTGATTACACCCTATTCATGCCTCGCCATTTTCGCAGGGCAGAAACACATGCAGGGCCATGTAATAAGCGTCCATACGGTGGGAACCTGATGCCCTATTGGGAGAGGGAAGGAAAAAAAAAAACACTGACTGCATTCTAGTGCCGAGTAATCTCAGTTCAAATCAAAATCCGACACGCACGCACAAAGTTAACTGCCGCGCGACGTTTGGGTGGATGAAGCGCTACGTGACGATGCTGTGGAACAGAATTTGCACTTTTACAGATTTTTTTCCTGCATTTCTTTCTTTATCACACTTAAATGTAATATCATATTAGACACTAAATAAACACAAAATGATGGTTTCATTTATTAAGGGGGAAAGAAAAGCTATTCAGTCCAACCAGGTTTTCACCTTGAGACATTGGCTCGGTTTGTCCAGAGTCTCTTTCTTGTAGTTGAATCATGAAGACTGATCCTATTATCAGAGTCAAGTGAGGTCTGTAGTGCTTTAGGCTGTATTCACACCAGCCCTGTTTACTCCACTTTAACTCTTGCTCATTTACCTAGAAAGTCCAGTTCATTTGAGGAGGTGAGAATGGGTAATCCAACTGTGATGTGGACCAAAAAACAAACTCTGGCCAACCTACAAACCTTGCTCTTGGTTTGGTTGAAGTGAACTCTAGTGCGGTTCAAATGCATAAGTGAACACCACGCGGACCGGAGACCACTTAAAAAGCAAGAAGTGGAAGACAGCGCAAGGCATTCTGGATAAATACAAATGCCAATCTAGCGCTAGTGGGAGAAATTAACCGTGGTCTTTTACCAAAGACAACCGCTAAAATCTGATGCCACTCCATTTTTGTTCATATTTCATGAGTAAGGAAGATGCACTCATGTCTTCTTCTGAGGGTTTTCTGTCATTTGCTTCAGTGGTTCTTGTTGCAGCGCCACCACAGGCGAGGGGAGGAACAGGTAAGTTTGTTCACGCGTTGTCATTAAAAACACACTCCTCCTCCAGCTACTTCCTGTCGTCATCTTCTTCACAGTTTCCGACAGCAATAATATTTGGTTATTAATGTGACTGTGATGCGAAAAAAGTTTTCCCATTGTAGTTGGTTTATTTTAAACTAATTTTGATATGCTCAAAAAACAACAACAAAAAACATGTCATTATAGCACCAAAACCTTTAATGTTTCCATTAAGCTAAATTATTTTTGAAATGTCAAATTGCACAATTCAACAGAAACGCAGCTTAGTCATACTATGTGTCATGATTTCACTCATCACAATAGAGCACATTTAAATCCATTACAGAGGATCTGCAGGACTATGATGTGTCAAAATAACCTAAGAAGTGGTTCTTGGTTGATCTGTGGCCTCATGATTGAGTCGCAGACGCCGTCAGTGGTTTCTTCATTTGTGGATTATGGTTTTCACTGTGGTTCTCCATAGTCCCAAAGCCTGACTTTGACTCCTGTATGTTTCTGAATGTCGTGTTGCTTTCTCTGACCTTTTAGCCTTCTTCTTGTCAGCAGGTTCTGTTCAAGTGACTTCTTGATTTCTTGGTCTAGTGCTAATCAAGCTTGGGTGTGGCTATAATGAGAATCACAGCTAATTAAACTCTTTACGAGAGAGGTAATATTTTCACACTGGGCCAGGTTGGTTTAACAAATTAATGATATGAAAACATTGTATATATGTGTGTACTGAGGGGATAACACTTTTTTTTTTTTTTACATTGCTGTATGTTGAAGGGCATCCTGGAACACTAATCCTTGGTAATCTGAAGACACCGAATATTTCAGCCACAAGAACGACGCGCAGTTGGTCGACAGTTAGGAGTGATGAAGAGACCCATTACAATCATTTCCAAGAGGAAAACGTGTTAAATGTCACCCCAATCTGTGTCAGCTTGATAACTCTCATGATATGAGAAAGATTTCAACAGAAGGATATTTTAATGATAAAATCCCCGCAGCCATCTGGTGGCGTAATGAAATGGCCAGTGCTGGCAGAAGATCTGGATGACCTCTCCGTATCCACCGGTGGCATATGCCGGGGCTCGCCGAGTCGAAGGGTCAACCTTTCCAAGCGCCGACAACCATCAGCAGCACACTCATAATCATCAAGCCCTCATCTGCTGTGTTCACAAATCCCACGCAGGACCAGATTTTTTTTTTTTTTTGAGGATTTGTGAAAACAGGGCGCGCCATATGTTGCCACGCGGCTTGCGCCGTCGTGTGAACAAAGACGGGGGCCATTAATTAAAACCCGCAACTCGCCGCTTTGATTATTTCAACACCTGCGAGTGTCAACAAGCGCACACCCTCTCTGATCTGCTCTTTATTCTGAGAGGTATTAAGAGAGTTGGAGCGCCGGGGTCTTGGCGGGGTTAAGGCTCGCCGTACCCAAGCTGGCTCATCTGCTTTCATTTGGAGATGAATCCATCTTGATGCCACTCGCTTCAGCCAGCCGTCTGAAAGACTTCTAGCATGTGTGAGCCCCACATTAATGTTCGATGCTTTGCCTTTATGTGCTAATGGGCAGATTAATGGTGTTGGAGGATACTTGTGTGTGTTTCGTCAGGACCGGTTTGACTTCACGAGGCCGCGTGAGATGAGAGGTTGCAGGCACAGAGATGCTGCAGTGCCGAAGCGAAAGGCGGTTTCAAGGATTACTGTCGGGGCGGAAAAGAGGCAATTAATCTCCGTCTTCAAAATGGGATACAGCTGAGCTTCAAGGCCTTCGGGATCTTCTGAAAAGATGATAAGCTTCTGTTTACTAATTTTCCCTTTTAGATGTATTGACGCTTTGTGCAAATATGTGGCAGATATCCAAATCTGGATGTGTGAGTGTGTAGTTGTGGACGAGCTAAGGGCAGGTTTAGTGATTTACCCTCCACCCCCTCTATCCCAGGTGTGTGATTGCAACAGTGTTTGTTTGATTTTGTTTTTTGCTCATTTTCAATTACAATCGGCTCCCGAGCGAGCGGGTCGAGCGTTCCAGTTTCTATCAGTTCGAACAGGGTGTTTGATCAGAACTAAGCCCTGCTGACATTAGATTTATTTTTTCCCGTTTTACTCATGTCCTTGTCCCCCCCTGTTAGTTCTGAGGTCACAACCAGAAGAGCAACATGAAAACAAAACAGCTGGGTTCTGTCTTTTAGCCAAATGCTGGGTTTGTGCTGTTAGGGTCATTTTGATGAAATAGTGAGTCAAAAATACAACAAACTGAGTTTGTTGGGTGAAACATGAGACCAGAAAGAACCTCCAACGATGCCAATTAAGTAACGTTGCTGTGATTCAGACTCATCTGGTGAGTGTCTTTAAAAAAAAGACCAGTAACAAATTAGCCTGACCATTGCTTTGCTACTCTATTCCACTCGATTCTCATCTCCCTTCAGTGGTCCATCTGGGCTTTCTCCCATTGAAGTGGATTTCTTCAGTAGAATTTCCAACTTGCGAACAGAAGGAGACGTTGGTTTTCTGTGCTGTTTTTTGAAGTGAATGAAGTCATTCAGTCCATGTTGGCTACGCTTCCAAGTAATGAATTAACATTAACACCCATATTGTTCAGCTCAATACTTCTCTCTTCACACTGGAGGACGGTTGTTTACGTCACAGAAAATATCCAGTAAGCTTCATTTCCTCTAATATTTTTTAATGCACTCCACGAAAAACTCAGAGAAGTGGTGAGCTACGTGTCACCCGGTCCACGAACCGTACGGTAAATCATTACATAGAAAAACATTACATTACATTAAAGTGATGCATGAGAGAGACGGAGAGAGCTCTGTTTTTCAATTTCAAAGGTTTTTCGTTTGTACTTGAAACTTCCTCTTGGCGAGGTTGGGGGAGTTTCACCGCCACTGTACCTGCTTGATACTGATGAGTAAAGCTAAAGCAAAACGTAGCTGTGCATCAGTTCCCCTCTGGCTGCAGAATTCACCCTGATCAGATCTGGCACAACAAGCTTCTTTACCTTCAGGAGCTTCACACCGCCTTCCTCCGTCTGTCGGCACAGATATATCTTGCTGTCTGTCCGAGAACACAAACTTATCTCGGGAGGTGCAGAAAAATCTGAAGCTTGAGGTTGACACAAGATTATATATATATATACTATATTTTGTTCTAGCGAGAATGAAGACAGTAGGAAATGTTAAAAGAAAAAAAAACACTATTTTTCTTTTATCTCAATCAAGAACAGAAGATCATTGGAATTTCCTAAAATTAAAATGATTATTATGCATCCTTTGACATTTTATACAGGAAGGGTAACATTTGTGAAAACACCACCTGAGATTTAAAAATGAGGAAGTTTTTAATTAATCCATTACCTATTATACAATAAAGCTGATTTTAGATCTTCTGCTGACGTCTACTTCCATCCCATTTTCTCTTTAATTATTATATATGTCACAGTGAGTGCTGAAGCTGGATACAATCTGTCATTAAAACTCAAACGTTCAAGCAGCAGAATCAGACAAATAAATGAACATCTGCTACCCCTCAATCCCAAACAAATTAACACAAAGCTGCCTAAGCCTGGCAGTGACACGTAAACCTCTCGCTCTTTCGCTCTACACCACACAAATAAAATCTGCTGTGATTTAAATCCCAAACCTTTTCACCAGTAAGCTGTTTTTTCGGTTTGTTTTTTTTTTTTTTTTTTCCTTCTGTGAACAATCAACAATTGGTTTTCCCAATCTGAGGATGGAAATACTGTAAGAACAGCAATGGAATAGAAAAATAAACAGAGTAGATTCCATGTTGTGAAGACAGTATCAAACACTAGACAAAGTTTTTCTGTTGCAAAAAAAAAGTTTTTTGTAACCTGGACTATGAGCAAATAGCTCGTTCAGTAACCCATTCTGATGAGTTAAATGAAGATCAAATTTCTCCAGATTTAACCTCTTTCTTAAATACCTAAAAAATAAAAAATACAACCCCATGGTGTATTTTATATAAGCTCCATTATATTAATGTGTTAATGTGGTGACAGCTTTGTACATTCCTTTATTTATGCTTTTTTTTTTAAAGGACGGTGAGAACATTAAATTTTGAGTTTGCATACTTGATCTTCTTATTTGTTTAAGTGACCTTGAATTGTTTAAACCTTCATTTACGGTATTGGCTTTGACTTCAGGTGAATCACGGGGGTCTAGTTTCGAACTTGTTTGTATTCAGAGGTGTGTTCTGTATTTAGTTCCCAGCCAAAAAAAAATAAAAAAAAATCAGCTGGAACATCCTCCGAAGTTGGACTTCTCATTTGGAAAGTGGAAATCTTCGACTACTCGCAGTTAGGATTTTTAAGGTTGACTTCACGTTTCAATATGGCCACTCCTCGCATCAACAGTAGTAAGCAGTGGTGGAATTCACAATTATTATTCTGAATAACATTATTCACAAAACAATAATTTTCAAAACACATGTAAAGGTTTGCCTAAACTCAACGTTACATTTGGCAACTAAAACTCTAAAGGGAACAAATTCAAAGTGGTGTTTGCTTATGTAAAGTGAAGCTTAAAATGATGTTTGTGAGAGGCATTGTTACATTACATTGTGAACAATGTCTCGTTGGGGGTCGCCATCTTGAAATCCCGACTTCTTGACTTTCTAAACTGGAACGCTGCCATCTCAGGTGTGACCTCAAACGCTCCAACTTCCAAGGTAAATGGAACGCAGGCTAAATCAGTAATAAATAATTTGAAGAAAAAACTAGACTTCAGGACTAAAGAATATGACAAGTCTATTGTCTATAGACGGGGTTTTTTTTACATTATTGTCATACATCATCAGTTTGTCTTTTATTTTTTTGTATATCTCAACCTAATCCTTATTATGGCAATTGTTAAAGAAATAACATTGACATGTTTAACAGATCTGTGAACTTGCTAAAAAGTAAAACAGGACCATCATTGGATTTCATTACATCACTCACTTGAAGCTTGAATGATAATATGATTTGATTGTAAAAAAAAAAAGCGCTATGCTTAATAATCAGAACAAACACCAACAATCTGTTTTTATTATCAATTGAGTTTGAATAAGGTTTTTCTGAATACAGCTCTGTGCGAAAGGCTCTGTTGCAAAACAGATCAAATTTACTTTTATTCTATTCATTTTCTCCTTTGCTTTCCCCTTTCCTGTCTTTCACTGATAAGCTCTCCTCACCGCACAGCACAATGGCTCCATTGTACCAAACCACAGAGCTGATAATGTTACGTGACATTAAGGGCAATGATGTTAGCTCCTATTCAGAGAGACATTTTGATTGGAATGTAGACTCACAAAGAGAGCCATAATATTCAATGCTTTCTGAAATTAAGGATTCCAATATTAAACCAAATTATTACTGGGTTTCAGACTATTTTATTATCCGGCATGTCAGAAGATGTTTGGTTTCCTGATAAAGTAGACCAAAGACTACATTATAAAGCAATATAAGGTTTGGAAGATAGAATTGAATGATTATTACCTTCGTTGTCCTTTGTACCTCCACATATTGATTTGTTTAACCAGGTTTCACCCGTTGAGATCCCAGATCTCTTTTGGAAGGGAAACCTGGCCAACACAACAACACAGTTCAATCTGAAAGAAATCACAACAGAGCAGGGAATAAATGCAAAGAAGCACACAGTTAACGTAGACTCCGTAGAAGGATGTTTAACTCTAGTCCTCAAGAAATGGTCTCCTGTTTCAACAAAGCTGAACTTATAGTTCAATTATCTGTTCAGCATGTCGCCATGTTCTGCAAAGGCCTGAAATAAACCATTTACTTGGCTCAGGTGTGCTGAACCTGAGGAACATCTGTAACAAACAGGAAAATTGTTCTTAAGGACTCGATTCGGGCACCTCTGACGCAGAGTTTTGACAGGAATTATGGATTTGTTCAGAAACTGTAATGGAGTGTAGCTTGGCAGGTCCACAATGCTGACAGGCATGAGAAAGTGGTGTGTTGATGACTTAAAACAAAAGCTTGATAGATAAGAGGTGAGGAGCATGAACAGATAGGTATGGGAATGCAACAGATGTCAGGCATAGAAATGGAACGATCCAGCACCGAACAATGAAAAGTCCAAAGTAAACACTGACACAGAGTTTTAAAGTGAAAATAGGACCAGATAAAGTAATCGGGGAATATTGTACAGCTGAGGCCAGGAGAAAGCAGGAAAACTGAGGCCTAGTCCACAGGTAGCCGGATATCTGAAAACAAACGTTTTGGCCTTTCATCCACACAAAAACTCAGTTTAATATCACTGAAAACGATTATTTATAAAAGCCCCAACCAAAGTGGAGATTTGAGATACCTCAGTATTTGTGTTTGTGTGTTTACATGGGAAAACAGAAGTTTTGTCTGCGACAAATAATGCGCCATGATGTCCACATACTTGCTTTGACACAATTCCCAATTGACACCGTCTTGTGTTTTAATAACCTTATATTCTGATATGCTATTTAAAAGTAGTTTAACCTATATGTCTGCCCACACCAATGAACCTCCTGGCGCCATTTTTTATTCCTGATAGGAATTTGTCGTTGTTTTGAAGCTGTCTGATTGGCTGACATAGGTTTTATCGTTGTGCTACACTGCCCCCTATGGGTTTGGCATGTTTAAAACAGCACTCTGGCATATTTGTGCGGGTTTATGGAGATGAAAACTTTCCTGAAACTGATTTTTGTGAGAATTATGTTAACAAAAAGGGAGAGAGTAATCTAAAGGATAAATAAAACCTATGAGAAGTGGAACAAAAGAACTTGACTTGAAACTTGTGACCTTAATAAACATTTTCTCATCTCCCTAAACCCTACTTTCTGTAGGCTTTCAAACCAAGCAACTGTCGTTCCTGTTCCTCTCTTTTAAAGTAAGAACTCAATTGTTTTTCACTCTCTTTTTGTGGATAATAATATTCATATTCCCCTGAATGCTGACCCAAGAAAAAAGAGGCTATTTCATAGCTGTCAGTGCAACGTCTTTATCTTCACTCTCCAAATGTTGGGGTCAGCCAAGACTTGACGCTCAGCAGACAATTCTCCCAAAGAACTAATGTGATTAATGGGTGTCACTTAAGAGGGGTGGGCTGAGGTTGAAAATGGGAAAGAAAAAAAAAGAGAGAAAAAAAGTCATTCAAAGGAGATTGTTGCTGAAGAAAAGGTGCATTGGTGGCAGTTCCTCTGCTAGAATTAAGAATTTACCCCCCTGGCTGTAGATACGTGTTGCAAAAACGAAATGCTGAAAGTCACTTTCAAAGTTAAAACTCAGTTGGGGAATTCAACCTTGTACTGAGGTGTGAGCCAAGAGTTTTTAGGTAGCAATTATGGTTCTTTGTGTTCGTAATTATACGCCGTACATTAAGGCAAATATTCAAGTGCATTCATCAGAGCAAGTCCACTTTTACAATATTGCCTTAATTTACTTGCGTCATTCCCTCTGGTAAAAAGTTGATTAAAAAAAAAAATCCCCTGCAACAATGTTAAAAATGATTTTTACATTATTGTCAAGTTATGACCACAGACTTTTGTGTAATTTATGTGACAACCAACACAAAGATGTGAATAGTTGGAAAGTGGAAAGAAGAGGAGACATAGTAACAATGTTTCCAAAAATTGGAAACATTTTTGGAATGTTTCCAAAAATGGAAACAAAATTAGATGAATTTTGTTTCATCTGATTTTTTTGTCGCATTTAGAATAAATCTGGCTATTGTGTGAAGGCATCAGAGGTTCGTTAGCAGGCATCAGTGAACAAACAAGGAGCACAGAAGATAAAGCAGGAATATGTTATGAACAATATCTCAATCTTTGAACATATCACAGAGCTCTGTTCAAACAACTGCACAAAAATGGGGAGAATATAGGCTCTAGGACTAGACGATAAACTGAAAATTAACCGACATCAAAATTTATGACAATGAATAACGTCATTTCCTATGTTGGTGTTTTCAGTGTTCTTAAAAAAAGAAGAAAAAGTTGCTTGCCTTTTTTCGACAGAGGAAGGCTATGTCCCTTTAAGACGTTGCGCTAGCTGTACCATCTGTAGTCACGTGACTGCGCCCCGTCTAGTCTTTACAAGGCGTGAAAGAAATGGTGAGGTTTAGAAAAAGGAGGAAATTTCAAATGTTGAAGTAGCGACCGCAGTAGAGCTGGTCGAGGCTAGACTGTACGACGTAAGCCTGGAGACTTCCTCAAATATGCATCGTGAGTTTTTATTTTGAAAAGTAAGCGCACGGGGGGCGTGGCTTAAGCTCACAGGACAACCCGCCATGAAATGAGCTACACCTGCCTCATCTCGGTCAAGGAGGAAGAGGAGCAGCAGCTCACCCTTTCATCCTCTTCACCAACCCAAAACCTGCGTTCAGTGGCGTTGGAATGTAAGTTATTTTATATAAACTTGTTCAGCTGTGTTAATTTGTTCAATAACTCTTCACAACTAAAAGTACTTAGTACATCTTGCACATTATTTGCACACTTTGCATTATCTGACAAAATGTGCAACAGTTCCAACATGGGTGTGAATTTTTTTGTAATGTGTTATAAAAGAAGCTGAGACTAAGTTTGCAGTCACAGGAAAATTGTAAATTGTGTGTTTTTGTTTGTTTTTTTACCTTCACAAAAGTTATTGAACGTCTTTCAACTGAGCTATTTTCTGATGCTCAGTTTTTAAAAGTTTGAAGCCCATGCACTCCGGTTGGTGCACTTTTTTGAGTAAAATATAATCACTAGTGCTTAGTTACAACTAATTTGCAAACATATCTGAATTATTTTTTTTAAATAGTACATGTTGTTTCATGACATCTGCAAAAAGAGACAATAGATATTTTGTTTTATTTTTATTTTTTTGTTAAACGTAACTCAGACGATCACTATTACTACACCAGACTTTACAACTATATATATAATGTGATTACAGTGGCAAAAGGTTGCAAAATGTGACAAAATTTAGCTTTAATTTGAGTACATTTCAGTTAACTTCAAGGACAACACAATAATACATAGAAATACATCAGAAAAAGGTTTCAAGGAAAGCACCTAAAATTGTCTACAAAGTGGCATTTTTGTGTTTTTGCCAAAAAAATAAAAACACCCAACAAAAAATATGTTAGTAAAACCACAAGCAGGTAGAGAGTTGAGTTGAGTTGTGTTGCTGTAGATCACACCTGTCTTCGTAAACAGACTGACCTATTTTACCTTACGGTTCAATCCCACTTTTCCAAAATTTGCAACAACTATCAGCATAAAGAAGGAACAGCAGCTGTAACACATCATGGGCTGGTTACTGCTTGTTACTTGCACAGAGAGTGTGTGTGTGTGTGTGTGTGTGTGTGTGTGTGTGTGTGTGTGTGTGTGTGTGTGTGTGTGTGTGCGACACACATTGCGCCAGTGCGCCCAGACTCACTGCAGCAGAGTGCCGCCGCTCGCCGTGGATTAGAGGCTGAGGAGCGAACCGGCTGTGGAGGGAAGATGAAGGTTGCGTGTGAGTCTCCCAGCCGCCCGCCTTGTGAGGAGCCTGTGCACCTGATAAGGCCACCGCCACCTAATCCGTCCCACCACCACCCAACCACTTAAAAAAAAAAAGAAAAAAAAAAAAACTACTTAAAGTCAGTACTCACCCGGAGACTGATGAGGGCGGCCTCTGAAGCCTCCATCACTACATTTACCTGGCTGGGAGGGTCGATAAGCAGCAGACCCGCTTTCCCTCTGCACAGTATTTCCATCAAGGAGTGACAACTTTATTCTAAGATTTGACAGTTTTCAGACTAATTTCCTGTGTCATAATTGGTTAGTTCTCTCCATTCTTCTTTTGTTTTTAGAGCTGATAAAGGAGAATTCATTGAGAAAAACCTTGACATTTTGAAGGCAAAGCAGACCAAGTGTCTCTATTGGTGCTTGATGCAGGCCTTTGAACTTTTTCACATTTTGTCACGTTACAACCACAAACAGAGTAACATGTAACTGTAATAATCTTTTAAGTGTGGATACAAGCATAAAATTTAGCAGATGGTAATGCTTTTCATATTTCCCATTAGTTACAAATTTGAGATTGGTGGACTTTATTCAAGAAGGCTGCCATTTTTGAGCTTATTAAGCCAGTTGTCACTATAAAATGTTACCCATTTTCATAACTTGGATGAACTGACTCGAAGTTCCTCGGCCATGCCATCTAAACATGGACATTTTTCCCAGTCGACTTCTGAAAGTGGTGGCAGTTTCCATTCAACGGTCTCATTTAGCCGTAGCCTTATTATTCTTCAACCTCCTTCTGTTAACTTGTTAAATAAATGCTTTCAGTGTTGAAAACTGAGCGAGCAGAGCCAATCGGCATGAAGATTAGAATGTTAAATGCAATATTGAAGTTCATAGTGATAGTTCAATCTGTGCTTTATTGGTAACTGTGAACGACTCTTACATGTATAGCTTATAATGCGAGTTAAGTTTTGCTTTTGGATGTAACTTACATTAATTCTTAATTGTATTAATGGTGTTTCATTTTTGTTTTTGCGCCATGACTGCATATGTTATTTATTGTCTTATGTATTTTGGAGGTGTTAACTGTTTTTGTATATGTCTGAAAATGTATAAGTAAAGTATTTAAAAAGAAAAACCATTTTCATTATATATTATTTTCAAGCAAAGTTATTGTGGAACCATTAAAGAGCCACAGACTTCAGACTCTGTCCTTACTGCTACTCTGATTAGCTCTGTCCTAACAACATATAGATTTAGATAAACGGTTGTGCCCTCAGGTTGATTCCGTTTACTGTTATTTTATTTTATTTTATTTTTCCGATCTGTACATTAATTGTGTTGTTCTTTCATTTAAGCGCCGGATAAAATACATTAAATTTTGTGGTTCCAACTGCATGCTGAATATAAGCTAAAACTCAGAGAGTTGTTGTACTAGCAGCGTACCTCTCAGGGGCCAAACGCTCTGCGTTGAATGTTAACACATGCTGTTTCTCAGCAGTGAGTTAAAAAAAAAAAGCTGTTAATTACAGCGTTCTGATTAGAGCAACACGTGTATTACCATGGAGACGGTGCTACCTGAGCTCCGACAAGGTGTTAAAATATTTATTTTGGTAATTTTGAATGCCACTGAAAAATAAAAAAAAAAGGGAGAAAAGCAAACTTTTTATTTCTCCATTTCAGAACACCTTCCATAAATATATATTTAAGAAAATCTTAATCAGGAGTGCAGGAAATGAACGTGTTTGAGAGGTGTTCTGATTGAACCCCTTATCTTAGATTGCAGGTGTCTGATTTGATGACGGAGGGGGAGAGAAGTTGTTGCCACGTGTTTGCTGTAATCACAATTTCAATCTAACTCTTTAATCCACAGATATGACATCAAACTAATGCCAAGTGTTTGACTAAATAAGAAAACATGAGAAAAAAAAGTGTTGCTTTCAGAAGAGTTTTCACATGCAGGTTTGATGCCCTTAGCTGACTTTTGGCTAGCCTGCAGCCGTTTTATCAACAGTTCTAAAAACGCATGCTAGGCTCCAACAGGGGTTCTTGGACGAGCGGGGCCCTGGGCAAAACCCTTCTTCTGCAACCCATACCAACACCCAACCCACCCACTCAATTTATTTTGGATAGATTTCAGCAGTTTCCCTTTTAAATAACTTTCATTTCGTAATAACATCAATATTTGCTTTTTATTCTCTGAGGTGTGGCTGTCGTACCTGGGCGAACTGCTAAAATGGGCACTGACTGAAACCAGTAAATCAGTTTTAATACATTTGGAAGACATAAAACTCTGCTCACCAAACTTCTCTACCCATCTACAGCGACTACAGAGTGTCCTGCAGAACCTGCGGCAACACGGCAAAGCTGTTCCATCATTTGGAGAAGTTTCTTGGATATCATGTCAACCAACAAGCACCAAAACGGATCCTGTGAAATTGAGCAGAACCGCTCCGCTCCATCTACCGCCATCAGGTCAGAGCCTTCCCAAACCTTCGAACAGGAAGTGCTAGTCGTACACGAGGTCTCGCAGACCAACGTGACTGCTTTACACAGGTATTGAAAATCTGCTTTCTTTATGGTTTTATGATTGCAGTAGGGGCATCATAAATGTCAAATTAAGCCATCAAAGGTCTCGGTTCAGTGTATTAAGTATAGATATATATATGAATATGCATACGAATAAGTATAAATGCACAAGTATTTCAAATTTAACTACAGATCATAAAGTGGGTTTTAGATTTTTAAAGAAACTGTTTCATCCTATGGTTTTCTGTCTTCTTTGAGGTTTGCACCCGTGGCAACATCTGGTTGATGATCACATGACTCGTGATGTGAAAAGAGTGTTTCATTGGAGTTTTGCGAAATAAAGTAAATTGGATGTGGCCAACAAACCCCGCCTCATCTTGGCGCCAAAACTTACAGGTGTTTTCAATATGGGTGTATTTCCATTAAGCAAATTTATTTTCAAAATGTCAAATTTGCACAATTATAATATCAATGGAAAAGTAAGCTAGTGTTGAACTCCTGCTGTGAGTGAACAAGTGCAGATGTACATACAGTATATGTAGCCGGTGACAACAGGGATAAACTGGGACAGAGTCTATGCTTCTGCTGGGAGACGACAACAATCTACAGTGACCTTCCAACGTCAGTGTGTTTGTGTTCCCTCTGCAACATGTACTTCCAAACCACTTCACCCATTCACTGTTATCTATGAACGCCACCCGAACCCCCCACATCCTCCTCTATCCCCCTCGCACGATTCCTGCACAACCAGCTCACCTTCATTACAGCCCTGATAGTGGAATTGGCAACTTGTCACTTTTATTGATTTGTCCTAAACTGCAATTTACATGGATATTTGTGGGTGTCCTGAGGGCAGACTGCGGCTTGGCGGACCGCCCAGCCACCCCTTTCCCACCACCCTCTGCCTTTTGTTTCCTCAGTCTGAGAGGAAGTTTTTCTCCCCGCTGAGCTGCCAGGGCCTCAAAGTGACTTTTTCAGCTTGACTTCAGCAAACATGTCATGCTTTTAGAGCAAATACATTTTTTTCCCTTTTCATCATGCAAATTGAAAGAGCTGGAATGGTGTTAGGATAAAGAGACTGGTTGCGGTGCATGAATGGCTCCCTGGGTGAGCCCTCTCCTAGTGAAGCCCATTCTGCAAACAAATGCTTAATACGCAACTTAAAATGTGTTTTACTCCCAGATAAATCTTGAAATTATGTTCAGTGCATAATTTACAAGCCTTTGTATGAACATTCCCAATTGTTTCATATTTTGTACTAGAGATGATAAAATGCAAAGAAATGCATTTTATCATCTGTAAATGCTATAAAATGTGTTTCTGTTAGAAATGCAATAAACTTTATTATGTTAGAGATGATAAATGCTGGGTAACGTAACTTGGCTTAGTCACCTAAGCTAAATTAAATAAATAGCTTAGGTAAGTACCTAGATGGGTAAGTTGCCTTAGCTATGTAACTCTCTAGCTTAATTACTTAGGTAACTTAGTTAGGAAATTAACTAGATAACCTTGCAAGGTAACTAAGCTAAGGTACCTAGCTTAGACAACTAAGCAACTTAGTATAGTTTCTGAGGTAACTAACCTTAGGTAACTTTACTTGGTTACCTAAGATAATTAGGTAACTATTATCTTAGGTAACTAAGACAATATTTACCTAGGATATAGTAACTACAAACTAAACCAGCTGTTAGCTTAGCTACATAAGCTAATATGTAAGTAAGCTCATAGGTATCTTAGGTAGATAAACTACCTATATGGGGTAACTAAGTTAATGAGGAATCTCATTAGCTTGGGAAACTAAGGTATTAGTTTTTATCTAAGCTAATAATTACCTGATTATCTTGTGTAACAATTAGCTTATCTACGTAAGCTAAAAGTTAGCTTATGTAGCTCAGTTAGTAAGGTAACTTGACATGTTAGATGGTTTACTTAAGGTACAAGTATGGGACACATACACACAAAGAGAGAAAAAAAGTCTAGAAGAGGGTCAGCTTTTTTTAAATTTATTTATTTATTTTTATTGCATGCTTTTGCCACCCTGTAAGTCAGGGGTGCCCAAAGTGGGTCCTCGAGGCCCGGCATCCTGCATGTTTTAGTTCTCTCCCTGGTTTAACGCACCTGGATCAAATGATGGCTCATTAGAAGGCCTAAGAGGAACACTGACATGCTGAAAAGGTTGTTACTACCACCAGGGAAAGAACTAAAACGTGCAGGATGCCGGCCCTTGAGGACCGACTTTGGGCACCCCTGCTCTAAGTCATGCCACCCTGCTTGGTGAGCCTCATTAGCCTCAACAGAAACAAACACAGAAATGGAATGAAGGCAACAGCAAGTCAGTTTTTCTCTGTGTGGATTTTTACAACCTATCTGCCTGAAGATCTGCGTGTGTTCATGTACCTGCATGTGCATGTAGCGCCCCCACATCCGCTCCCCCCCCACCTCAAACACCAAAGCTGACCTTCAGCCGCAGAGGCCAGGCGAACAGCACAACAACCCGCAGCAACGGAAAACACAAATGCTTTGTGAAAGCTTCGACACGGTGCGTTCGCACAAAAATGCCAAAATGTCACAATCTTCAAACTTTGTGTCCACAACACAGTTTTTCTTTTTACCTTTGTGAGGCTCCTGAAGGTTACCTGCAAAAAAAATTCCAAGAGGGTGTCAAAGCTAGAAGTGGTTTCTCAAGAGGGAACTAATTTCATCTTGTACTGTCTTCATTGCCCTTGAAGTTTTTCACGTTTTTTTTTTGTTTTTTGTTTCCCTTGTTAACACCAAGAATGAGTTGTGCGCATAAATATAGGAAAAGGAAATTAATTGTGTTTTTGTTTCTTGAGGAGTACACAAAGCTCCCATTAATGAAGGCAACAAAATGAAATTCTTACTAAACTACAGCAGTTCTGCGAAGACTTCAGAGGTTTGTTAGAGAACAAACCACTAACAGGGACTTCCTGCCGATTGGTGAACAGAGAGGAAGTTGTAGAGAAGTTTGGTTTTAAATCGACATCCAAAGCCTTGAACCTTCTAAGGATTACCGGTGATTTATTTCTCTGAGAACGTGGAAGTGTCACGACGTTACTGATTAAAAACAATAATCAAGCGAGCCTTCGAAACCTGACTGAAACATTGCGCTTGGTAAGCCAAACTATATTAACTACATTCAAACACAACATACGCTGACGTTAGGGTCGTTTTCACAGGCTTGAACTAAAAATTCATTCAGCTTAACTTCCCTGAGGTACCTTGTGGTGGTAGTTTTTCAAAATAAACTAAATTTTAACATTTCATGATATTTACATTGATTTCAGAGTCAGATAATGGTTTGTAAGTGTGCAAATATAGGGTGTATGTAATGTATTACATTTTAATATATATTAAAAGAAGAAACTTAATTTGCATCCTTTTATTTTGATGTGGTGGTTCCCCCACGATCAATTACACATAAAGAAAACCCTACAAAACCCACAACAGATGATTTCCTATAACAAACTCAGGTCAGTGGTGGCAGTATGCGTTTTTTTCCATCCCCATCAGAAAGTGAAATTAACATCGGACTGTTTAAAAGATACATAAGACACAATCGTTGTAAGAAAAGGCACTCCTGGAGAGTGTTGTGCTTAAAGGGGCTGAATAAACAAGCATGCCACACTTTTCAGATTTTTGGTTCTAAGTTGTGCCTGTTTTTTCCCGACTTTATGAAAGAGAGGGTGTTCATTTTGCAAATTCTAAAGAAAAAAAATCAAAAAATCATCGAGCAGGCAAACTAATTTTTTAAAAAGCAGAGACAACAGGATGTTAGGAAAAGAAAGAGGGAAAGGCCTGCGGAGAGGTTTTGTGTTCTTCCTCTCATCTGCATTCAGAATCGCATCTTGGTGTCTTTTAGCCCTGCAGTGAAGTTTCCTCTGCAGGGTGGCACACAGGGGGAGAAGTTCTAGAGCACAGATGCTAAACATCACCGAACTTGGAAGCTCCGAACACGAGAAAGGATTAAAAAGAAGTGAGTCAAATACCCGCGGTGGGTGAACAAGGGGTGTGTGGTGCTGGTGGGTGTCGCTGCTGATGTCACACCCACTCGAACAGCAGCGATTGGACCCTAATTAGAAATCTCGGCAGCAAATAGATAAGCGTCCTGCATGATTGAGCCCAAAGTGGCTGATGCCAAAAAAATTTCTGCAGGGGCGGAGAGGAGCGGAGCGGAGCAGACGGAGAGCTGCCAGGCTGCGCTGACAGCACAGAGGCTTCACATCCGACGGGCTCAAGGCTGGAGCTGGACTTTCTACAGCGACACCCTCCGCGGTGATAATATTCGTCCAGAAAAAAGAAAAGAAAGAAAAGAGAGAGATATCTGTATACATACAGAGAGAGGGAGGGAGTAGAAGAAGAAGCAGAGGAGGAGGACGCGGCGTTGTTCGGAGAGGCTGACGAGACAAGTAGGAAGGAGAGTCGGCTCCAAGTTGCTCGCGCGCTCCGCTCCTGAGCTGATGGCATCCGTACTTGGAAACGGCAGCCGCGCGTCGGGCGCTCCGAGCGGCCAGGTCCGGTGCAAGCTGAAGCGAAGGAGGAGGAGGCGATCCAAGAGAAAAGGTACGGCAACTTTTTAGTTTTCCCGTCCCCCCTCCCCCCCTCTCTCCCTCTCTTTTTTTTTCTTTCTTCCCCCACATTTAGACTGAATAGGCGCGCGGCGGCGGGTCGCATCGTTCGCTCGCGCGCTGCGCTTCGTAACTGTCCGCGCGGTGAAATTCTCTGTTGAAACGCCGATAAGCGAACAAATAACCGGCCGCCTTGTTAAGGTCTCTGTTTCAGCGGCGCATACAGTCTCTCTGCTCTAAAGTTTACTTTGGACTACATTTATTATTACTACTCGTTCAACCAAGATGTACAAATTCCAAGAGATTTTATCATATATATATAATTTACATGGATGCATCTGAGGAAGTTGGATGCATCTAACTTCCTCATTTCTATTTTTTGAATCGTTTAATCTAT
Organism: Poecilia formosa; assembly: GCF_000485575.1. Lineage (NCBI taxonomy): Eukaryota > Metazoa > Chordata > Actinopteri > Cyprinodontiformes > Poeciliidae > Poecilia > Poecilia formosa. The sequence goes on along the minus strand of NW_006800047.1, from coordinate 743,882 downwards.
TTCTTTGCAGTAGATCTAATTTTTAAACTCTTATTTCATATTTAATGCCCTCTGTTAAAGACGAAAAAATCAACGTTTGTGCGAACTATATTTAGATCTCTCAGAAAGATTGCAGGGATAATCCTGATAATTTTCCTAATGGGTGCCCTTTTGCCCCCCTCTCTTCCATAAAATGTATTCCTCCTCATGGCTTTGTAAGTCCAGCACTCCAGAAAAAGTCACATGTTGGACCAGCAATCAAGGCCCTGCATGTCAAAAAGGAAACGGAAAAAGGAGGTTGAAAAAAATTCAAGTCCTCCCTGAACCCCTTTTTAATTATTATATATAGTTTTAAAACTCAGTTTAAATTTTTCAAATCAGTTTCAGTGCATTCAAACGAGTCCCAATCGAGTACATTAGTATAAAGTGTAAAACAATCAGCTGGATTCATAATGGGAACAGAAAAGCATGCTGATTTCACTGACTTTTCCTCCCAACGCCGCAGCCAGCTCTGTAATGGATTCTGATGGGGGGGCTTCATGGTAAACAAATCCAACTCCCCCCTCCCCCACCCCTCACACTGCCGTGCGGTTTTATGCCGTCTTTACCAACGATATTACATCAGACTAATGCATGCTATCAAAAATAATAAAAACAACCTCATTTCATGAAGCATTTGCACCTCTCTGCCTCTCACCGAGAGACGCCAGATAGTTCTGCGTTTGCAGAACTGACCACACTTTGCCGGCCGTCGTTCGACTCGATCTGTGATTGCTGGGTAATTTCACTCTTGTTTTATGTTGCACTTCAGGAAAAAAAAAAGAAGGCAAAAGAAAAGCAACAGAATGACATTTTGGAAAGAAGAATTGGTGGAAGCTTCAATCCTGCAGCACGTTGAAGGTTATTTCCTAAAGCATTTCAGCAATTATCATTAAGATGTCAAAAGCAAATTCGTGTTGTTGCATCACGATAAATGATTGTATCTTTTCGCCCCTTTCTTCGTCTTAAGCACCTCTATTAAAACCAGCTGCAGCACGTTTAGCCCTGTGTGTCCGTGACACCACGACAACGGTGCAGTCCGTGCTGCCGAGACACTGATGTGAACGTGGACGGAAGCTGACGTATCCGGCTGCGAGCGAACATATAACGAACTCCCGTAAACACTTTTTTTTTTTCCGCCTGTCATCAAAGTGCAAAACAGACGACCACAAACTTAATTTCCATAACCTCTTGATTTTTAATAGCCCAAGTAATTGAGACAAGGGAGACAATACATAAAATATAGTGCCGAGGCAAATGTATTTACATAATGGAAACGACAGAATTGGTTCCACAACATTAAGCATTGCATATGAGCGCCGCACAAACGCCGGCGCGCACATTAGCCGTCGGGGCCTTTTGGGGGAGGCGAGAGATGGGGGTTGTGGTGTGTGTGTGTGTGTGTGTGTGTGTGTGTGTGTTTGCGAGGTGAGGGCTAATTTATCAGCGCTGCTGATTCACTCTGATAACACAGGACATTAAGGGGCCCCGGCTCAGGGGGCCGTTTGGAAATGAACTGTGTCCGTGGCCGGAGCTGGATCCCACACTTTAGATATGTTCTCCCTGTTTTCATGTGTTTCCTAAAGTGTCTGATTATTATTATTATTATTATTATTTTTATTTTTATTCTTCCCCTGACTTCAGACTTCAGCACAGATTATCCATAAGCCTGGCCAAATTTTCATTTTCTTCCTCCTGGTGTCAAATCTTTTCCTCAGAAATGCCAAACGATTCTCATCTTCAGATTTTCACACAATTATTTTAAAGCGAAAAGAAGGAGGAAAAAAAAAGTCAGAGGGATTACTGCATGGCATTTAGGGCTTAATCTCTTGAAAAGGCTGCAGATTATTTGTAGATGGACTCGCTAAAACCTTTGTGTGCATTCAAAAGGCTGCAGCTTCTATTAATTTCACTTTTTTTTTTTTTTTTTTTTTTTTTTTGGCAGTCTGACACCATTTGGTTAATGCTTTGAATTCCTAGAAATCACTGCGTTCCCCCAGCTTTACCTTTAAAAATTTCCAACAACCCCCTTTTCCTTTCCTCGGACCTCTCTCCGTATCGGTTTACCGTTTATTTATGACCGTGTTTGACCGGCCTTTTAATCAATCACAGCCTTTTAGCATCTCCAAAGGGATGCCACTAACACAAATAAAATCCGGCGCAGTAACACCTGAGTGGATGCACCGCAGTCCAGTTTTTTTCCCCATGAAGGCACTCTGTGGATTAATAGCTGTCAATCATCTGCGTACGGTTTGACTGTGGCGTACAGTCCTTCCTCTTTATCCACAAAAATAAAGCAATCCAGAGATTTATGTACCAACATTGCTTTTTTATTTATTCTTCTTATAGCTACACTTATCAGGATGTGGTCCCAGTACAGTATATCAGCATGTCATCAAGAGTACCGGGAGGGGGGAACGTGAAAAACGCAGTGTGTAACATAATTTATGTCACAATTACCGTTTACGCCTTCAGTCGCAGCGAGGCGGCAGCAGAGGAGTCTGGTTTGGGTTTTTTAAAGGAGAGGAGGGGGGGAGAGGGGTAAGGATGGGAAAGATGAGGGTCGGGTCACGCAGGATGATGGGGGTCTTCCCACATCCGATCCCCCCCCCCCACTTCCCCCGGAAGACAGGTGCCTTATTGTGTGACATCCAGAGTGGAATAAGGGAGCGTGAACTGCAGGCGGTTCAGTTTTCAGCACCGCCAGCAGTGATAGAGGGGGGCGTCGAGTCGAGGTCAGAGGTCAGGCAGGAGAGCGCTTTTTAACATCCACACATCCGTATTTGGTCCAAGAGATTTATTACTATGTCTAAGGAGCTTTTTCTGGCAAGCAAAATGGGTTTCTATGTAGATTTTTTTTTCTGTTTTTTTGCACCGGAATATTCTAAGCAAACCTTATTTCTTTTAAAGATGAAGCATGGCAACTTTTGGAAGCTCTTTATGTCATGAAAATTGGAGTTTAAAATGACAGAGTATGACTCTGTTTCATCCTAACCACTATAACTTTAAAACATTTGGAAAAATCCAGACATTTTCCGCCTTGGCAGGCATTGGTCAGTTACTGGTATGAAGGTATATCGAGGTTTTAAAATGTTACTTTAGACTGATAAGTCTAAACCAGGCAGTGTGTGTGTGTGTGTGTGTGTGTGTGTGTGTGTGTGTGTGTGTGTGTGTGTGTGTGTGTGTGGTGGGAATATCCATGTTCACAGCAAAAGAATAACTTCATATAGATGAAACAAAAAGTCTGCAAGCATCCTTGGGCCAGATACAGCAGTCAAGGTACATTAAATCTGTAAAAGGTTGTGGTTTCAAAACCACAAAAAAGCATTTTATCCTTTTAAAGTGGTGTAAAAGTCATCTTTAAGGGTAACTTCTTAGGTTCTTTTGGAGCAGAGAAGTTCAATGTGTGAAAAACCAAGATGTACAAATGACTTCTATCACTATAGCAACTTTTTTAAAAGTACAGATGGAGAATCTGTTAAGAAACAGAAAGCAGGCCAAGGCCTCTGATTATAGCCTGATTTAGTAACAAGCTAATCTCAGTATGCACTCAAAACTAATGCTGCATTTATTAGGTGTTTATTTTGCATTTCTACTTTACAAAACTATTTTTATTAAAGAGTTATATTTGTTAAGCAGTAGTAGTTTTTCATGAACACTGGCGATGCACCGAGCCACCTTTTTTCCCACTTCCGTCACCGATGCAGACATCTGAGGTTAAGTATCGGCCGATACCGATCCGATCAGAAAACCAGTTCAATTAAAAAGTTTCCTTTTTTAAACAGACATAAATCTACTAAGTTGCAAATTTATTTGATAACTCCACATCAAGTACCAAACACTTAAGTATTATGGATCGTTCACATTGTCACGGATACCAATCTATAACTTTTTTCAAAATTGAGAGCAATATAGATATTAAAATCAGATTGGCACATCTTTAGTGCATTCCTGTTTTTGCTCAATTACCGTTGGAAATATGCAAACTTCCCTGACCTCTGTGACCCCGAGAGGATACCTGAGTACTGACAATAGATGGACGAATGGGTGGTGGTGTTTTTTTTTTTTTTCTTTTTTTGGTTAATACAGTAAAACTGTGTTATATTTATGCATTTTTAAGCAATTGTACCATGAGAATCTCATATTGCCACATACTTAGTTTTACAAGGAGAAAAGAGAACGTCATGTAAACAGGAGTCAAGATGTTTCCCCAAAAAGACAAAAAACCAAGTCTGTGTTTGAGTTTAAAGTGCAGGTTTGTGTTTGACTTCTTTTAAACCCTCTCTGCCCTTATTCAAACAACGCTTAAATTCTTTTTACAGGAAAGGTTTGACAAAAATCCATTTTTCATGTCTCGTTTTGCGTCTTGCCAACTCGAAGCAACAGCCCCGCTTCCATTCCAGCAGCTGCATGCACATACGTTCGGTGTCAAGCCTGTTTTTTCTCCAGTCATTTTCCTGTCTGCCTCCCCGCTATCATCTGTCAGATTGTGAGAGTTAAAAAAAAAAAAAACCTAAAGAAAAAAAAACAACAAAACAATATTTCAGTGGAAATGCTGTAACCGCTACAGCAATTTTTAAGCAACGGCACAAAGCACAGTGACAAACGCATGCAAATTGAGAACACAAGTCTTTGTAATGTGGAGCACAATGAGCACATGGAGGCTGAATGATAGCAGCAATAAAAAGCTAGCTGTGAGGAATAAATGAAAATATATACAAAAAAAAAGAAAAGTCAGGAATGTGCTCATTGCCAAAGCTCACTGGAAAAGGATCAGTGGAGTAAAAAAAGGGGGGGGATGGGGAAAGAAGAAAGATTTCTGGTTTTTGGAGCTGCGAGTGCTATTTTTAATCAAACTTGTTCAGTTTTCCTGGATAAAAACCAACTTTGACGGTGTCTGCGAACATGTACACACAGCGGCGTTACGATTCCGGCGTAGGCCCACGCAGAGTTGCATCAAGGCACACGCGTGTAGAGCATCGTGTGGGTTACTCGCTCCAGCGGTTTACTAATGTAGGTTCAATCACAGCAGGAAGGGAAGTCGGGCGGAGGGGGTGGGACTGCTTCCGTGTCGGGACGCCCCAGTGTCACAGCGAGTGTCATGAGAGGACGTGGAGAAGAGATATTTTGCAGATGTGGAGCGCCATTTTTATTTTTATTTTTTCTTTTATTTAGGCCCCTGAAACTCTTCTGCCACATTTGTTTGTGCCGGTGTTGATAATGGCATTAGGAGCTGTGGTGGGAACACCACTGGCATTTATGAGGTTAATGAAGGTCGGCGCCGGCGGAAAACGGCACGGCGCTCTGCTGTGTGCGCTCGCATGGCTCTGTGAATTTACGGGGCGCTTCCTGATTAAAGGGAGTGGGGGGAGCGGCGGAGAGGTCGGTCCGCTCAGGACGCCGCGTCCTCCAAGTGACCGCGCGTTTAGCTGACAGGAGGGAGAAAAAAAAAAAGGTTAGCGCTCCTGACTGTGGTCTCATGAGGACAGCAGATAAAATGACCAAAGAAAAGGAATAGCACAACTTTGGTGCATTTGCATAATTAGTAATTATCTTGTAATAGTCCCTTCTGGCTTTATTCAGCTCCGTGGTAAAGAGAAAAAAAATGTGCTTAAAGTTCAGGAGCAACAAATAACTTGAGGAGAAAAATGAAAAATGACTCACTGGTGCAAACGTTTGGACTCTTCGTGGGCCGCCTCGGCCACGTCTGCTAAGAATAAAACAAAAGTATCAAAAGAACAGATGCAGATTTAGAAGAAAAAAAAAATCAAAAGGTGACACTTAAGTTAATTAGTCTGTTGTTTTATGACTCCCACAGTTGGAAAGATAACGGTATTACTCACGCCTCAAATAACTTGTTGCGCTTGTCGTCATGTCGACCAAACGCAAACAGTTTAATTGAGTTAGTCATGTGTTACGCTCCATCAATCTGTCCACAACAGCTTTCGAAAAACGACGACTACTTCAGGGGAAGACGTTGCGAGAGCGCCGCGCCGCTAATGTGTGCGCTCCTGCGTTGGAAAATAAAACTCTGGAGTGTATCAGATGCTGCCTCCGTATGGTAATTTGTTTGCGTGTCTGTTACTGTGTGTGTGTGTGTGTGTGTGTGTGTGTGTGTGCGCCACTCCTGAGCATTTGTGTACGGGTGTGCAGCCGTCTGCAGGGGAGCTGCCAGTCCTCATGAACAAACAGGGAGGAAGACGTTATCGCTTCCTGTCGGTGTCTGTGCGTCCGCAGTCCACTAGAAGGGGCCTGACAATGTGGAAGATGGAGCGGAGCCGCCTGGGAGTGAGTGCCAGGTGATTCCGGGGTCGGACGCGAGCGGCGCAGCGGGATGTCGCTGTTGGAAACGCAGCTCTGGAACTTCTCAGCACACACACCAAAGCAGCTTGGAAAGGAGCCTTTTTGGAGAGTAAAGCTTGTGGTCTGTAAATAACCAAACAGCATTTCTAAGCTCCATCAGCAGGTCCAAATCAGTTTTGTTTACTGTCTTTATTATAGTTGCTTTGAATACCCTTTTTTTTTTTAAAAAAAGTGAAACTAACTTAAGGAGCACCAAATATGGCTTGGTGCACCACATTTACAAAACTTGATGTACCTCAGTGCTAAAAGGCCCATCTGATGAAAGGCTTCAATAAGATGTTAAGAGTCAGCAGTCAAAAAGCACATATCTGATTTTCAGAGCAAAGAAGTGACTGTATTGGACATAGAACCTCAATCCCTTGTGTAGAAGTCTTCATTTTTAGGGATCACTACACTAGCTCAAATGTTATGTTATTAATTTCAGGTCAGTTTATTTTGAGCATGCAAATAACTTTGAATTAAAAGCACCGAAATCCAACATTTCAATTTTACAGAACAAAGCAACATAAACTTAAATTCCAGATTCAAAAGGAAAGGAAAGGAGCGTAATCTTATGTTGCATTTCATCTCCATGTGGAAAAAAGTCTGTCCACATGAAATGCTAGCTAAAATACCTATGTAGGGCCAGTAGATGGCACCACCATCAAAATTGAAGACATAAAAATGCAGAACAACATCCAAAACATCCTCTTCAGTTTTTACTATCTGACTCTTCTTTTCTCTATTTTCTCAATACAAAGGGAAACGATGTTCAAAGTTGTACCATTGTTAATTGCTTGTAGTGCAGGGAAAAAAAAAAAAACACAGGAGGTTACAAAAATCAAAATTGGACTCATGCTAAGTTTAGATAGATGCGTCAAAGCCAAGTTTGTAAAAAATCTCTACTTGGATTGTCTTTGTAAAAGTCAGTTTCACTGCCTGCCTCCATGTGGACAGGAGGCACAAACAAAATGGAAAACTTTTTTTTTTTTAAATATCCAGACAAACTTTATCAGTTTACTTCTTTCAAATGAGTAGGGACATATGTAGTGTTCTGTAAGTAATGATCCAACATCACCAATATTTGACTACCAACAGGTTGTCAAATATTGCATTTGACAATCTAATCTCATGCTATGCACATTCTCGATCTGCACTGATGAAGTTTCACTCTTCTCAGGGTGCTGGATGCTAGAAACTGATGGAATGACGAACTTTTTGAGTAGTTAGTGGAATAATTATCTGACCAATTCGAATGCTCATAGAAACTTCAGATTTTTCTTTTTTTTATCTCGACAAAGGTCTGTTCCTGCACAGTGGAACAGTGTGCATTCCACATTGTTGATCCCAATAAAAGTGCACTATTCAAAATGGGAACACACACAAAAAAAACAAATGTTGCATAAAATTAGCTTCATGTCCTCATCTTTAGACTTTCATTACACATGTTTATTAATACTACAACATAAATGGTAACATAGTAGTCAGTGTGACAGCAGCTTAAATCAGTGCATGGTAACAATAAGCAAGACATTGAGACTTGTCTTGTGTATAATGCATATATGCATCAAGAGCATGCATATGCTAACATTTTCAAGCACACCAAAAAATTAAAGCCTTGCTTTAATGTAGCAGCAAATTTAGCAGCATTCCTGCAACCTCTACAGGGACTCGTCTATTTTGAGAGTTAAAACTCTACAACAGAATAACAATTTAAAAGCACAGACGAATTTAAAGAGAAACGGATTCAGTCAAATTAAAACGGTTTTAAGTTTTCATGGTGGTAGTCCAGTTAGGGCATCTGATCTTTTATTTAATGCACTGTATCTAGACAAGCTCTTGTGTCTAATGTGAAGTCCTGCCAGTAGCAGGCAAGCGCCCCACACATCACAGTGGCAAAACATTCCTCCCGTTTATGATCCTAATTAGCTCTAACTGTGCCATCATCCCTGAGTCATCATGCCTGGAGAGAGGCCACATCGTTTGACGGTCGGTAGTTTCACTATTTCTTCAACCCTCTCCTTTCTTTCTCTCTCTCTCTTCCACCTCTAATCCCACCTCCTTCCTTCCTTTCTCCCACTTTAGCAGCGTTGCACAATGCTATTGTTGTCTCCTGGCTTACTCTGTCATACTCGCAGCACGGTAGCTGCTACCATGAAGAGGCACATATTTCATAAGCCACAAATAGCCAAAGAAGGTGTTTTGAATTTGGGCACTGAGAAGCGGGCTTTCTGTTTGTTTGTTTTTTTTTTGTTTTTTTTCCCCTTTCTTCTTTTTTTTTTTTCGCATACAGTGAGTTAGCCAGGAATTAAGTTGCCGTTTGAAAAGTGCTTGGAAGTGGGGGATGGGAAAAAATAAAAAATATCCCGACCGCATGATCGGCATCTGAATAGCCGTCAACTCCACCTGACTTAAATGTTTTAAACTTAACGTCATGCCTCATCCAGAGCACAGGACAAGAGCAGTGTGTGCCGTGCTGACATTGCAAAGTTAGCACTGACACTCCGCCTCATATGGAATAATGAAATTGGATGAAGCAGCTTAAACGCTGCTCTCGCCATCAGACTCTGTGCCTATTAGAGATAACATTAATGAAGGGGACTTTGGTGGAGAATAGACGCGTCTTTCTCCAGGGTGGGGTGGTGAAGGTGTAGGCCGCAAACGGCATTTATTTCCATTAATGAAGAAGAGTGTTTTACAAGAGGGCCTCTCCAGAGGTTCTCTCTCTAGAGGTTCTGGCAAAGTCCTACACCTTTTTGTTACCAGGCGGGCACGGGGAGAGCACTGCAGCCAGGTCCATTTGTCTAAAAAAAAAAAAAAAAAAAAAAAAAAAAAACTTGTTTTAACCTTCATTTACTCAACTTGGGCAGAGGAAGACACTCAATCACAATAATCACCGCTGTCCATCTTTTGTAGATTATTAATGTGAATGAGCAGAGAAGAGTAATTAGCTGGTCTTTTTTGCTGTTCAGCATGTTTCTTTTTTCTTCCCCTTGAGGGCTAAAGAAAGTGGTTTTAATCTGTTGTACAGTGGGTCAAAAAGTTTGTGTACTGCCTATTGTAATGCTAGCTTTTTGTTGTGTAAAATGATACCAAGAAAAATAGTTTCAATTCTTTTTTTAACCTGTGCAGTTCATCAGTCATTTCCTGAGATTAGCTAATTTGAAGAAATGCTGGAAAAGATATAAAAGAATCTTCTAGTTTCACTCAAATGGCCTGGAAACTGAAGGAACACCGCTCACTAGAGACATCCCTGACAAGCAGCAGAGTAGAGGCTAGCTAACCAATAGCCTGGTAAATTAATTGGTTAATAACTCTTTAGACTCAAAGTGTTACTTTATTAGTACCAGACTGGCAAGAAGTGACAATACACTGAACAGATGTGTATTTGGGTTTTGCTTTTGTTCCCCAACTCTATGTACATCTATTTCAATAAAAATCTTTTGACAATACTAGGCATTTTAGCTAACACTGCTTAATTTTATCTCACCACTTGTTACTGAAGTAAAAACTGATCCCTTTTTTTTATTATTCAAAATGGCTTTGATGAAACTTTTATTTGTGAAAATGGAAGTTTTTTGTTTTTTTTTTGCCATTTGGACCTTAAATTTAGGCAAGCAGCAATATCACAATACTAAAAATGGACTAGTCAAATCTTTATGACAATATTCTACATTGAGCTTTGTGCACTAGCAGCCAGATTGCAAGTAATTTCTGGATGGTAAATCTACAACAAGACACTTGTCCTTTTTAGCAGCCATTGTACAACACATACAGCAGTAAAACCAGCTGACTAAACGAGCTGGAGCTCAGCTTGGGTTGCTAATCACAAGCAGGGGTTGCTAGGTGAGTGACTGTCCCTGCTGATTTGTGACGCTATATTCTGAAGGATTTTGAAACGGCTCGTTTTCCAGACACCAAAAAACAGCTGGGTGTTTTTTTGTTGTTTTTTTTTTAATATGTTTGGTCTGATTTTAGAACCAGTGGAAACTCAAATGGAAGCACAGAAAGGTGCAAAATGGGAATTTTGCATAATTCATCCCTTTTTAAGTCTAAGTGACAAGTATCAAGCATATTCTCACACTGATTCACTCTGTGACGACGGCTAATTGTGGCGAGATGGAAATCACATTAAGTTAATTCGAGAATTGGCAGACAGATTTGCTAAATGGCAGATTATCACATATTGATGAGGGGATAAATGTAAACTTCTGCCTCATTATTCTGCCCTAACACCATCATAAAACCCCCTCTCCGCCCCGCAGTAAATCCCTTCCTCATCCATCGATCCCATCATCCGTTCGGGTCTTCTTCTTTCAGAGGCCAACAGGCTTATCTCTCAAGTCTCTGAAAAGATATTTAAAAAGAAAAAAAATACATAATCTTTGACTGCATGAACTGTGCGGATCAGCACTTCGTTGGCTGGCATTGGTCAAGCTTGGAGTTTTTATTTACCTCTGGGCCGATCCTTGCGATAACATCCTGTTTCCCAACTTTTTTCCGCAGTCGCACGCCGCGGTGTTTGTTTTTCTCCCCGCTGCCGTGATTTTGATTTGTACAGCTTGAAGTGCTGGAGCGTAGTAGATGTGTTTGCATTTACCCGAAAAAACTAAGAGTTCCAATCAGCCATCCATTGCCTCCGATAGCTCCGAGTGTATTTGGCTTCCCCCAGATAAGGCCTGAGCATACATCCAGTCGGATTCAGCTGAATTGTTTGAACACACACAGGCGCGCGCGTGCATGCACGCAAGCTGCGTTGGCAGAGGTCTGCTTGGATGGGCTGTGTCAAAACGGAGAATTTTCATCCTCACCCCTTGCAGTCAGCGGCGCTTCAGGGCTGTAGCTGTTTGTAAAGGGTGAAGGGTGTGTAGAACCAACGGCTACAAATGTTGCCTTGCATAAAGGACAAAGACAGGATATCTTGAGGCTGAAAGCGTCCCTGAGATGCTGGAACAGATGGACCTACATATCCACTATTCCATATTTAGACCCAAGGTAGCTATCGGGCGGGGGGAGAAATCCCATACAGTACATCTACTTTTCTGAACTACCTGTCTGTTTGTTCTGCTTTTCTTATCCAGAGTTTTCTCTCTCTCTGATGAGACCTGACACGGCTATGAACTTTAATTTTACCAACTTTTTTTCAGAGCTGAAGATTAAATTTCCTGAAAGATTACATTGTGCTCTCGAATTATACCTGCAAAAACAGATGAGAACGAAGGCGAAATAGACTGGATCGAGAAGATATTTAGGTGGCATTTGAAGCTGTTTTCTTTTGTTGCTTCAAATATTTCTGTCATTTCTTTGGGTTAAAAGTATGGGGTGGCATTTTGGTTAAGACAAAGAGATGAAAGGAAATGATTTTTAATTCAGAATCGGAGTTAAATATGTGAGAAAAAGACCCTTCTCTGTGTCACAGTATGCATGAACTGATAGAAGAATTTCATGATGCAGCGGCTTTGAGGGAGAAATGCAGTGGTTCCATTATATTAACACACATATAAAAGAAAAAAAACATCATGGCATTATCTAGCTGCTTTCATTTAAAGCACAGCTTCAACAAAAGTAGTGGGTTTAGATTCTATGGCCTGTGTTTTTTTGTGACTGGACCATATTTCCAAACGGCCAAGTAGATCTGTTCATGTGAGAAATATGTAATAGCATTCTTTCAGCAAAGAGGCATGAAGAATCATTTCATGTCTTTTACAGCACGTTTTTCCTTAAACTGTGCAACTATGCAACTTCTAAAACCTTAGTATGCCTTCATACCCATGTCTGTGTAGCAAGAAACTCGTAAATGTTTGCTCATTTTATCAAATGTTAGTTTGCCAAGGTATGTGTAAAATTATGTTTTCTACACACACTTGCTTCGTGGAGCGGGTCTGGACTCTCAGCTATTGCGATAAGACTGCTTTCTAGAGGTGTAGACTATGTTGAAGTTTTAAATTTTACCCAGTTGCTAACTGGGTAAAGTAGTCGATGCTACATACGTAGCATCGACTACCTGAAATTGCCTGCACTGTAAACAACCATCTCCCACTGCAACGAGAGAACAAGATGGCTGTTAATGTTAACTTAAGTATTTGGAAGTGTGGCCAACACTGACTGAACGACTTGATTAACTTCCTCCACCACCACCGCTACAGGCAGATTGCAATCCTAAAACAGTTCAGAAAATCGACATCATCATTCACAACACCTCCTTCTGTTCGCTGATTGGCCCGTTTGAAATTCTACTGCAGGAATCCAAGTCAATGGGAGAAAGCCAAGACTGCCTGTGTAGCAAGATTAGAATCTAGTTGGATTATGCAGGATGGCAATGGTCAGGCTATTGTCGTGTTACAAAGAACAAAAGTATGATTTGTTTTGTGAGTAAAAATATCAAAAAAATTTTAATTCTTTTCTTACCATATGGACTATTTTTGCCAAAAGCCATCACCTGGTATCTGTACTTTTAGCTGGACAAAACACTGGTCACTTTGACATTTCATCTTTAATTTGTAGGAATTTCTCAGTAATTCCTGCTTCCTTTAGCTGTTTTGAAACGGTACATTTTTAAAGCTTTGACATACGCTCATACCTAAAAGCAACCTACACCTAGTCGAGACTCTGGGGAAAGAAAATCTCAATTTAAGTTTTGCATACTTATCAGAAAACAATGCTTGTTTCTTAAAGCTACTTACCATCCCGTTGCATTTAAATAAGAAATAGAAGAAATCCCACAGAAAACAAAATTACAGAAATCCCAGCTGCTAATGTGTTGTATTTTTCCAGCATTACATGCTTTTGAAGCGTCAGCTAAGCTAATTTGAAGTTTTGCTGCAGAAAACTTGGCATGCCCTGTTGGTTTGCTGCAGAGCGGGAGAGTGGCAACACGGTTTAATGATAATAGCTCTGACGATTGCAGAGATAATCCTCCTGGTATTCCTGCTGACTGCGGAGAGCCTGGGCTTTGTTCTCCACTCCACCTATTAGCGTGATGGAAGTTCATTTTAATTTGAATGGACCATCAGTGCTCTAAGAGGGTGCTTGTGCGAGTGCGTATGAGAAACCGAGCGCGGAGCGCTCAAACGGGTGCAGCGCCATGCCTGTGTGTACGCGCTGTGATGCTAACCAGAGACACTGGTTACACAGAGATTAACTTCCTAGACACAGAGAAGTGGCTGTGGGTTGAGTGTGGTGACCTCTCTGGGCTGCAGGTGCTCTTATCGTTTTGGCAACTGTTTCAGCAAAGTTTCTCCTCTCTGGCAGCCACAGCTGAGACTCAAAGCAAAAAGATAGTCAACAAAAAATATGGAAATGGCCTCACTTCATAGATGGTCTTATTTTAGGATGCAAAACCAAGGCGTCACGTAGCAAGGGTGGAATTTGCGTTCTGTCGAATTTATTACATGATGTGACGTTATGCACAGCAATTTATAAAGCTAAGACATTGCCATATAGTTAAAGTCATACCTGTTTGCTTACTACAGCCAATAAGCTAATAGCTTCTTGTTTTGAAAAAAAAAATGTTTGCTTAGATCTGTCACAAGATTGAGCATCGGCGAGTGATTCAGTGCATCCCATTGCATTTTTACCAAATTACAGCCTCAAACTTCAATGTTTTTTATTTTTTATTTTTTTGCTTGATTTTTATGTATCAGAAGAAGGTGTCGACCCTGCGTCTTGCAACTTGTAGATGTGTCCCTTGTCCAACACCCCTGAATCAAATGACTGAGCATGCAGTCAAGTTTTGTAGAATCAAGTTAATGATCCAGTTACACAGAGACGCAGCTAAAAGTTGCAGAACAAGAGTTTGACACCTACGTGTTAAACCAACACTTAAAAACGCCTAATTGGAAAGTACTTTACCCACGTCTCTGATCACGTCTGACTAAAGCACCTGATTCTACACGATTAATGATCCCATTCATGCCTTGTGCCAGACAAGATTTCATACGGCTTTCTTTCAACAATCATTTTCTTCTCGCAACTCTTCAATAAATTGATCAGATCTTAATTCTGGCCTGCGTATGCTTTACATATTGGTATGTAAAGCAAAAGTGTAAGCTAGCAGCATCACTGGGACAGGTAGTTGTTCTGAGGTGACCCTCTGGTTCTCTGTGGCACAGTTTGAGTTTGAACAGTGCTATCCTGCTGTTGAATTGGCAGACAGAGTAAACAAGGTTCGCTGTGTCTGGGTAGTTTGTCACTGCTGTGACTTCAGGGCTATCTAAATGGCAGCGAGTGAGCGCGTTCATCATCGCATTCATCCTTTGCAGCGTGAGAGATGAATAGCCTACCAGTCCACCAGGTCATGAGTTATCACTCACCAGGGGCTGCTGGTTCATATCGAGGTCAAAGGACTATTAGTCTTCAGGCAAATGTGCCTTCCTGGTGCTGGAATACACACAGATAGACATCCTTTTGCTCGCAGCCTCAAACACACACCCCAGGTGTTCCTGTGTATGTTTTCCTAGCAGTCAAGTCTAGCTGGTCTTACCCCACACCATCCATCCATCCATCCATCCATCCATCCATTTTCTTTACACCCTCGTCCCTTAGTGGGGTCGGGAGGGGTGCTGGTGCCCATCTCCAGCTAACGTTCCGGGCGAGAGGCGGGGTACACCCTGGACAGGTCGCCAGTCTGCCGCAGGGGCCCCCCTCCTGCGGCAGACACACCGTGTGGTTGTTTAATCGCTGCTTTGTTTTTCTATTAATGTTAAAGGGATGAAATAAGTGCTGTAGAAAATGTTTTCCTGCTTTTATTAGTACCTTATATCTGTGATTTGTGTCTCTTTTAGACATTTGCAGTAATGTATCAATAAGTTACCCACTATCATGAAATAAGAGAGAATTGTAAATTTCTGACTTTCTTTGGTTGTAGCAAAAGAAGAGAAATTTCCATGAATTACAGAAACCTCTGTGGTTTTATATCATTATTGCAACAAGGAAACATAAAGGAAGGAGCTTTCTGTCTGCAGCTTATTACAAATAACGTGAAACCATCAGAAAGGTTAGTTGAAAGCACAAAATTGAACATTGGTGTGGTTGTTTGGTAAAAGAACTCTACATCACATAAACATTAGAAAATATTTAGCCTATTTGGAATTCTAGGAATGGCGAGTTTACAAATTTTCTTTTTGTTGTAAATGTTAATATTTTTAGTGTTTCTAAAATGTAGTGGAATCTGTACCACTGATCAAATCTACCTTTGAAACAAATCTGTTCAGATTTATGTTTTGCTTTTTTAAAGACAACATCCTAAGTACTTTAGTAGGCTACTTAGCTTTAAAAAAAAGTTGAATAATTTTTTTCAGTATTTCTCTATAACATTTTTATTGAAATTTACCAAACTGACAGAAATATGCCATCCTGAAAAAGTAAGATTGTGTGAACATTTACCCATGTTGTTTTTCTAGTTTAACCTAAAAGCTAGGTTAACCTGCTAGCATGATATTTATTTCACAAAATGGAGAGTCCATCTAATTTGTTAATCTAACTGGAGCGCAGTTGAAAGATTTGGTTCAACAAAGTTGTTTGCTAATTGTTGGTTTGCTAGTTTAAACTGTAAAGCTAAACTGAGACAAGCTAGTCTAGTTGGTTTGCTAGTTTAAACTGTAAAGCTAAACTGAGACAAGCTAGTCTAGTTGGTTTGCTAGTTTAAACTGTAAAGCTAAACTGAGACAAGCTAGTCTAGTTGGTTTGCTAGTTTAAACTGTAAAGCTAAACTGAG
>NW_006800047.1:698318-727797 GCF_000485575.1 Poecilia formosa | reverse complement strand
CTCCTGGCTGTACTTTCTGTACAAAAACAAGAGCGGAGCCGATTTGTTTATCTACCTCAGAGAAACATAAGCCCACAATAGTTTGTAAAATGCTCTGTTGGTTTTCAGATGTTTAACTTTCAGAGCAGACATGAAAAAAATGAAGCTAAATGGCCAATTAACACATTTTACTCTAAGCAAAGATCCTATAAGTAAAAGTACAATTTTCATTTTTAATTTGTCCAATTTTAAGTATATTCCAGTGAAGTCGTAAAACTATTAAAATTTACAATGTATTCCTCCCCATTTTATGCATTCAAACCATAACGGGACAAGTAGATATTGTGCAGCATAACGTCTGCAACCGTTTTAATGAGATCCAAACCATCAGAAGTGCAAGTAAACATTTTGTACGCTCAACTTTGGGGAACGTTTTATATTCACGGAGGTCTTGGGAGATAACCGGGCAAGCTCTGACTTGTTGTATGGCTGACTGGCAACTCAGACGATCCAACTTCCCAGTACGAACAGAATACACAATTAGTGCACATTCACAGAGCGGTCGTCTGAGCGTTAGCCACCCCGATATTTCTGAAAGCAGAACGAGGAGGAGAGCTCTGAAAGATTTCCACTAAATGAAGGGCATTTTCATGTATCAGGCTGGCTTTGTTAATTGCTTCATTTAAATGTTATTCCACCATCAAATGCCACTTATTCACAGACAGCATTGTTGCTTGTGAAAACGATTATGCTATCAATGGACACTGGAGTGCGGGGTCTAAATATGCAATAACAATAACTGTGCTTTTTTAACAGCGTTATTAACAGTTTCATTATAAAAGGCTGAAAGCTGGAATGAAAGTGTTATCTCTGGCACAAATTTGGAAAAGCATGAACACACCAGCAGATTAGCTTTTAACATCACCCACAGACCTCCTGCCTGTGAGTTGGAGTGTTGTTATGCAATGTGAGTCAGAGGATATATGAACTGAAGCTTTGTTAAAACCGGAGAATGCGTTATCATTATTTTGACTACAGTAAGGTGGAAAAAGCAAAGCTCGGATAGCAAATTTTAATTCTCGTCTTTCGTTTGCCTGTCGTTAGAATCCTGGAACGAAGGCAGCTTTGATCCCAGCGAGGATACGCAGGAGAACAGTTTTCCCAGCCACCCTCACCTCATCTGTTCAGATGAGGCGAAATAGGATGAGAGTTTAATGATGCCGTGGGGAAGCGGCGGTGTCACAACCACAGTCACTAATAGCGGAGGCACTCCGGCAAAAGAATAGGACTGTTGTGTGAATCTAGCAGATTGGGGGACTATTAGAGGAGCACGGTATTGTTGATATGAAACATGCTTGGCACATGCAGCCTTGAACAAATAACACTGTTTGTGATTTTTTATTCCAGAGAGAGAAGCAGCACCTGAAGAATATAACACCCACAAAAAAAGAGAGAGGAGAAGAAAGGGACACATTATGAGAACATTTGGCAGAAACGGAAATGCTTGCTTGATTGCAGGAGTCAGTTTAGAGAAAAATCAAGATTTAGATTTTTTTTCATATATTACAAATACTATCATGTATTTGTATGTAGAAAATGGAAAATAAACATCATAAAGAACGTATACATCCGCAAATACCGTTTTAAATTTTCAGTTTACTGTGCTAAAATCTTAACCCACATTAGTTAAAATATGTGGCATTAAAGTCTGCATTAAAGTATACACACACCTTGAAGTTTTTCTCATTTTATCATGTTACAGTCACAAATGCATAATTGTACAGTTGAAGGAAAATGCTAATCCTTTGGTGTGTAGACGCATGTTCAACTGCTTTTACATTTCCTACTGACTGCTTTCTGAAGACATTAAAGAGGCAGTTGCTTTTATGAAAAATATTATATATATATATTTATTGAAACTTTCACTGTTTCATGACATTATTGTATGAGACAGCTACCATAATGTGGAAACAAATCAATCCCCACTGCCTTCTCCCAGTGCTAACTAGAAACAACCAATCAGAGTTAGGAGGCGGGTCTTAGTGCTCTCTGCTATGCTACGGTATTATCCTGATAGCAGAGCCTGCAATCAGTGCTAAGGCTAGTTAGCATGGCCAGCGGATAAACAGTGTTTTTGGAATGGAAAGTTGCTTCTCTGCCATTAGCACGTTGAGCAGCGCATACACATGATTGTCTGACATCGCTAAGACCCTCCTCCTGGCTCTGATTGGTTGTTTTTGACCTGGAATGGTGCAGTTCTTTGGCAATAGTGATTTTTTTTTTTCACAGAAAAAATCAAGCTCAAGGACTTTGAAAGTTTTAACGAATATGTTAAAATAACATTTTTAATAAGCTATATATTGCAGCTTTACAGACCAAATGCATGCTGCACATTTTAAATTTTTATTAGTAAAAACCTTGTAAACCACCCAGCAGTTTCTTTCCACTTCACTATTATGCACTGATTTGTTGTGGTCTGTCATATAAACACTAACCCTAACTGTGATGGTAATAAGGCAAAATAATTCAGAGGGTTCGAATATTTCTTTAAGTATTCAAACTGCAAAACTGTGAGTCGGTGGGTCTAAACCAGTAAACCCTTCCTGTCCCTGCAGACAGAGTGTAATAATCAGGCTTGTTGGTTGGCAGGCCGTCCCTGTAGGCCTCCAGCTCCCAGCCCCCAGGTCCTCCACACACCTGCCTGCCGCCGGCCGTCTCTCCTGCCAGGCCTGTAATCCGATCCTTATTGGCTGCGCGCTCGGCCAAACCGCCACGATGCCCATTATTGGGCCCTAAGCAGGTGCTGAGACATATCGCTCTTGATCACAATGCAGGATTTGCACCGTGCACGCATCCAGCAATCCATTTTTCAATTTGGTCTCCTGCCTGAGATAAATTAACAGATGTCGATTGATTTTTTTATTTTTTTTTTTTCTTCCTGTGCAACTGCGAGCCTTGTTTACACCTGACAACCGAGGGCGTTATACCTGGGCGACACGTTATAATTAGCTCTTTTTTTAAAATTAAACAAATGCTTGACAGGAGACTTAGCAGGCAGTTACTTTACTTTGACACATTTTACCTTCCTTTCCACTTTGTTGCGGTTAATCAGCAGATTGCTTTTAGATAGACGAGGTGTTGCAGCCAGCTGTACGGCCTGTATCGTCCTCTCAGTGATGTTCTGCTGCTTTCTCATAGCAAGTTGCTTAAAAAACATGAATTAAGAACAGGATTCCTCATTGTTTTGGCTTAATCACATTAGCAAAGAGCACTGCAAAGTCAGCCCTTCCCGACTTAGAGACTCCAATTCAGGTTGGCACCATCACGAAGGGGCCCCCAGCGCTTTCACAGCCATCTCCCTTCACCAGCTGGTTATTATTGCTAAAAATACGCTAATAAAACTGGTGTAGCCTGGCACCATCGCACCCTAATGACGGGAGTCAAGTGGCGCGCGGCAGATAGCCCCTCACATGAGTGCTGTCACAAGCCATTTAATTGAAGTTGAGGAAATGGGAGCCGGCATTATTTTGCTCTAAACACCCCCTCCCTACCCTCACTTTCCACACTCCTCCCCCTTAACACAAACACACACACACACATACGTTGTTATTCACTAATATGCCATCTTCATTGCTTGTTGCTGTTATCTCTGCAATCACATGACATTTTCACATAGAGATTGTGTGACATTCATTCATATCTATGGTTTCCTTTTCTCTTTGTTTTGTTCTGTTTCTGATGAAGGCAGAGACGTTGTTTCATGACGTGTCTGTTAGTTTGTAGTTTGATTAGTTTGCTTCGTTTTAGTAAGATCTGAATCATGAAATGTCAGACATGTATGCAGGGCCGGCCCAGGCCTTTTTGGGGCCCTAAGCAGATTTTCATTTTGGGCACCCCATACCAATGTGTCAACATCAGATGGTTTATTATGCCTAAGCTACTCTGTGTGTGTAAGAGATGAGTAGTATTTAAGTGTGCCATGTTTTAATTATTTGACGGTATCATCTGCACTAAATTTACAGTAAACATGTTAATAAGTTAGATATCTTATATTTCCCCAACAGTGGCAGAAGCCAACAACAGGAAGAGATTAATCTATTTGTGTAAAACCAATTTTAAGAATAGAAATTGTTTTTCCATGTGCAATTGCATTTAGTTTGTATTATCCATATTATTTTAAATATATATACATTTGTACCAAGATCAGATACTCTGCCTGGCAGTTCAAAGACACAGGAGTGATTTGTTGACATCAACCCTACTTGTCACCTCAGATGTCACCAACATGGCCAGAAGGTTTCTTAGTTCTTGCTTGAGGTATTTAGTGAAGGGCGTTAAAGTATAGTATAGCACCTGGAGTTTTGAATGAAACCCCAGTGTAATAATCAATACAACGTTCAGTTCTTCAGTTCCTCTTTGACTTTACCCTTCTGCGGTCGTAAGATACAGGGTCAGTTTGACCCCATTAGTTTATTTTTTACTCTGTGCATGGTCTGGCGGGGTGTATGTGGTTTCGGGAACCAACGGTCTGATAGAACAACCACTAGCCCTCCAGCCCCCAGCTTCTGTGACATCTGCTGCATTCCTCTTGAGTGTCACACTAAGACAGCTGGAGGGTTAAAGGGCAATTTTCATGCCAGCAACCTCAGTGAATCCTTACTAATTTACCATTTAGACCCATTCTGCTTTTTGTTTCAAGAGTCTCCTCTCTCAGTTTGGTCCAAATCTGTGAGGTGAGATATGAGTATCTTATGAAGACCTCCAGTTTCTGGTTTGGATTCAGTGCTTTGTTGAAGGCCATTACATCTGTGTGACTTTTAATCTCAACCAGGACAGCCGGAAAGCCAACTTGTCACAGTCTCAAAATCCCCACTGATTTTTCAGTTCTTAGCCATTCATTCTTATGAACACACTCCTCTTCCTCCTTTGGGTAGTTGGGGGTTCTGCCTTCATGTTGGGCCTTGTATAAAAAGAATAAAGACAGGAAAGGTCTACAGGGAGACAGGAGGAAAAGTGGAGCAGAGTGAGGTCAGACATGGAGGTGGCAGTACTTAGAGAGCGGGACCAGAAGATTGATGGAAAATGGAGATGATTTCCAGGGAACCCTGTGTCTCTGTGTTCATTCGTCGTAAGTGAAAGGAAGTTAAATGAACAAGTGTGCCATTTGTAAGTGTATGTGTTCATGCTGCCGGTGCTCTTGCCCCCCTCACTCGTATCTCAGTGGCAGGTATAAAGCCTAAGGGCGAATGCTAGAAACCATCTAGGGCAGGTGCGAGAAAACTGTGGAAAGGGGTCCGATGATTGAGGAGAGGTAGAGAAAAGGGGTTAAACATCAGGCCGACAAGATGTCCCAGTTCAGAGAGAGCATTGGTTTGATGGATGATTAAAGTGACAACAGAACAAGTGAAGGCAAGGGAACTAGCCGAGTACAGGAGCAGAGCACTAATTGCGAACACAGAAAAGCAATAAACCAACAGAGGTGGCTTGCTTTTGACGTCTCACCCCCCTTTTAGAGTCCACAGGAGACGGCACCAACGTCTGCAGCCTGTGTACTTCTCAAGGTCCATTTAGTGCAATTACACAGAACAATAGAGCCAGCATGGGTGCTAGCTGACTGTGCTAAACACTCCTTCCCGACTAAAGAGGAGGGCAGAGTGACTGAGCCGGATCGAGATAGGAAGCCTCTCCCAGCTACTTTGTTTCCTCCCCGCCACCGTTGTCTCCCTTAAACGAGCAGAAGCTGCAGCCAGGAAGCAAGGCGGGCATGGCTGGATTAAGTTTGGCTGAGTGGAAGTCAATTGCTGGTTTCACCAGAGCATCAGATGAGCATGGAGGAGGAGGCGGCGGTGTCACAGAGATGTCAGTGATTATTAGAGGGTTGGGAGGGCATTAGGACAAAACGGTGTCCTCTCTGGGCCTCGGCATCAACACAATAGAGGCAATCTCCTCCACATGCGAAGCCTGCTAGCTGGGCCTCAGAACCGGCCAACGGGTTCTGAAGACCAGTCAGGAATTACCACTTGGCTGCAGCTGTAACGACTGATCTAACGAAGGTGTAAAACACTTTTCTCAGTGCTCCTTACCGTCCTCGGTCACCTATGATGTCTCTAGATTCGTGTCACGCCGCTTCTTGTGGTTTTGTGTCTTTTAGTGTATGAAAGACAAAACTATCAGCAATCCCAAGCACACACACCGGTGGAGCAAGACTCAAAAGTGGGGCTTTCCTGGCCTTTTCACGTGTTACTGACATGAAAGGAGTTTTGTGTTGCCCATAGTTATTTTAGTTTAAAGCCTTGAAAAGTCAAAATCAACAATTTCTTTGCAAGAATAAAACAAGGCTGAAAATGTCACTGCCTTCTTTTCCGTCCTGTCAATCATCTCCTGTCTCTTGATATTTACCATGTGACAGGATTAATGGATTGGCAGCCTCGAGCGTTTGCCCTTCTGCCGCAAGAACAAATCAAGACCAGAAAAGGTCCTTTTGTTGAGGGTTTCATTCATATCTGCTGCTTGGTTTGCCTGATTTAGATCCTGAGGAGACGTACAGTTTCAGTCAGAAGTTTACATACACTCACGGTAAGCATGAATTTAAAATTAGGCGGTCTTTCTTCGAAGTGAAACAACTACACAACAAACTTTGTTTTTTTTAAAAACTAGGTGTACAAGTTTGGATTTGTTGCAGATTTTATTTAATCCGCACAAGATCAGAAATATACATACATGCAAATTCTTCAGCTTCCACACCTTTTATGGCTGTCAATAAGGTTCTGTGTAGTTAAAAAAAAAAATCGACTTTACATAATACTTCCCCATCAAAAGTACACATTTATGTGCAGAAAAGTAGCATAAATGACCCTGAGGTCCCAGTTAGAAGTGCCTTTTAAAAGTGAGTTGTATTTCCAGTACTATCAGTGTCTCTTTTACACAGTTGTTTGTTCTCATTCTTAAGATTCATTTGGATTGACATTGTGTGGTACAATCTTGACATCAACATGTTATGTGCAAAATCTCCTTTTCAAGGATGTTGTACTGTGACCAAACCCTGAACTTCCCTTCAGGCACAATAAGGAATCGTTGTTTTCATTATAATTTCAAGCAGAGCACCGCCATGCCCTTCAGGCACCGACACGGCACCGCCTCGCTTCTTCTCCGCTATCTAAGTGAGGTGTTCTACCTGTAAACACCTTGCTGTTCATGTCAGGTGGGCGCTCCACTTCCTAAAGAGAGGGTACATCTCCTCTTTGTAGTATCAGACAGCGCCTGTCTGAAGCATATGCTGCTGTTTTTTCAGTTTTTATTTTTTCTAAATTCAGCAAAGGAGTTTTGCACGCCTTGTAGCATGTCACACGCTAGCAGCTCGCGGTGGCGTTCCCCCGACGCTGACAGAGAAATCAAACGTAAAATGGAGCACCGGAGCGAGCGAACGAGCGGCGTTACAGAACAGATGTTCGCGGGAATGTTGACTTTTTGTTTGGCCCCTTATCTTTGACGCTGCCATCCTGCGGTAAAGTGAGTGACGGAAGAGGGGAGGATAAAGGCGGAGGGGGAGGAGGGGGGGAACAACAGGGAGGAGAAAAGGGGAAGCTCTGTTGTCGGGAGAACTCCGTGGAAGAAGTGTTGGCAGGCGGGGTGCTCAATGACAGGAAAGTGGGACAGCCACACAGCTGTGTTTTGGCGTCAGGGGACCCCCGAGATTGGTGTCAGTGTATTTCATTGTCAGGGAGGAGAGTGGGAGAGGGAGACTTTAGAGGATCTGATGAGTGGAGAGACAGAGGAGGTGGATCGGGATGCATCAAAGAAAAAAAAAAGACAATAAACGGGAGGAAAAAGTGAGGCAGACCATGGAGCGGCTACTCTTATATTAGCTGATGGTGTATATATATCAAAAAAAGTCTAGGAACAGGAGGTAGGAGTTGAGTAAG
The DNA here is from genome assembly GCF_000485575.1 of Poecilia formosa. Classification (NCBI taxonomy): domain Eukaryota; kingdom Metazoa; phylum Chordata; class Actinopteri; order Cyprinodontiformes; family Poeciliidae; genus Poecilia; species Poecilia formosa. The sequence continues at coordinate 719,896 of NW_006800047.1, read as the reverse complement.
TAAACAGAGGCAGCCAATTCTCCTCACATAAGAACCAATCTTTGGTTCAACTGCAGGGCGACCCGGTGATTGCACCTGCCTTTGAAACTTTGGTAGGCGGAAATATTTCCCATGATTCAGCAGCCACTCTCTCTCGCTCTTTTTTTTTTTTTTTTCTTTTCCAAGGCAGAGCTGACATCTGTAAGATCGGCTTGACAGTTCTGCTTGCCACCTCACAACAAACGGCCCCGCTGAGTTATATAACGGCGGCTGAGATCCGAAAGGATTTATGATCAGCTATTATTTCACCTTTACGGGGTGATAAAGAGGGCGATAAATCTCTGTGGCCGAAGTCGCCGCTGGGTTGGGCTCCTTTCCTGTTGGCCATTTCGTGTTTATTTTGCTTGGAGCAGTCCTGCACGGTAAAGCATTTGAGTAATGCTTACCGAGGCAGTAACCACGGTCCCCAGATGGGGTTTTACTGTAAAGGATATTGTTTTATGGACCTACAACCTACTTTTAGATATATTTTATTACCCAAGTTTTTTTGGGTACATAAAGGTCTCCCACTTTCTACCTACACTTTGTCATTTCGTGTCTATTTCTGTTTGGTGTCAGTCCTTCACCACTTCATACACATTCAGTTTTTGTTGTTTTCTACCTGACATTTTTAGAAAGAAATTCAGCTGTCTTCTGTTTTGTGCCTGTCATGTGTCACTTTGTACCCGCTGTAAGGAGAAGTCTCAGGCTGGTGTTGACCACTGACTATTTAAAGGGATTTTCTTTATTCTTAACCCGTGTGCGTGCGAGGACTGAGGCAAACATAGAGGACTATGGCAAATTATACAAGTTTTACGTGTGTGGGGTCGGTTGGACCCCATTTCTACATGCAAGGGTTAAAGTCTATAGTGAGAAAATGTCCTTATAAGACTGATGGACATCTACCAGCAAGATGTCACTTAAGAGCTATTTTGGTTTGACATGGGATCCAAATAGTTTACATTTCATAGGGGTCAGCTGGTGTCCCAGGCAAAATAGAGAGGGAACCGACATGAATTGGAAGAAAATTGGAAATATTAAACTGAATTGAAATTAAAGCATTTTTATTTTTATTGACATAAAATAAACTTGTACACCAAGTGCCAGGAGAAAATGAGTCATTTATACTAGTAACCAATCGATATACATGTACTTAACCGACTTCCTAGCAATGTATTTCTCCTTTTAGTGGTCATTTAATTAATTATGGAGATGAATAGTGAATGAAACGCTCAACTCTCATGTCTAATTTAGTGTAATTTAATTTTCTGAAAACTTTTCATTAGATCCTATTAACCTATTAACATATACTTTGGTTCTGATGATCAGATGACTTTAAGGGAGCACTCACACCATTCCTGTTCTGACTCTGGTTCATTTGCCTAGAAAGTCCGGTGAGTTTCAGGAGGTGGGAATGAGTAATAAAACGCTAAGGCGGACCAAAAAAGCGAACTCTAGGTCTCAGTTCAGTTGAAGTGAATTCTACTGCCATTCAAAATTCTCGTGGTCTTTTTACCAACAGCAAAAATAAATCCTACAACCGCTAAAATCTGATGCCACCCCGTTTTCGTTTACATTTTATGAAGAAGGAAGTTTCTTCTTCAGAGGTTTTCGTGACATTTTCTTCAGGGGTTCCTGGTGTAGTGTTGAGGGGAGCATGTGTTTAAAGGGTTTGGTTGGTTTGACACAATGCTGTATAAAAGTGAACAGCGCCAGCTGAAAACATAACAAATGTTGTGATTCTGGTCCCCAATCAAGTGGAGTCTACCAGACTATCAGGTGTGAAATCACTCAATAGAAACTAGTCAACTCAACATGACTTCCTACAGGTAGATATTATTTACTAGAGTCATAATTCAACACTTCCTGACACTAACCTATGAATTAATTGGTAAAAGGAGCTTCCTCTGTAGGGTGTCTTACTTTTGAGATGGGTTGAGAATTTCTGTCATCGACAGCTGAAGTGGTTTGAGTGAATGACGAGGATTCTGTATTCTGGGCTCATTTCCAGGCCCAAAATGCAATTCTCAGTCAGAAAATCCATCCACAACAGATCATTGGCTTATCACTGACATGTCCAAGAGCTGCAGATAGAGGGAGAAAATGCAAGCCATCGTGTGCATGGTTGCTTTGCTGCAGCTCTTGCACAGTGGGGAAGATGTACGAAGATACTGGGACAGAATGAGTGATGTCCAGCCTGGCTCGCACCGCCAGCCTCCGTGTGCATGGATGTTTAGGAAGGCAAAGGTGAGGACAGATAAACTAGACCCAGGAGGGGATGGAGAGAGGCTCTTCATATCTCATCCCTGGATGATTCATCTTAAACCATCACTCTTGTTTAGGGCCCTACAGCAGGATTACCTGCAGAGGGCTTTTACAGCTCGGCTTAGATGTGCAGCTCCAGTTCCTTACGGGAAAAGACCGGGTAGAACAAAAAACAAAACAAAAAAAAAGTCCTCCTCCACAGTGTTTTTTTTTTTTTTTTTTTTTTACTCCAGGTTGCTACGATGCCGGTAAACAGTGCATAAAAAAAGCGGACTGCAATTTTGATTGCAGCTTTATTTTGTGCCGTTTATTTAGGCTCAAAATGGGTCCTGATGGAGTCATCAGGACCCACTTGCCAGCTAATGGTTTAATTAGGTCCATCTGGAGGAGGCAGGGAAGGGGAGCTTGTCTTACTCTCTAGTCATTCCTCTGGTAATTTGTCTTCCCCCGCACCCAGTGACTGTAGCACGGACGGCATGGAGATGCGGCAGTGCATCCTGGTGCTGGATCAGCCTTCCTCCTCCCACCCAAACACTTCCTTTTACCTTTGTGCTAAATAGGGGAACTTGCTTTTTTTTTTTTTTTTTTTTTTAGATCTATGATTTTACTGACCCGGGGGTCAGAATGATCTCTCCTGTAAACTAAACTAAATTTACTTTAACCCTAGAACAATGTGATCATTTGTATATTTTACATTACAAAGCTTTCAGTTTCAATCATTTCTATATAAACATAGAATCTTTGTACCTCTCTAGCCATTAAATGGGTGACAAAAGAGAAGAACCCATATTTGCAGTTAAACGCTAGATAAAAACATGAGGTTAAACCAAATTCTCATCATAAGAGCTTCAGTTCTGATCTCTGAGACCAGCATATTTTCTAACTCTCCTCCTCTACCTGTTGCTGCATGCTGCCGGAAAGAAGGATCTTAATTTCAAGAAAAACTAATTTGGAAAATGTTTGGATATATAGACTAGAAGTACACCACCTTTTTAAAGGGGCGGCATTATATATTTTCCAAGCACATTGTTGCTTGGTTATGCTATATATTGACATTGTTACCTTCAATTGTTATAAAAATGCCATGTATATCAAATATGACTTAAAAGAAATTTTACTTCCTGATTTAATGCCTTGAAATTTGGCCTTTGTTTCTTTAAAAACTCCTACTTTTTCTGAAACTTCGCCTTCAGGAAGTCATAGCATCGCTTCTCTGTTAACCCTTTAACAACATTTATACCAATGTTGCACTGAGAAGTAGGTCGTATAATGAGCGCAGCAGATACGGACCACCAGGTGTTTGCTAATTGCTGCTGGCTAGTCTGAAGGAGCTGAGTGGGGAAGTCGTGGGAGAGGGCTGCTCTGCGAGGCGGCAGCTTGGAGACTGTAACTCCAAGGAGGAGTTTCATCCTCGGAGCCAGCGCTCGGTCCATCAAGACATTTTGCACAGCTGAATGGTTGCCGTGGGAGATGTCAAACATGTATGACATAATCAAAAGTAATACTCCATGTATGTTTTTGATGATTAACTAACATTATAACATGATGTAGAGCTCGAAAAAGTCGATTTTACATAATACTGCTCCTTTACGTTATTGTGTAAATACCTCGGTGTCGTGGCGTTAATCCTAATAGGTTACAGTGGGGAAATTATTCAGCTGCACTTTCCTTCCCTTGACGCCTCAAAGAGCTCGTCTTTTGTCTGACATGTCGAGGATCAAAGGAGGGAAAACAGTGTTGGGGCTCAATCTGGGCCTTTGAAAGTTCAAACCAGCTCCTCTCTCTCTCTCTTTCCAAGCAGAAGCAAACAACTTTGATTCCAGGTGCAAATGGGGCCAAGCATTTTTTTTTCTATTGCAGTATCTTTACAAGGAGAGCCTTACTAATTTAATAACGGCGTCGGACATAATGACACCAGCGGCGTATCCCCTGAAAATCAATTTCCGTGCCGTTATACCGAACTGCATCTATTCGCGTACTGTCCGTTGGAGACAAAAGAAACAGATTTTTCCTTCCAGGTTTTCTGCTACAGTAGAATTACTTTTAAACTCACAATAATCGTCGAGGTCCAGCCTGCCGCTGCTGCCTTCGCCTCACCTGGCTTGGAAATGGGGAGTTCAGGGAATTGATAAGACTCGCAGGCAAACCTGAAGGAATGCGAGACGGAAAGGAGGTTGGTATTGGTGTTGGGGCGGGAAGAGGGGAATGTAAAATGGCCGCCACGGGGGAACAGTATCAGCTTCAATTATGACGGGCAGTGAAGCGCTGCTCAGAGGCAGATGAGCTGGGAGCCAGCCACTGTGGAGAAGTCAGGGGCTGATAGCTGATAATCCCTGGGATGAACTGGGACAAACCAGTCAGTGATGGAATCCTCCCACTGTGGTCAAGGGTTACTGGAGCAGGAATACGAACGTGGATTCTTTCCTTACCTTCCCGGTGAGGTAAAGAAGGCATCTTTCTTTCGATGAAATGTGACGCCCCGCGTCTCGATGAAACGGATTCTTAAAGCATAAAAAAATAAATAAATAAATCGCTTCTTTCCAGCTTTACTAAGTAACGATACATTATTTATTCTGAATGCCTCAACGGGCTTTCTGATAGTGAAATTCTTCTCTAACCTCAAAAACTTTCTAGAGTGGATGAGAAGAGAACAGCGTGGAGGTTGTGGAACTTTATAGTTGAAACCCAGTGGTGTTTTTTTTTTTTTTTACTTTCACTAGCAGCTCAACAACAAGAGGCATCTGTGTTGGAAAGTTCTAAAATTCTACTACAGGAGTTCACAAAAATAGGTCTTAAAGAAGTGCAACTCCAATGTAAATTCCATACGGTGTGCATTTGTGGCAGTGACATCACGAGAGGTATCAGACCCAACCGCCATGATGGATAGGAGGAAAGGTTTGAGCTCATCAGCTGGTGGTGCTGTGCACTATGGCTCACGAGTGATTTTGGAAGTATTCTGACATTGACTGAGAAACATTTTAATTTCTACCAATAAATGTCTTCACTGAAAAACACAACTACTAAGCAAAAGACTAAGATATGGAGCGAGAATTTAAATTTGAGAGAATATATTGGGGGGTTTCTGAGCAAATGGAAATTTTTTGGAGTCTGTATCCTCCAATTAATGATTAATCGTTACTATGTTAGTTGATAATTATTTTAACAGTCGATTAATCATAATTAACAAGATTAGTCGTTTCACTGTACGTGTTTAGAGGTGTGTTCTTTAAAGCGGTTATTGCAAATAATTATTTTTAACAGAATACACATGGGACAGTTTCATATTGCCCCATTATGATTACCTTTTATGGAGTTATGATGTCATGCTATTTGCAAAGAACCACATAACACAATCTAATTTCCTTTATTCAATACAAAATATCCCCAAATATCACTACTTACATTTTTTTTTTTTTTTGCTTAATTTTTTCACCATGGTTGTTGGTGTTTGTTGATACCAGAAATATTACTCTCTTGATTCTCATTAAAATCACTTTAAACCTTAAAATTTTAGAGATTTCAAAACTGAAAGAGCAAAACAAACAGAATAACGGTGCTGCGTGATTGTGGATTTGACCCACTGTATCTAAAGTGAGTTGAATTGTGTTTTACCAAAAAGTCTGAGAAGAAACTTAAAGGGTAGAAAGCAAACAAGTTGTGTGTTTGGAAGCAAAAACAATGGAATTTATGGAGCATTTTCACTTCTTGATTAAAAAAATTAACTTTGGTATATTTATCCCAACAAGCCAAAATCAGAAAATTGTGCAAAATTCAAATATTTACAGTTCCATCATTATTTCTGAAGTGGATCAAATGACTTTGGTTGAGTTGATCTATCTTTGGAGAGCTCTGATTGCCTCACCGTCACTCATTTATTTCATCCCACTTTGGTGAACATTACATATGATGACGTGTTGTTTTTTGGGGAAGTTTCATTTTGGATTTTGGCATTTCTGTCCGTCCACGATGCCTCTGCACAGAACATTATTCAGGTTGTCTGTGTTTGGGCAGCGCTTGCTGAGCAGGGAAAAACATGTTTCAAATTTGCACAGTCGTCAGTGGTAATGCACTATGTTACCACCTTCTGTCAGTGAAAATGAAGGATATCCAGGTCACAACTGACAGTCTGTCACCGAGGGGGGAAAAAAAACCAGGAAGTCGGATGCGTCCGAAGCTGCTCTGCCTGCCTCTGCTGAGGCGTGTCTGTGCTGAGCGAAGACAGGACTCCTTGTTTCCATTAGCAAGCAACAGGAAGCTGGTTTTTATTACCACTTTTGTTCCCATGGAACTGAAGTAACAAGTTTTATCAGGAATAAAATGAACACTCAGGCTGCCTGCGGCCACAAAGTAAGAATAGTGTTTACTGTTTCTCCAGAAAAAAAAACAAAAAAAAAAACAAATCCCGACAATCTGGTGCCAAACATCGGCAGAAAATGGCGTCGGATCGTAGCGGTTTGTGATAAGAGCCGTTTCAACGCTCTGTCCAACAGTTGTGCACCTGATAAACAGAAAAGCTTTGAGCTTATTTGAGTTGCCTTGAGGTGATAATGGGAGGAGATAAAGGCAACAAAACCTACTCACAGAAACACGCGTCAATATTGTGATGTGGCCACACATGTAGGTTCACTTTAAATACAGTGGGATTGTTGGTGAGCTTTTTAAGAACTTATTTAAACATGATGTAAGACAGAAAAGGTTCTAAAAACAAGACAAAACATTTCATATTTCCTAAAACAACACTGTCTGTCATTAATGAATAAGACTGAACTGACATTTCTGGGTGTTCTGCTTACTGATTGGCTATAATCTATAAATTCATCAATTGCATCGTTGCATAATGGCCTACATTTCTCTCCTTTATTTGACAAACCCATACTGTATCAAAACAAACGCAAACAAGTTGAAATCCCTGCAAGTTGCTGTGTATATGAGTACAAATTAAAATCAATCAAGACTTTTGAACAATTACCTTTGTATATTTTTTTTAACTTTTTAAGTTTATACAATAGAAAACAAGAATTTAGCATAATACAGAATAAAAACACACACACACACACACTCACACACCTTTCTTTCCCAATGTCTGAGCTTAAACCAGACCAAGCTTTTCTTCTTTTAGGTCAGTTAGAATTACCCCAAATTATTTCTATTTGCTTAATGCCACAATAATAATAGAGAGAAATGCCAGATGTTCATCCATTAATGTCATTTAACAGAACGTCCTAATCAAAGCTGATACCGAAAACAAATTTAAAATGAATTGAAACATGGTGTTTATCCTACAGTATGACTCGGCAGAAATTAATTTGATAAAAATATTTAGAAACAATAAGTTTGAGCCACAGAGCTGTAAAAATATAGAAGCATTGTTCCATAAAGTATCGACTGCGCGTCACGTTTTTTTAGATTTTTGTTCAGTAACAAAGGCTGAAACCTATGCATCCTTTTGCTTCCTCTTCATATTTCTGCAAGATATTAAGTTGTCTGTCACACAGAATGATATTTATGTTTCAGTTTGCAATAAATCTATAATTTTGCTTCTAAGACTCAACTTAAAAGCAAACTTATGCTTGTTTGGATGTAAGAAAAATGTGACAAATTTCACAGGTTGTGATGATTTTTTGCAGCGAACTGGGAGAGAGCATTCAGAGCTACCAAGATTATTTTAAAAATATGCTAATGGGTCATTTTAAATGAAACATATTGAGCAAACACACACAGACTGCTTTAACTACCTGCCTGTTTAAACTGTCATTTCACCGACAGTCCAATGCAAACATCAGGGTGTTTTGGAGCTTCTCTTCTGCATCATTTTGTGTGTGTGCGCGTGTGTGTATGCGTGACCGCGTGTGTGTATGCATCCATTTGCAGGAGAGAGACTGAGCGCTACACGGAGAGTGCAAGCATTATCACAGAGAGCCGAGGCGCCTCATCAGAACACAGATGCGGCCTGATTAAGGGCGAGCTCGGCAATGACAGAACTGCATTAGTGTGATGTATGTGTTGTTAGCCAGCAAGCAGCTAATTCCAAATTTAACACCTGATTCACACAATGCAGTCACACCTGAGTGCGGGCCAAGATTTACTACCCTTGTCAGGCCGCTGATGGCTTTTATAAGTAATTTTTTGGACTCCCCCGATTCATTCTCTCTCTGCGTCCGCGGTAATGAATTATGATTCCGGGTAAAGATTCAGCTTAAAAGCAAAATTATGCTCGTTTGCAAACTGGGTTGGTGTCAGAGAGTCACTTCGCTGGAGGAAAGCCCCGGCCCCGCTCCCCGGAGACCCGAGGCAGAGACCGATGCCTTAAAAAGACAAATTTCTCTTGGTTCCAGCAGATGCTGAATGCAGCAGGCCTCATTACACACTTTTTTTTTTCCACCTTCAGCCTAACCCAGTGATGAAGTTTTTATTTTTAATTAATTAATTTTTTTGAAAGTGGAGTTGTAAACTACTAATTTCAAAACCGCTTTACTATGTTGAATAGCATCAACATGGATGGATTACAGATAAAAGCTCATTACCGGTGATTCATAATGACAGGCCGCCGTGAAGGCAGACATCGAAGCTGCAACAGGCTCTCCTCAGGACATCTTGTGCTCTTATTCCATCTGCCCTTCATCTCCTCCCGGTCTGCTCCGTGCCACGTTTTCTGCCCCCTCCATGTTGTCATGAACACTTGTCTCTTTGCGTGACTTTATGTTGTCGTTTGCCTCTCAAAATGTTAAGTCACATCAATCGATACCTGCACATGTTTGGTTCTGTTCAGATTTGATGAATGCAAAGGTCAAGCTCATTTTGATTTTGAGTGGCATCTAGATCATGAATGTTTTGTTAAAACTTCACATTAACAAACTGGTAAAATATGTAATGTTTCTTTTTTTTGTTACAGTCAGCGTATTTACTTGGTTATAGAGTTATGAAAAATGTTTAAATAGTTTGTTCTTTAAAAGGCATAGCAGTAAACCAGCTAGCATGAAAAAGAAATCCAGTTTGTTTCAGTCACTTCTTTCGGTTTTGTCTGGTCATAAAGAAAGCAAGAAAGGAAAAGAAAAAGGAACGAAATGCATGTGGCAGCCACCATTTAAAAATATTGGTCATTTCCAATCATTTGTTAAGCAATCGGTTCGTTCTTAGCCACCATCTGCACCGTGCCATCTACACAGATCAACCATTTTAGCTACGGCTCTACTAAGCCAACGCTTACAAAACAAGCATGTTATCCGAATTAATAATAATTCATCTGACAGCTGCGATATCAGGTAAAGGTATCAGCATTAACACTGAATGTATGCTAATGTGTGTGTGTGTGTGTATGTGTGTGTGCTTTCTGTGCCGCCTTGATGTGTGTTTAGGTTTCACTGAGGCTGCTCTGATTGAGTGTGCAGCTGCATGTCATTTGATTGCCTTACCAAGCGAACACACAAACACACACACGCGTAAACACGTGCGCCAACACACATGCACGCTCTCTCGAAAGCTAACGCATTTGTCTGTGCCTGCTTTTTGTGACAGAAGAGGTGGGCCTGCGCCCGTGCGCGAGTGTGAAGCAGAAGTGGCTGTGTGGGTGTGATTGCGCTCGCGTCTGTGTGCGTATTTGCCTGAGGACAGCAGTCATGCTCCATTAATTAGCACAGCAACCTGCTGACTTTCAAGTGGCAGCAGCAAAATTAACCCTGCTTCACTGAGAGACCCCAGGAAAAAAAAAAAAAAAAAAAAAACCTCTGTTGTCCCAGCCTTGATTACCACTTGTACCGCCGTTGCGCATACATGAGGACATTTCAACACGCAAGCTATACCGGTGCACTCGTGTGTCTGGATGTTTGGACATCTGCATGAGTGCCATGCGATCAGATAGCCACCGCCGATGGTGATCTTCTGCTGAATGCCAGAAAACGCTGGAGGGAAAAAAAAAAAAAAAAANTAAAGAAATCTTTATGATCACAAAAAATGCGTACAGGTATCAAATATCAACTAGTATATCAACTGATGGTTGGCTCCAAGAGCAGATAGCCTGATGAATGCCAGAAAACGCTGGAGGGAAAAAAAAAAAAAAAAGTCTGTCCTTTTGTCATGAATCAAATCAGATTGGAAGCTGCAATCATAACGAAGTGGCAGCAAAATCGTGTTTGAAGCTCCTGGGAGAGGAGGAGAGAAACTGTGGCAGCTTCTGTGAGCTGTGAATGCGAAATAAACAGGTTTGGGGTGAATACTTTTAATTAACACCACTCAAATTTTAGATTCCATGAAACTTTATTTATTTAGTCGCATTTGAACTGCGAGCTTCAATGTGTCAAGTTAATTGATGTGGTAGACCAGAACAAAGGTGTTTGTAATTGTCAAATTCAAACACTTATACAAAAATGGTAAATAGCCTGTAACTTTATAGCACTTTATCTAGTTTCATGAACAAGATAAATGACTAACGCTACAGCACTAAACCAGTGCTTTAACGTTAGCTTCCCTAACGTTAAAACGCTATACCAACAAGGTGTTTAGTGGAAGCTAACGCTAAAACACTAATCCAAAAATTATCTTTGCTATTAGTGCATTCGCTGATTAGCAGAGGTGTGGACACCACTTGACACAAATTCTCACAAACAAAATAAATATAAATCTAATACCCCAAAATATATCCTACTGCACCCAATTGCTCCCAGAAGTTACTTTAATAGTCTTTTGATTCTGTGTGTGTATTTTCATCTTGGCATAAATACAACTGAGGAGAAAGTCTCAGAAGTTTGTTAGAAAATATGGGTATATAACCAGCATCATGACAAACACAATAGACAACTCTGGGATCATAGGGATGCAATAGCTTTCTATGCGTCGTGCTATGGGGAAGTGTTTCTTGATCAGGAACGGGGAAGCTGGTTTGGGTTGATGGATGGAGCTAAAGACCGAGTGATCCTTGAAGAAAAACTTGAGACTGGGTCGAAGGTTCACCGTCAAGCAGGACAACTCTAAACCTAAAAGCTGAAAGTGAAGGGCTTAGATGAAAATATATTTAAGTTTCAACGCCTGGAAACAAATCCAAGTGAGAATTTTACTTCAATGTCGATTTTTTTTTTCAAATCCTATTCTTCCACTTCATAATTATACACTACTAGTATAAAACCTGACAATGTTCAACAGGCTCAGATACTCCAGCAATGGGCTGTAGAAAAGTGGAGTTCCAATTTGACAACATTTCCACATCCTGGCCAGCTCAGACTCATGGGCCCTCCAAGCTGTCAGTGGTCTTTTGAGGTGCAGCTTTCCGTTCCCCTTCTCCTTCCTTCCAGCATTTGGCTGCCTGAAAGTCTTGTGAGATGTCAACCTGCATTATGGCACCCTCGCGCACCTCCCTCTGGTACAATTACTGACAGCCGGTACGGGGACTGACCTCGCAGTACGAAGTCGGACCCAGCGGCTCGCCCGCTGTGTGCCACATGCAAGCACGTACACAGGAGTTCATGCTTGCTTGGAGCGCTGCAGCTTTCTGTGAGGGAGAGGAAGAGGAAGAGGCCCAACGGCTGCAAAGGTAGAAATACAAAAATGAAAAAGGCCTGTGATGATTCTGTCAGACGGCTTTGAAAAAGTTTATTCTTTGGCCTTTGAGGTAAATGCTTCCCTGTGTGTGTGAGTGAACCAACTTTCTCAACCTGTATTTTCACCTCAGTGACCCATAGAAAAGATTTAAAGCCACTTTTACTGGAAGTAATACATTTCATATCTTCATACCTCCCAGTCTGTTTGACCAATCATTCAACAAACATTTGTAGCTGCCCACCAGAGTTAACAGAGGGGCGTAATGTTGACACTTTGGCCTGATACTGATAAATTTGGTGTAAAACAATAATAGCTGGAGACACAATTTCCAGTTTGCTCAAGATTTCAGCTACTGTATTTAATAACAGCCTATTTTATTCAATGATAACCAAAACAGCAGTGCCACCTTACACCACCATTATGTTTAAAATGACAGACATTTGGATGTTTCGTTCCCATCTGTTATTTGACATGGGCATTTAGAATATACAGTTTGAACCATCAAACTTTTCAGGAAAAAGGTTGTGGGTCAGAGAGATGAACGGGTTTCATAGTGAATGAATCAACCCCAGACCAAGAGCAATAGACGTTAGGACAATGCTAGCTGAAGCTGGTAAGAGTGTTATTATCTACAGTGAAACAAACCTCGTCTTGATATTGGCTGAAAAGTCACCCAAAGAGGAAGATTTCAAAGAAATGTAAAAAGTCATATTACAGTTTGCAAACGCAAGCAGAGGAAAAGACCGTAATTTCCAAAGATGTGTCCTGTTGTCTCATGAAACTAAAATTGAAAGATTTGACCACAATAATCATTGTTACAATACAAAGTGAAGACTTTTTGTCTTCACTTTGTACAAGAGGCTGTCCTCTCCTGGGTGTTCAAGAACACCACCAAGACCCCTTATCTCATCTCATAAAACATTTGTAGGAAGAAATAAAAAGGTGTGTTTGCATGAGAACGACAACCTACAAACCTGACTCGGTTACACCGGTTCTGTCGTGAGAAATGGGACAAAATTCCAACAAACTGTGGTGGGAAGCTTGTAGAAAATCCAAAACGTTGATTGAAATTATACAGTTAGCGGGTTAGCTCTGCCAAATACTAGGGACTTTTTTGTGAACTTCTGAATTTGAAAAAAGAAAAACAAAACCTCTCATTATTGAGTTTATAAACCATAAATGATTTTGGTAATTACACCAGACCTGAAAGAAATGTTTAGACTGAGAGAAAAAATACTGTCTATTTATAAACCCCATCTATATGTCTGCTTTCATATGTGCTAGATTACTTGAAACTTTGTAATCAGCCCAACATGTTTATCAGGATCCTTTTCTCCTTTTCTGGAGAACTTTATGTCCTCTCAAGGGTTGAGGAAAAAGCACAGTACACAGCATTTTGAGACCAATAAACCTTTGCTGTTTTTGTTGTTTGTTTTTTTGGGACGATTTTGTGCAAGTTGAGTAAATCTGCAGTAAGAGACTCGATCTCCAAGTGAAAGAATCTGTGAAATCCTCTCACGAGTACGTGTACAAGGCACTGCTGCGTGATTCTGCCAATTGACAGTCAGCACCAGCAGTCGCTTTGAGTCTGTAAGATATTCTCATTTTCTGATGAGAGCTTCTGAGCATAGAAAAGATCCGAGCATGCGTTTTCCTGAGAGATGGTGTTTGGCCGCTGTCTGCTGTCATCAGCGCGGCCCGTCAGCTGAGCGGCACTGACAGTCGAGTTGGCCTGGATGCTGTCACATGTCCTTGCCAGTCCACTCAGAGTTCGGGGACGCACCTCGCCATTGTCAGCTTCTGTTACCTCCCCACAATGCGCACTCTCCTACTGAAACCCCTCTCCTCGGGCTTCAAGCCGGTGGTTCCTCCTCTGCCTAGCCTTCGCTTCACTCACAGCAGTGCAGACACAGTCACATTTCCAGGGGGACCTTGTGACCTTCCCTGTCTGCCTCGTTCTGGTCCTGTTCACGTTAAGTGTCAGATCTCCTATGCCACCTCGCCCTGAGCCTGAGGTCCCCAGAGGCTGGATCAAAACCTCTACGCTGGGCCAGGGAGAAATCCCTGCCAGTGCTTCCGGTGCCACCGTGAAGCATTCGCCATCTTCCCCACAGCACGCGGCGCCAGCAGCCTTCACGTAAATCATCTCTATTTTCTAACGCCGAGGCAGACGAGGCCTTGGAGAGACGAGAACATGCCCGGAACAGTGATTGAAAGAACCAGAGGGCGTGCACGCTTGTCGCCTGAGCTCGTTTTCAAGATGTTTGGCATTCAGAGTTAGCAACACAGATCAGGCTCGCCAGCGGTGGAGAGTAAAATGTTGCCTTTTCTCAACGGCAGAGGCATTGTCACAGTCAGTAAGGAGAAGTCAATAAATATGTCAAGTGTATCACATCTACCACTCATCAAATGCCAAAGAATCAGAGTTTCTCTACTTTTATATTCAGTTAATTTTATGTTTTGGGCTGCTTTGTTCTGGTAGTTTATTCTTGTCCTTTTTCCAACAACTGACCGTATGCTTTTTGCTGCATTTGCATCAAGTGGGTGCTGCCATGGTGAGGGTATTTTCTGGTGAAAGGAAGACTACTGAACTTTTTCACAACTTTAACAATAGAGTACTACCTGTCCTGAAATGTCAGGCACAATGGATCCTTACTTTTTCCACACAAAACTGACATTAAAAATCAAAACAAAACTTGATAATGCCTTCCAATACAGCTCATACTTCAGCATATACTATTCGATCTCCTAACTAATCCTGTCTACCATGGATTTTTTAACATGCTGAAAATATATCAATTATATGCAGCACTGCAATAAAGCTACATATCACATGGGCCAATCAAAGTTCTCTTAATGACCCACACTAACAATATTACTCAGTCTCGTAGTACACCATGCAGGTGCTCCAACTCCGCTGATGAAGGTTCACTTGCTGCTTTCAGTGGCTTCAAATGACAGGAGCTTGACTTATTCACTGATTAAATTGGCAAATTATTATTTGACCACTCAGAGCCACTTGTAAAGAATTTGTATAGATCACTTAACTTTTAAATTCTTACAGAAAACATTTGTAGTTGCTTTACATCATTTTAAAACGAGTGAAAACATTTTGTCAGTTGTGTAACTCAACAAGCCAACCAAATAAACTATAGTTGTTTAATAAAAGTAGCATTGATCAGCAGCAGCTAAAAGAAAACAAGGACTCGCATCTGGTTCCTAGTTTATGGCCAGCAGACATAAAAACACAAATATAACAGTTGTGCTGTTTTGTAGAACCTTACATTGTTGCTAAATATATCAAATGTATTTCTGTTGTACTTTCCACTTTACTCTATTCCATTTTTTGTCTTTCTACATTTCTAAAATATTGAAAGAAAACTGTCCAAAAAGTTTAACTAAAAAGTGTTTTTGCCCCAAAACAAGTGCGTTATGGAATCATAAATATGTTGTAATTTAAAGATGCCTTCACAAATGATTCAGGCAGCTCTTCCATCTTGTTTTCCTGTGTCTCCTCTTGAACATAATATAATAAAATAAAATAAAATCAAGTAAAATCCGGAGAGATGCTGGAAGAACTCTTGAAAGGATTTGAGATTTTAGCTGCTACTTGTTGTCCCTTGTCAGTCACCGGTAATATTCACATAATCACAAGTGATTTATCTTGCAACAGTGAGTTTTAATGATTTGATAACAAATGATAGGCTATCAGATGGGAGCGGGGAGAAAGCGACTCGTGTTGACGAGCGATGTCAGTAGAGGGAAAAAAAAAAAAAGAAAAGTGGAGGAGAACTTCCCCTGCGAGCGAAACCACAATAATTAGCATAGCGGGAGAGAGAAGCGCAGTGCGGGAGAGATAATCATAGCGCCTTAATGTCTGCTGAATGCTATTAATCAGGAGCATTACCCAGAGTGCCCTGGCTTTCCTTCAGTTATCTCACTGCGCGAGGTGATGATGAGCCTCCCCTCTTGATCCACAGCCATTTCAGCATGATGTGTGTGTGTGTGTCAAAGAGCGTGTGGTCCGGATCATTATTCAAGTATTCAAGTATTATAAAACATTCCACTTTTTTCAAATGTGGAATGTTTTCCTTCATTTCAATTTTTCTTTTACTTTGCACATAAACACATGAATCCAGAGTATTTTTATGTAGCAAACAAGTGGCACTTCTGTCAGGCTGCCCCAGGGCAGCCGTAGTATCCATGGTTTATACCAGAGGTGCCCAAAGTGGGTCCTCGAGGGCCGGCATCCTGTGTGTTTCAGGTCTCTCCCTGGATTAATGCACCTGGATTAAATGATGGGTCATTAGTGGCCAAAGAAGGACTCTGACATGCTGAAATGGTTGTTACTACCACCAGGGAGAAAACTAAAACATGCAGGATGCCGGCCCTCAAGGACCCACTGCGGGGACCCCTGGTTTAAACTATGTGAACGGCTGAAGTTAGTACCACACAACTAATTCTGCAGAGTGAAATGAACACTGTGCTGAGTCTATTTGGTCCTTTTCGGATTTGGCATTAATTTAACTCTTCCAGAGTTATTTCAACAATAGTTTGAGTAGCTATAACTATTTCTAGTGTTTAAAATTACTCAATTTCTTGTTGAAATAACTCTGAAAGAGTTAAATTAACACCAATTCTGATGAGGACCAGATAGACTCGGTATATTGCTAATTTGCTATGAAACCATTTACCATTTACATGCATTATGTTCTGATCCAGACGAGTGACCCGGTGCTGCTGCAAATGTTGATCTTTTCCCCCACGCTAGGTAGAATGGAGCTAACCTGGTGGATAAATTTCATGTCCAGCGAACACTCTCCATTTGTTTAGTTTTTTTTTGTTTGACCTGCTGATATATTCACTGATTCCAATTCCTTTTTTGTTGTTGTTGTTGCTTATTTTCTTTGAGTAGTCATTGACTTGACAGTGTTTTATAAGGAAAATGATTCCCTATAACAGAGAGGTTTGCACTAATGGACATTTTAATCTGGCTTTGGCATCTTTTATTAGCCCATATATACTACTAAAACTACAGATTTAATGTTTGTATTCTATAGGATCTAGATATTTATTTCACTTAACACAGTTTTTGTTCATTTCAAGATTACATACTGTTCCACACTCAAATTGTCAAATTTTCAGCACTTTTTTATAGAATTATATACATTTAGATACCAACAAATTACATTAATATAATACTAACACTGGACTTTAAAATCAATAAGAGATCAATTGTTGCTTTTTCAGGAATCTAGACTAATTTAGAGAAGGTTTATTTTAAATTTAAATTACCCAAATCAGGGCTGGATTATTCTACACAGAAGCTGAAGCAATGTTTATGATCTGTAATGTTTTTTTTGTTTGTACAAAATAAAAGTATTGCCTAAATGCTTTGAATCATATGGTCAAGTTTAAAAATCAGATCTAGAAGGGAAGGAGGCAAGGAGTTATGTTGCCTTCTTTTAATTCTGCGTACTCAAAATCTGCAATGATCAATGAACCTAAATGAAAACAATGATTGTGTCAATTCCAAGAGGAAGGACAGATCTTAAATATAAATTATTCTGTTTTCTTTGACAGCAACAAGTAATACAGTTTTTAAATTAAGTTTTTTCCATTTTTTTGCTGACTTGAAAAGTGATCCAAACAAATTACAAACATCTTTAAAACTATGCAAGAATCACTTCAAAAAGGAAACCAACATTTCCAAATCCTCAGGTAGAGCTCGGACAGAGACTGACGGCTTGAGTTGACGCAACCAAGCAACTTTGCTGAACTTCATTTAGCCTTTCTTTCCATCTGCTCTCATTCTTTTGCAGTCAGAAAGTAGTACAGACATGTCTTAGACATGTAATATAAAACACACTTTTCATTCTCCTTTGCCTTACCTCAGCAACAGCAACAACACTGAAGAGTGTGAACCGACTGGTCACGGGTCGATCAAGCTGACTGAACTTTTACTATTTGAGTAGAATTCTTCACATATTTTCCTTTTTCATTGTTCTGAGACAAGTACTCCCTGAAATGTCTGTTTAGTAAAATAAGAGACAAAGTGTGAAGAGATGTTGAGATGTTGTTTTTTAATATTTAGCATAAAAGAGGAACTCCACGCACAGCCTGTTTTCACACTGCACTGATTTCCAGTCTGTGGAGGCTTCCATCACTTGGAAACCTGACGTCCTCTTTTATAATGGATTGCCCCCACTGTCACTGTTTGTCAGTGCCAAACAGAGAAGTAGAAGTAAAAAACTTGTTCTCTTTGATTTTTCAAGGGGAGTGACATCGAAACCTGCCAGTGGAAAGAGGTGTTTTATAGTCTCGGAATCATTTTGGATATTAGACTCTGGGGGGATGTCATGTTTACCATGCCTGACCAAATACGAGCACGAAGAACAGAAGGAAAACACCAGACTCTTCACTCAGGTGCTGTTGACTGCAACTTTTGACTCAGCCGTACCGTTCCACTGCGTTTTCACAAAACCGAGACAAGACCTTGAGTAAAATCAGAGACTTTAGACAGAAAATAACAGTAAGTCCTCCTTTTTTAATCTATATTTTACATCCAACAAGTAAGACTTTAATATATTTTACATTTGCTGGAGCAATAACATACTGACACTTTTTTTTAGTGCACTGTTTATGTCTCACCTATGAATTATTCAAGCATAAAAAAGAACTAAAAAAGAAATCTAATTCAAGGAACATACCAGTATTTTCCTTTCCAGTACCTTAAAAAAAACTTTATATAGTGAATGAATAGAATCTAAAGTAATGTCCTTAAAAGAAACCCACTGGGGGGATATGCAGACTCCATGTAAAAAGACCCTAGTTGGGTATTCAAACCTGGCTTCTTTCCTACATAGCAACAGTGATAACCACTGTCCTATATGCAGCCCCCAAACACATAGCATGACTAATTAAAAAGCTAATACCAACTTGTTGTACTTGTTACTCTACAAAGAGCAGAGCTCCAAAAAGAGAGAAAACACTTTTGCTTCAGTTTCTTCATCAAAAATAATGTCAATTGTATGTTTTAGAAAGCTCTATTAATCCAGTCTCCATATTATCATAGCAGTAGCAGGTATAATTGTAACCTTTCTGTTTTAGATAAAAGCAATTAGAACATTTTGTGCATTTTTTACTCGTTAATGCTCTCTTATGCAACTGTGATAGTTTTTACTAAAGTTTGTCATGCCTTGAGAATCTTCCATCAGCGCATGCAATCACTAATGGTCCATAGATTCATCTAATTATTCCTAAAAACACTCACAATCTGCGGTTCTTCATTTTACATGACTATGTAATTGTATCTCTTTGTAGCTAAAGGCTTTTCAATTTAAGATATTTCTGGTTTTATTTTTAAAGTCCGTAAGCAATGAGTCAGCTGCCTCAACAAAGTCCTCTACTATCATCAAAAGACTTTCTATGCTTAATGATGGAGTGACTCACATAGAACAATGGCTCAGGTGCTTCCTACGCTTTTGAATTTGGCTCAGTAGTGAGCGACTGTTGTCCGACTTCCTGAAATGAAGTTGCCTTCTCAGTTTAGCAGGCTGGGGAGGTCAAAGTTGTAGATCTGTGAAGAGTTTGAAAGTACCCTTCTATATTTGTCTTCGTTGGAATAACAAAGCCAGCTTGAGAGATCAGATTGATGTACTTTGAACACAACATGGCATGAAAAGAGACTTTCATTGTCTTTGGTAAAGTTAAGATTTAAAGTGAAATCAAGTGAAACTCCACCATCAGTCCAACCAGGTTCTTACAAGCACTTCATGTCCATCAACTGTTTCTGGTCAGCCAGTCTTTGTCTTAGCCGTATTTTGCTTGTGTTTGGTTTGTGTTGTAAAAATGATTAAAAATGTAACTTTTAGCCCATAGGCCTGTCATTGTTTGTGGCAGGCTTCTGACCTAAATCCCTGTAAAACTCTCAGGAAATAAAAGATAAAGGTTTACCAGGTTTATCAAAATACACGAAATAGTTTTAGATGTCTTGGTCTTCCTTTAACAAAGGGGTTGGAATCACAATGAGGGAAAGTGCAGAAAGTATGCGGGATGAATAATAAGAATGTGTTTTTGCTGGATGAGAGTAGTTAATGATCTCACTGGTTGAGAGGATTTATTTTGAGTCAGAAAGGAGTGAGCAGAGTCTATCTGAGGTGTTGGTCCAAGTAGATGACAGGTTAGGTTGGAGGATTCAAGGAAGAGAGGAGCCTTGTGTCCAGGAGTAACCATGGAAGCAGGGATGGCGAATAAGGCTTACATGAGGTTAGGAAAAACAGATACCACCTGGTTGGCAATCAGGTCCTTATCAGCAAAC
Source organism: Poecilia formosa (assembly GCF_000485575.1). Lineage (NCBI taxonomy): Eukaryota > Metazoa > Chordata > Actinopteri > Cyprinodontiformes > Poeciliidae > Poecilia > Poecilia formosa. The sequence continues at coordinate 699,762 of NW_006800047.1, read as the reverse complement.
ACCCAGATCTGTGACAAGTTCAGACTTGGTCAGCCCATTTGATCGACTGCAACCATCTTTCAACCACATTGAGACGTTCAACAGACATCTTTATGACGACGTCCATTCAGCGTTGGATGAAAACCAGTGTCGCCCTTTTCATGTTTTGTCAATGAAATATTGACTAAAAAGCAGTGGTGGAGAAAGCACTCAAAAAATTTACTTAAGTAAAAGTACAAATACACAGACAAAAATGTACTGAAGTAAAAGTAAAACTACCACATTAACATTTGTACTTAAGTAAAAGTAAAAAAGTACTGGCATTTAAAAATACTTAAGTATTAAAAGTAAAAGTACTTGCTGAATGCATTACCTAATCCCTAATACAATATCATTAAGTGAACTGATCGTATTTAATTTTAATACTTCAGAAATGTGCCATTTTAATGAACAATTCCACAGATAAAGCATGTTTTATTTGTGTTTACTCCAGTGGTTTCCAAACTATTTCTGGGCCCGCACTATGGCTTACAAATAGCTTTCTGGTTGAACGATGTGTGAGCGAAGGGAGCTAGTCATCTTTTAGCTAACTTTACCTGCATCCAACATCTTTACTCAACAGTCGGTTAGTTTGGGGGGAAAACTGTGAAAAGTTCTTGGCGTTTTGCTGGTTTGCTGCCATGATTCTAACACAAACCTACGTGGCTCTGCACAGCAGCTGTCGGAGCCATAGACATAATATAAGGATAGACGCCTCATGGACCGCTCTCGCCTATTGTCGCTGACGAGATTTAGGGCGGCCATCTTGGAGCGGTCCATCACTCCACTCAGTGTTATGCATTTAGCAGCACAATGACGTATCAGCGGATTTATACGCTTTTTTGTTACTGGAAACTATATTCAAACATCTATCAAAGCTACATTTATAAACAATTGTATTTTTAAGTAATTTTTTCATTTGCATTGATACAAAGATCAGCATATTTAAATATGCTTATAAATATATAAATATACAAACACAAATAAATAATGATTAATATTGAATAATATATATTGGATACATGTTTATATGTATGTACATACATATATATAGATTTATGAATATGTTTTTCAGCCGATGAGTTCTAGCTTCAGAGTGATTCAGCAGCTGAGATTGAGTCCAAAATCCGATGTGAGATTCATCCGCGCTGCAGTGAATCCGTCTCTCTTTAAAGATATTTCCCACTTCTTCCTCACATCGTGTCTTTAGGAAACCTTCCAAACAAAAACAGAAGATTTGGGAGCTATCTTACTTTTCACCGAGTGAAAGAATTGCATATAAATAATAGTCTTTACCACCTGTGTAAACTTTGCTGGTGAACGTTATGACACATAAGTTTTATAATATATGTTACCTTGTTTCATTTCTAATATAGGCCCTTGTGTCAGATAATCTAAGTCAATGTTAGAGAATAATTAATTTTTT
>NW_006800047.1:659663-698308 GCF_000485575.1 Poecilia formosa | reverse complement strand
TTTAAAAATACTTAAGTATTAAAAGTAAAAGTACTTGCTGAATGCATTACCTAATCCCTAATACAATATCATTAAGTGAACTGATCGTATTTAATTTTAATACTTCAGAAATGTGCCATTTTAATGAACAATTCCACAGATAAAGCATGTTTTATTTGTGTTTACTCCAGTGGTTTCCAAACTATTTCTGGGCCCGCACTATGGCTTACAAATAGCTTTCTGGTTGAACGATGTGTGAGCGAAGGGAGCTAGTCATCTTTTAGCTAACTTTACCTGCATCCAACATCTTTACTCAACAGTCGGTTAGTTTGGGGGGAAAACTGTGAAAAGTTCTTGGCGTTTTGCTGGTTTGCTGCCATGATTCTAACACAAACCTACGTGGCTCTGCACAGCAGCTGTCGGAGCCATAGACATAATATAAGGATAGACGCCTCATGGACCGCTCTCGCCTATTGTCGCTGACGAGATTTAGGGCGGCCATCTTGGAGCGGTCCATCACTCCACTCAGCCTTATGTGTTTAGCAGGCACAATGACGTATCAGCGCATTTAATCGATCATAACACACTTTTTTGTTACTGGAAACTATATTCAAACATCTATCAAAGCTACATTTATAAACAATTGTATTTTTAAGTTTTTAATACATAGACATAGTTCATCATATTTAAATATGCTTAGTGGCTATAACAATAGAATAGGAATGGAATATTCTGATATTGATGTATGATGAGCATATTACAAAGCACACAGCCGTTCATAATTTATTAAATAAATTATTTAGTAATATCAATACATTTATATAACTATACAAACACAAAAAAAATGATTAATAATGACAAATAAATAATGATTAATACTGGATAATATATATCGGATACATATTTATATGTATGTACATATATATAGATTTATGAATATGCTTTTCAGCCGATGAGTTCTAGCTTCAGAGTGATTCAGCAGCTGAGATTGAGTCCAAAATCCGATGTGAGATTCATCCGTGCTGTGCAGTGAATCCGTCTCTCTTTAAAGACATTTCCCACTTCTTCCTCACATCGTGTCTTTAGGAAACCTTCCAAACAAAAACAGAAGATTTGGGAGCTATCTTACTTTTCACCGAGTAACACCGTGGAGTAAAAGTAGAAAGTATCCATTATTAAATCTACTTAAGTAAAGTACAGATACACGAAAATTGTACTTAAGTACAGTAACGAAGTACTTGTACACATCGTGCAAATCAGTTAAGAGAAGAATGCAAAAAATATCTAATCTACCAAGGTCTCTTCAAATTTGACTGTGTGAACTTTAAACTCGCTGTGTTTTTCTGTCTGAAAGGAATCTACATAGTAGTCATGGAAACATATGGTGTCCTTTCAATCACTCAAATGGCAAATGGCTAACCCTTTTACCTACACAGTGTTTGCAATCTGCAATCCAGCTTACTCAAGTGGACTTACTGATCCCTTTTTAAGGCAAATGTATGAATGCTGGTTTGTGTTGTATAAAGTTTCTATTATTATGGTCTGTTGTGCAGTCATCATGTTTTAGCTCCATCTCGTTCTCCGCTCCCGTCTCCATATTCTGACATTGCACAGCGTCCGATTCACCTCTTCACATCATTTATCACTATAAACATTGCTCATTGCTCCCAGCAAATATGTTTATTGTTGTCATTCACTCCTAGGGCCATTTATTTAATGTGTTCTCTCTCTCCACACATCTCTCATCACTCCATTTGCATCGAGGAGTGAGTGCATTGTGTGGAAATCAAACACGTATTTAATGATAATGGACCGATGTGCGGGTGAATGAAGGGAGATTGGAACAGAACGGCATGCTGGAAAATCAGATCCCGGCATCTCCAAGGTACAAACATAATAGGAAGTCAAAAGAATGCCTTTGCGCCTTCACTGTTGTGAATTCTCCTTTTGTCAGTCAGGGTCTGGCTATTTAAGCCATTGTTCTGCCTTTTTGAGAAGGAATTGGATTTTTTTTTAACCCCCCCACGCTCCCTCTCCTCTTGCCAATGGATGACTTTCCTCGCCCACCAATGGGTAGACCTAATTAGGACATTTTGGAGAGATAAATATGTATGAACAATTTATTTTTTGCAAGAGCACAAAGGCATCCCCTAATAATATACATCAATCTGCTGGCTAGTGTTTTATCAAGAAGAACTTCAGATGACGCCGGCCTGTTGGGTTGGATCCTTCTGCTTTCCCAATGTGCTCCGGTCGCTTTTTATTAATGTTTGAAGTCTGTGTAAAACCTGGAAATGAAGGAGCTGCCAACAGGGACAAAGAAAAGGTTGCTGTGAATCAGAGAGTCCTGTTTGCTCCAGAAGGTCTTTATAATAAACACTGAAATGATTGATACTGTGCAGGCGTGTGTGCCTGTGTGATACCATGCATGCTCACACTTGTACTCATTCCCTAAAATGGCATATTGCCCTTTACCTAATCACGCTGCAAATACTCAATCATGCTAACCAAGGTAAGTTTTTATGGCATTTTCCTCACACACACACACACACACACACACGCAGACGTGCTTTGTTTTCTTCACACAAAGAGAAAAGGTCAGCATTTTAATGGCTTTGCTCCCCGTAGTAATCGCCTTTTTGGTAAGCTGTGCAAACTAAATGAAAAGATGTCGTCCCATGTGTGGGGTTAACCTATGCTGCTTCGTTTCAGTAAGCGAAGTGCCATTAGCTTCACCCTACACTGCGATGTGAGGGAAAACAGGGAATCTACCAGGACTGGAACAGTTTGTTGATGTGCTTGACCTGCCCGTTTCTTTGCCACATAGCTCACCGCGGTTGCTGTCAGCCATTTTGTTGTGGTCATCAAATTTGTCACCCAATGCAATAAATGTTCCCTATACAAGTTATCTACTTGGACCAAAAAAGAGCATGATGCACAGCAGTCTGAGCCGACACAGCATGCTAACATTAAACTTTAATGTTAGCATGTAATTTTGTAATGATACCATTTGCAGTTAATCATTGTGTGTTGTCAGTACAGCCTCTTGGGGGCAGTAATGAGCTGGAGTACACACCGTCTACACAGAATAAAAGAAGCAACAATAAGGAATCATTTTTTATCTCTAGAAATGTATCCAAGTTTTGTAATGTTGTGGTTCCAGAGAGAGTATTTATCCAATTATCCTTTTTAAACAAGCCTCAGTGTTTTTTTTTTCTTCTGCTCTTAATTTGAGTCGCTTTTTCTCACACATTGTGTTTCACGCCTCAGTCTGACTCTGAGTATTGTCAATGGCAACGCACATAGGTAATTAGGTCATTAGTAACAATCTGGACTGCAAGTGGACATCAACAAAGACCGCTAGCAGAGAGGGCATTACAAATTGAACCTTTGCTTTTGAGTGAACAGTCTTAGGAAAACAGGAAGTCATTGATTACTAATTAAAACTTACTTGATTTTAAACACGAACATGAACAAATTTTAAAATAGGACAGTTTCATTTCCCTTACACGAGTGACTAAATCTAGTTCTCAGAGTTAAATGAGCACATGTTCAACCTTATGTTACCTAATAATATTTTTAGATAAACATCAGAATACATTTTACATTCTAGAATAAAGTTTAATATTACAATTCAAAAGCTAAAGATTTATAGTTTTTCTGTACTGACATGAACAGAGTAGGATTTAAGAAAAAAGCTTTGAGTTTCATCAAATTAGTCTCTAGCTGTGTTTCCATCCAGAAAGATTTTTCAGTATTCTGACAGTCGACAAAACACATTTTTGCAATTACAATTTTTTTTTAATTAAATAAGAAATACATCTGTGAGACATCAGCGTCGTTGAAGCAAGAAGCTCCTTTTACTTGGTAGCAGCTACATATGCAGTGTTTTGGGGAAAATGTCAGCAGTTGTACAGAAGAGCAAATAAGGGTGTTGCTCCTTTCTGTGAGAAAAGTGTTTCCATTGTAGTTTTACGAAATACACCAATTTGGATACGGTTGAAAAACCATCTCATCCTGTCAATCAAATCATTAGTTTTTTCTAAATTGCCATGTTTCTATTCAGCAAATGTATTTCTGTAATTCCAATTTGCACAGTTATGTGGTCAATTGAAACGCAGCTGTTGTTGCAACTGTTTTTGTCAAAACTGATCTTGTGACTTCAGCGAAACAAACCAACTTTGCTATTTATCACTTTATGTAAACTGGGGTTTCCTACTTCTTTCCAGTCAAACCTGTTACAATCAGCTACTGTAGGTTTTTTCCCAATACGGATTTTTTTATTCCCACTAAAAACGCAGACCAAAAAAGGGGAACCACAATGCCTTGAATTTGCATTTCAGTGTCTGACGGTTACAGTGTTGAAAAGTGCTGCTGCTCTTCTGTTGCTGCAGCTCAAACCGTTCAGGACTGGTCGGAGGAAAGCACATCTGCACCAATGAGCAGCAAAAAATCCACTTAAAGCAACTCCATACAGTCAACAAGTGTGCCCTTCAGGGAGAAGAGAGGAGAGACAAAGGGTTCCAGAGTCAATGTTGTTTCCACACTAGCCAGAGCGCGTCACGTCTTAATCCTTCCCCCTGGAACCCAGTCAGCGTTAAACTAGCTGAAATGAGTGCCATGCAGGGAGTAAATGGAAGGAGACGACCGTCCACAATGGCTTTGGAAAGTGGCTGTTCTTGTAAATAGGAGGATTAGAGGGAAAGAAATCCTTCTCTCCTTGTGGAGGCGTGCCCATGGGGACAAAACCCAGTGTTTACACTCATTCTCTGCACGCACAGGACTCCAAATTCAGGTTCACTGCGTGATCAACCAAGCGCAGAAGGAGTGAGGACTAGGTGATGCCTCTCATTCTTTATGGATTAAACTGTACCTGAGCTGGTTATAACCATGTTAGGAGCATGACGGGGGTCACTCTGGAGGGTAGTCAGCTGGGTTAGCTCTCAGAAATTCAACAGATTGACATTTTAATGTTCCACATGCATTCAGCCTGCAGAGAGGAGGAATTGTGCTAACTAGGGTAGAACTTAGACTTTCTTAAAGCTTCAGCAGGAGTTATGAGATCTTTTTCCTGTTCATCAACTTGTCAGACAGGGCAGTTTGAACACTATGTCAACAGATGCATCCTACTGGTAAAACTGACGCAAATTTCTACAAAACCCCTTTACAGAATATTTCAGAAGGCGTTTCTGTTGACCTGATGTAGATTTAACAGAGATCTATTCCCCAAGGAGTTGTAGCCAATGATGAGTCGAACAAAACCAGTCTGACAGGTGAGCTGATTTTAGGTTTGGACAGAAAACCCACCATAAGGTTACATATTTTGCTTTTTAAGTTGAAGTCCAGCATAATCACTACAATAAGGACTGTAGTGCTGCTTCAGGACGTCTTTGAAAGTGGCATTGTGAAGCTCTACAGCCCAAACGGAGATGAGATTAGCTGTATCCACAAAAGTTTTTTTCCATTTAGGGTGTGCATCCAAATCCATTTGGCATCTTCGGAGACTAAAACCAATCATTTTTGGAACCGAAATCCAGAGTAGGTTCATTTCAAAACGCCGGTTTCAGGTTTCTGTGTCACCGACCGAGCCGAGCCTTCTTTAAAACCATAACGTCGTATCATCCCCCCGTCTCCATCCTGCATGCGCCTCACTCTCACTAAAACAATCATGATGCTGTTCGACTTTTTTCTTTGTTTGTTTGTTTTTTTTTGTCATACTCTGTCAGTGTTACAGCGCCACCAATTGGCCCGGCCTAGCTATTACATCATTTCCTATGGTGCTGCAACGCATCGTTTCGACACACATTTTTTCTTAACCATTTACAAACATATACCGTCTTAGTCTTTGTGTGTACAAGGCCTAAGTCAGAAAGATCGAAGTTCTTTGTCACCAACGTATGTGCTATTAGATTATATATTTTTGTTCTTGCCCAGATGGTGCATGTTATGTACATTTTGGTGTATCAATGGGCCGATGTCTGTCACTGTCACATTATCACCGTCTGAGGAAAGAGTTCAGACCTGACAGCTGGAAAACAGGCTGCTGGCCGTCAGGCATGAATGGAGAAAACACATCAGTCGCTCCACCTCTACCTCACTGCCTCTCCTCCCTGCTTTCACCCGACACTTTGCGTTGCTCAACTCTTTTCTGCTTTGCTTTGTTGCTCTCTTCATTCACCTTCCACTTTTTGGCTGGTTTTATATCAAAAGCAACATCCGTTATTTTTGATTTTTGATTTTTTTACTTTCTAATGTATCAAAAGCAAATGACCCTGAACTTTAACCTCTACACGTTTCAGTAGTTGCATCACTTTCAATCTTATCCCCCCCACCCCCCACGCCCCCAACTGGGTGAAATTTGAGGTTAGAGAGAGAGAGGGGGAAAAAAAACATTGACTATAGAGGATCCGCTCTTTCATTGGCCACTTCATGCTCTATTTAGCCAGCCGTATAGCTAACAAGCAGTTCATTTTTAGGCTTCACAAGGTCTGATGACAAATAAACAGTGCATATCATTATGCTGATATTTGGCAGGGAAAGGTGGGCGCGAGAGCCGTGTGTGTGTGTGTGTGTGTCAGCCAGCAGACTGTGTTTGGTGGATGGAGAAATTCAGCGTCGTCAACATGCCCTCTGGAAAACCCGCCTAGTAATGTCTGCGCTCCTCCAATGTGTCTGTATGCCGGAATGTCAAGTGGCATTTTTTCCTCTTTCTCACTCATGACCATGAAGTGTCGTTCTCTAACCCAAAATATTACACATGCACCAAACAAGTTTTTTTTTCTCATGTGATTGCAAAAATATTCTTATACCCCAAAATTTTTCTTATTTTTTATTTTTTTCCACATCCAAACATCAGATATTGTGTGACAGACTGAAACAAGCTTAGCACATAATTGTGAAGAGGAAGGAAATCGATTCCTGCATCTTTTTTTTTAAATTGTAGAAATGTGGCATACATTTGCATCCTTTCCCCTTTACTCTAATACCAGTAGGTAAAATCCAGCGTGACCAAGGTTGGATAATTAAAGCATTAATCAGCGATGCAGCCAAGACGCCGATGTTCACTCTGGAGGAGCTGCAGAGATCCCAAACTCTGGTGTGAGAATCGGTCAGCAGAACAACTTGATGGTCCTTTTCCACTCCCATCTCTACAGCGCGGCTCAATCTGGTTCTCCTCTACTTTACTCTACAGCTCTAGTGGTTGGAGTACTTGTTATAGGGTAGCTCCAGAGTACAAAAAAGTAGTTTGACATGATTGTTACACAACACTAACGTAACACAACTCAACAATGGAGAGAATCACTCATGCAGAGTTTCTGCGCATCCTTAAAAAGGCAGAAAGATGTCTTAAATTTATTAAAATAATATAAGTTGGCCTTCACAGGTCTTAAATGTTATCATGGAAGAACAATCTAATCTTGTATGTTCTTTCTCGATGGTCTTTTCTGTCAGGCAAATGTTTGAGTCGCATCATCATCACTGCGTTCAGTGACTTGCGGTGGTTGAAGCTACCGCTAACCAGCTTCTAATACACCCTTTCTAGCTAGCTAGCTTCTTTGCATCGATCAGGGCTATGTGTAAATTTATCGCCGTTTGGCTGGACGGCGTTTTCGCTTCTGTTGTCAACCCGTACGGCGCTACGTGCATTCAGTCCCGAGAAAGCTTGGCACTGCTGGGGTTGAAACCGTATAGAGCCGTATGCCAAGACCCACAACACAAACCTTTAAAGCTTTCACAGTTTTGATCCCCTGCTGAGGCCAAAACTCCTCAGAAAGCAGTAGTGCTGCTAGTAGCCGCTGCTGCTAGCAGCACTACTCTCAGAGCAGCGTTTGGTGCAACGCATAAGTCGGAGGTTTAGTGTATTTTAAACATGGTGGCCGAGCAACAGTCTAATCTATTGGAGAATTTTATTTAAGCAAAGTTGTTGCTATGGAGGGAATGAGGAGAAAAGGAAGAGAGCATGGAACCAAACGAGAATAGAGCCACAGAGCAGCTATGATGACAAATAGGGGGAAAAAAAGATTAAAAGGAACTGTAATTAATTTTTCAAGACAAATAACAGTCTGAAAATATCTCTTAGGCAATCTTGCATGGAGTACAATTTATTCCTCAATAGTTTTCCATTCTTAGTTTTCTTTTGTACATTTCAGGTCTTGGTGAAAAACATAAAAAATACAGTTTAATCTCACTGGCATTTTGCAAACAAATTCTTTAGATGTTCCAAGCTAATCGAGATTTTTATGTGTTTTTCCATCTTATATAGCTGCAGTAAAATCCATTGAAGTTTGTGGCTATAATTTTACTAACTGCGAAAAAGATTTAGGGGTGTGCAAATTTTGCAATCCAATATTCAAACATCTCCGCAGCGGCTTTGTTGTTCTTTATATTTTGCGTCGTGTTTAATAAGAAAACTTCTTCTGCGTTTCCTTCTAAATTATCAGAAAGTCGCAAAGTGCGGCGTGGCGAAACGCCAAACACATGTTTCTTAATAACAAATCTTTGGTGTAAATATTGAAGCTAATCAAACAAAGCTAGCATTATGAGGTAATCAACGTGTGTGTGTGTGTGTGTGTGTGTGCGCGTGTGCGTGTGTGTGTGTGTGCTCGTGATCGGGCTCCCAGGTAATTATAGCAGACAGCTGCCATGGCATCCTGGATCAGTCCCACGTCAACAAGCTGGAAACACACCGATCTGTATGAACACACACACACACACACACACACACACACACACACACACACACACACAGAAGAAGAAGAAGAAGAGGTCCCTCATCAGCATGCAGTCATTATTAGGAGGCTGATGCCCAGATTTGTGTCATTTTACTTGGAGTCTCAGATAAGCCTGGGCAAATTGTGTCTGCCTCCACAGTGGCATGTAGAGAGATGAGATGCACCTGCCACAGAGCCAAGCAGAGGGAGAAGGAGATGGGGAGGTGGGGGCCGGGGGATGGACTGCTTCTAGTTTTGTCTCATACCAGTTCTGGCCGTACTGGTCAGCCTCACCTGGCCAGCTCTGATTCATCATCTGGGTTCAATCATTGCTGTACCCAGATCTGTCAGCACCTTCCCCCACAGTCCTCCCTCTCTGCAGCCCATCTCTCTCTCTCTCTCTCTCTCTCTCTAGTAGTTTGTGCGCTCGCCAGGCATGCTGTGGTATCATGCCTGCATGCATCATGGACCTGCTAACAAATTACATAGAGTAGCCACTCTGCTTCCCCTCTCACTCAGCTGTCAAGTGGAGCCACTGAAGCATTCTCCCTCCTCTCCACATCCAACCCTTCCATCCATTCCCTCGTCTCGCCATCCAGCGTTCCCTCCCTCCGCCTCCCTCGCCGCCACCGCCGCTGCCTCCTGCACCCCCATCCCTCGGTCTGCTGTGCCTTTAGCCACATTTCAGCAGCAGGAGCAATTTCTCTCACCTTGTACCCATTCCATCCAGCCCTCCTCCATTATCTTGTTTGTCAGTTTCCCAGATGGTTTTTAGAGGGAAAACACATTTTTACGACTAACATAAAGACTACATTATGTGATCAAACCTGATTCTTATGCAGATGATACTTTCTGAGAAATGTGTTCATCACATCTGGTCCAGACAGTCTTTCACAAAACAAACGTAGAGCTCTGTTCTTGCAGAGTTTGTTCAGACCTTTAGGCCGACTAAATTTGAACTTCGTTCCAAACACATCTTAATATTTAGGAAACCTCTTATTCTATTCATGAAAACACAAAAAGGGAGCATGTGAAATGTTTCTGGACATTAGAACCAGCTTAGAATCAAACGAGCATAAAGCAAAACTAATCAAAGCCGGACTCATTTAGTCTGTGCTGATTACAGGTTCAGGTACAGATTTGTTTGGGGGGGCCGTAAAACCTTTACCTATCTCGCAAAGGTGGTTGAAATCCCATCTTGTTCTCGTGGATTTAATTTCATATAACGCCTCATCTCATGATTTACAAACCTTAGTTATAGAATATCTCTCTTCCGAACCTTCACACAGCATGTGGAGGGAAAAAACAAAGTAGACTTTACTGCTGATTATCTATAATTATAAGCTGAAACAGGGTATAGTGCCACTCAGCTGATTAGCTGCTGTGGGTTTTGTTCTCTGTCTGAATGGTGGATGTTTAACCTGCCAGACAAACGTTGGGACTCAACGCTGCAGTCTCAGCCAGCGGAGGAGTCAGACGGCGCTATGATTAATAGGCTAACGACCAAACGTCGACCTCTGAAGGGAGCCGGGTTGCTTCTCGTTTTACCATTTCCACCCGTTCTGGCAGTCAAATGCCCCACTACCTCTGGACCCTTTCCACCAGGACGACGTTCTTTATGTGTAAGGAGGATTGATTTTTTTTTTTTCCAAGAGTCTGCTTTATTGGTTTGAGGGCTTTTATTAATACAACCCTTTCTATATGACAGCTTCAAGCCGAGATAAATAACTTGAACGTAAGGATTTTGCTGCGTCTGTGAGAGTAAATGGACAAAAACAAGACTCTGTGTCTATAAGTTGTACCAAGGATCCTATCTTTGTCCATCCATTCATTGTCTACACCCCCAAGCTGTCTATCTTCAGTGGTCACTGGGCAAGAGGAGGGGTAAACCCTTACCAGTCCATCACAAGGCAAAACAGAGACACACAGGACATATAACCATCCACACACTTACACCCCAGGGCAATTTAGAGACACCAATTAACCCATTACATTGTTTTATTATCTTTTGAGAGATGCCTGTTATTATTTCCAATCAGAGATGAAGTTTTTTTTGTTTTTTTTGTTCAACATATCCGCCAGGAGTATGAATAAGTTTGGACTGATTTCGGACTTTGCCCTACACCCCCATTTCTAATTTCCTTATCACAGTTTCCAGAAGCCTGGCACGATCACCTTCAGGTGTTAGATGGAGCTCTTCGTTTTCACAGGCTTTCATCAAAATTAACAACACAGGAGCAAAAAAGACAATTTTGGAAAAAAAAAAAACAAATTATTACAAGCCTGAAAAAAAAAAAACCCACAATGTCTTATTGGGCGAATTCAAATTGTTTTCAGAGTACACTATGCAGTGTGGTTCCCTGGAAGGATAATGCAGTTCACCCATTAGCTAGCTGTCGGTAGCATTGTTGTTGTCAGGAGGGCCACTGCTGCTCTGTCAGTTTTGTTAGTTTGCACATAGCAACTTTTAAGAACTAAGAGATAAAGGATAGAAAATAATTAATGTAAACCAAAGTATGTTATCCACTATAGTTGCTGTCATACTCTCCCTCTTTATTAACAATATTTGAACTGAGAAGCTAATGACATCACTGTCAAAGTACACAAGATACAAGCTAACAAGCTGCTAACATTAGCTCCTGGGTATAATTGGTAAATATATTAAAGGTAGTTGAATTCTTTGTCCATATGGATATGAATATTTGTCAAGTTGTCTTCACGGCAACAGCTAAGAACACACTTGCTGCTTCCAGAGGATTTTCTTGGAAAAGTAGCAGCCAAATGCAGATGAAGGTGCACTAAGGAGATATGCTAGCATTTTGATGCTCTGGATCATTCAACTATGTCAACACGATGCTAAGATACCAGGAATGACCGTAAAGAACCAGTTTAGAAAGCTGATAAGGTCATTTCCCAACAATTTGTGAACTATTTGTCATATTACACATACGTTGGAACCATTTAGAGCAGTGGCTAATTTTCTTAAGAGTGGCTATCTTGGCACATTTACCCCCAAAAAGCCATTTCACACTATCTCCATCTCGAAACTACAGATATTCATTGGCATGTAATTGTTAAAGTTCAAGATGGTGAACAAGTTCTGTATCCAAGTCTTCCTTAAGAGATAGAAAACATATCCATGGAAACAAAAGGCAGCCTATAAATACTGATAGATGTGGGCATTAACTTTAAAACTGTAATATGTTGTCCCTTATATTGTTTGTCATATTATTTTTTCTTAATTTACAGTATTTGAATTGAAAAACTGATAACATCAACGTCACTATCATAGCATAAGAGATACAAGCTAAGAAGATGCTAGAATTGGCTTCAGGATATGATCAATAATTATCTATTCTTGCGCAATCTGGGTTTGCAAAGTTGCATCTGAATTAACTCCTACCATGACTTTTAGACAGCTGAGAGCAAAGTAGAAATATTTACCCATAATGCAATTAGGAGTAAATGGAAAAACAGCTAGCATGGTGGTGGAGGTGTGATGATTTGCGTGTTTTGCAGCTACTCTGCCTGGATGCCTTTTATTTTTGTCACACAGACAGAATAAGTGCTTGTGCTAAATGTGGTTTTACAAGCTACTGAATCAGTTGCTATGGTTCCATTTTCTCCATGAGATCAAATTGGTGGCATTTTTTTTCTCTTTCTCTAAATGTTTCTCTCTGAAGCTTTCCCTTCCAAATGATCCCTTCTGCTTCAGATCATCAAACTAATTTAGATATCATATAAAAAGCCTCTTATACTAAGCAATTTTGCTTAATGGCAGTTGTTGCTCACAAGCAGTTATGACATTTAGGGGGTAATTACTTTTTCCAAATAGAGCCAGGTTGGCTTGGATATCTTTTTTTTCTCTCCTTTAGTAAATAAAGTCCTGATTTAAAAACTTTTTTTTTGTTGTTGTTGTTTTTTGTATTTCTTCAGGTTTCCTAAAATGTGTTTGATCTGAAATGTGTGACAGAAAAACAAAAATACTTTTTTAAGAGCATTGTATGTTATGTATAATTCAAGTGATTTTCTTTTGTATGTATGCATATATATGAGTATGTTAAGAGACTCCTAACTTACTCTAACATGACATGTTTGTGTGATTGTGTCTCCTTACATAAAAGGCTTTAAAAAAACTTGTGGAAAACGTGTTTGTAGTCTAACTTGACCGCGGCGCATCAGCCTCCAACACGACTAGAGTCGGTTGGTGACGGGAGCGGGGTCGCTCAAGCCGTCCGGTGTTCCCCGTCGCCCCGTGATGGGCCCAGCCTGTTCCTCGCCGAGCTGCAGCTGCAGGTAGTAATTACTGATTAGGCTGCTGGAAAGTGCGGACAAATGCACTGTATAATCAGAGACTCTGCCAACAGTAGGAGTCCTCCACAATAGCTTGTAATTAACAAGATAATTGGCGAGAGATAGCAAAGATTTCTGGAGTTCTTCCTTATTTGCATGTCATTTTGCGCTGAGTTCTTTATGACTTCTTCTCTCCTCTGCCAAGGTTGAGGCACTAATAACACCATGTCCTACGGTGCGACTTGCCTGTGCCGCGGCTTCCAACTGGGGCGCGTGCCGGAGAACCGAGATGCGGAGCGCGCGCGCCCCTCTTCCATGATCTGATATTTTTCTCGCGGACTCCCTTTGCTATTTACACTGTCGCTCTTTGCGTTTATGTTCGCCGTGTAATCACGGGAGGCTTTCAGAGCCAGATTCTTTTTGCTGTGCGACGGCGTCAGCAGTCTGTTTGTGCATGTAAATCCTTCCTTTAACCTCTGAGGTTGTTTCTCCACATGTATTCATTAGCGTTATTCGTACAATAAGTTCAGTAATGAGTGCTGAGGCTGCTTCCTTTCAGATGTCGCTCAGTACATCACACACCCAGACTAAAAAGATGTTTATCGCTCCTTTTCCAATTATATTTCTCCAGATTAAGGTGTCGCTGTGGCACTTGTTTCCTTGACAACGCCGTCGTTATGTTACCCTTCTTCCAAGTACCCTTAATCTAAGCGAATATAAAAACTCTTCATGTGCATTTTTTTTTTCTTTTTTTGTTCCCAGTTTGGTACTCTGGCACTTTGTGTCCAACCTCTCAAGCTCACATCATGAGGCTTTTTTACAAGCAACTTAAATGGGCAACATGCAAAATGCTTCGTTTTATTTCCATGTGCTTGTCCTCAGGTTGCCAGGTCCTGGCAGATTGTGGGATTGAAGGGAGTCCCTGTTGAATTTGAGTCGTGGTGCACAAAAGCATTTATAGACCTTTAACATGAAAAGGTTGAAGGAACATGAAGTTGAAGGAAAAATGAGCCACAACTTTATGATTAAATAAAGTGTACACTTGTGGTGTACATTTTGGTAATCAGCCCCTTTGTGAAACAACATTTTAGTGCCATTAAAGCTGCAAGTCTTTCTGGCTACCAGCTTTAAACATCCAGAGGCTGAAATTAGGTCCCATTATTTGCTAAATTGCTCTAGCTCCATCAGATTGGATGAATAGCATCAACAAATTTACATTTTGAAGTTTTGTGAGAAGTTCTTTTTGTAGTTCTGGCTGTAGGTCATTGTTGTGCTGGAAGATCAACTTCTGCCACACAATTAAGTGTGGCCTTACTGCTGAAGTTGTCCTGTATTTAGCTCAAAGTATCTTGATATGGGCTCAAAAAGGCAAAGCGTAATGCCACAAACACCATGTTTTGCTTTGAGGATGATGTGCTAAGTTTTCCTTCACATGTAGCATTTTTGCATGCTGACTATTTAGCGTACATTCACACCAGCCCTGTTTAGCTCACTTTAATTTAACTCTAGTTCGCTTGCCTAGAAAGTCATCCGAGGAGGTGTGAATGCGCAATCGAACGTTTATGCGAACCAGAAAAAGCAAACCTCCTAGTTTGCTTAAAAACCTTGTTCTCACTTAGGCCTGGAAACCGCCTCAAAAGCAGGAAATGGACTATAGCACAGGGCATTCTGGGTAAATGGAACCAAAACAAAGCCTTGTGTCTAGTGCTACAATGTTTTTCTTGTTGTGTTCTTTATGTGACATGTGGTTGACTAGTTGGTTGTAACATTGACTTTTTTCTTGCCACTCTTCCATATTTAGAGGTAGTAAGGTAAAATAAAGGGAGAATACAAATGCACTCATGAGTGACTCATTAAACTCATACTACTTCTCACTGCGATTCACATTTCTGCATCATTTGATTTGGTCTTGCACATAAAATCCAAGTCAAACACATAGTCTGAAAAACTTCAAGGGATGTGAAAAGGTCTTCTAGGTACAAACAAGAAAATCCTGTTGGACTTTATCTCATCCAAAACAGATAAAAAAAGGAATATTAGGTTGTTGTTGTTTTTTTTTTTTTTAGTAAAACAAACGATCTGTGAGGTTTGTTCAGAATGTAAATGGGTTTTCTTTTGTTTTTTTTCATTCAAAATTGAATCCTGAGCCACTAGGAGAAAAAAATGCCAGGCCGAATGACAGAAAATGGAGCGTATATTTGATGGGTGACTTGATTCTTTTTCGTGTAATTGATTTAGTTTGCCAATTGTTTCTCCATTCCCCCACACCCCCCAACTCCGTCTTTTGCTTCACATGGGAGTCGGCTCTTGTGACAGATGAACCTGATGGAGTTCATTCCCTCCACAGTAGCTGCAGGTGTAATGAACAGCGGCGCTTTCCTGCGCAGGTTATGGCAGAATAGTTATGAGTTCCTCTTACTGAACGCGTGTCGTCCTACATGTAGATTTTCTGTCAGCTTCATGTTTCACTATTATTTCAAGAAGGATGAAAGATTGTACCTTGTTAGATGAAATCAATGCTGTTTCGTGATGATCCATTATGTATTTTTTACACTCTATATGTACTCAGAAGCTCTAATTTGTCTCCCTTTGCTCTCTCTTTCACATGTATTCCTTGATGTTTCCTCTCTCAGGTAAGACTTGCTCATATTTCTTCATCTGTTTTACCAAATCTGATGCCTGAAAGTGCTAAAAACAAAAAGAAAAGAAAGACTAAAATCAAGACCGACAGAGCCTGTCCTGCTGTTCAGCCTCATTTTACCACGAGGAACATTCATGCATTCCAACATTTTTCTTAGCAGCTGAGAATCCTGTAATCATAAAATGTTAGGTGCATATAGAACACAAATCAGTGCATGAATAGCTACAGTAATTATAATGTCTTGAATGTATTAATTCAAATCAAGTTTATTTGTTTCGTACATTTCGTCAACAGGGCGGTTCAAACTGCTCTATGTGATGAAACTAACACAATAACCAATTATGAAACAGGAAGTAAACATTACATTTAACAACAGCAACACAAATGACAGTTATGTCATGTTAAACCACAAACTCTATTGTACATTCTTGTAATTTTAAGTAACTTGGGGATTAGTGAGCTGGAAGAAACATGGTTTTTGATGGAGCCGTTATCCAGGCACATGGTGTCGCAGTCAAGTACCAACGCTACCTTCAGTGGTCAAAAAAATACTGTATATATCAAATATGACTTCACAATTTGACTCCCTGAAAGTTCGCCTTCAGGAAGTCAGCACAACATGGCTCCTCTGTACCAACACTCGAACAGCGTTTCTACCATCGTTGCACTGAGAAGTAGCTCGTTTAACGAGCTCAGGAGATATTTGCTAATTGCTGCTGGCTAGTCTGAAGGAACTGGGTGGAGGCGGGGGAGGGCTGCTGTGTGAGGAGGAGGCTTGAAAACCGCAGCCTTGAGGAGGAGCTTCGTTCTCGAAGGCGGGGCTACGTCCTTTCAGGCATTTTGCACAGCTGAATGGTTGCCATGGGAGATTAAAGGATTTCTCAAACATGCATGAAAGAATCAAAGCAATGCTCCATGTGTGTTTTATAACATTATATGATGGCATAAAACTCAAATCAATCGATGTCCTCCTTCCTGCCACTTCAGTTTTATCCATTTCAAATCATGCCATAGAAGTGCTCCTGGAAAAAGGAGAGCTTTTTAGTTTAATTGATGATACATGGAAGAGTTGAAGATTGTGAATGTCTTTGCAAGGAACTACATATAACGCACATTTAGCTTTCGCTCGCTGAGTGAAGCATCATCCCTAAAGTTGGCTTCCCTCGATGTCGAATCATCCTCCGAGTCATCGGTGCTTGATATTGCATGTCTCTCCTCTCTCTTTGCGATATAAGTAAAAGTTTGTTCCAAAAGAAAAGAAAAAGAAAAGGAACAAAGTCTCTGCCTAGTGAAGCAGCCGAGGCTGCAGCACATACCCTGAGCTTTGAACAAATTGAGCTCTTTGACAATTAAGGCTGGAATAGCACAACAGCAATTGTTCAGGGCCCATTGTAATTCCGTTTTGTCAAACCGCACGCCTGTAGGTGATAGCCTTGCTGCTTTTGATTGCTCCCTTTCAGACTGTTTCTTTTTTCTCCCCCTCTCTCTCTCTTCTTCTTGTTCCTCTCTTTCATTTGCGTTTTTTTTTTCCTCGAGAATACTTCATTTTTTTCCCTTCTTTTTTTTTTTTCTTTTTTTTTTCTAGCAGTATGAGACTGTGAACAGCTTGCGGGGCGGCGGCGCAGTAATTACCACGGTTATAGCAGGCGGAGCCGAGAAACGTAGCCTGGGGAGGAGAAAGGCCACTGTGCGGTGATGGCCCCCCAAAATTAATGGAGAATTGGAAATGAATCAATAGCTAATGAAAATGTGTGTTCACTCTATTACTGCGTTTATGACGGCTGTGGCCTCAGGCGGGGCGCTTTGTCACCTGACTGCGGAGAGCGTGGCGGCACTCTCTCTCTCTCTCTCTTTCTCTCTCATCATATCCATCTCTTCTCATTTCTCTGGGATGCTTTCTGCATCACTGAGTCTTTTTTTTCTCCTCCCATTTCCTTATTTCAGTGTCTTTGTTTCATTCCAGCAACCAAATTAAATGAGGTTGTGGGGGGGGAAAGAAGCGTCATTTCATTTGTTGAGGGAACAAATGATCACTTGGCGGAGCGATGGCACGTCTCTCAGCTCCAAATTATTTCTTATTGTGCGGTAACAGTAACTGACTGTAATCGTTAATTTTCAGCCGGGTTGACAAAAGTAGTTTTTTCTTTTTCTTTTTTCTATTAACCATTTGTTTTATTGGCTAAATCCTTAGCAAGGCAAATGTATTTATTTGGCACAATGCAACAACAGGGCGACATGGAAGCATCCGAACAAAATGTGTTCACAGCATATCTGTCTGAAATGAAACAATACAACAAATATATGACAAAATACACAGCATCCATTGTAAGGATGCGTAAAGAAAAACGTTGGAGTATTTAGCAGTAGAGTCATGGAGCTGTTTAGCTAACCAGACAGTGGTTTCCTATAGGATTTAGGTCAATGCAAGGACAGGGCCAAGGGCAAACATTAAAAAAAAGTTTTTATTGTCTTAAAATTTCACACCAAATCAACCAAGTATTTTCTGTTTAGGTTTTTTGCTGAGAAGCTCAATTTTGGTCTCATCTGAACAAATCAGTGAGTTAAAAAAATATCTGTTGATCTTTGCAAATTCCACATATTAAAGTTTAAGGTTGAACAGAAAGATCCTTTTCTTCGCTTCTCTTCAAAACAGCCAGTCGGGCTCTAGATTGTGTCTAGTGGTTGTCACAGAAACGGGATGACCTCAAGATGCTGTTGTCTGCTGCTGTGACATTTGGAAATTTCTTTAACCTTCCTTACTATCCTGCTTAGCTCCCTTTTTTTTTAACTTGCCAAAAGATAAACTCGCAGTTCAGCAAACGCCTGTCAAATGAAATCACCAGGGCTGAAGCAACAAAACTCCAGCTGTTTTAAACTGATTTACTACTGTTCTGATTTTAGATACAGGTAACTTTGGTCTTTTAGCTTATTTCACATCTTATAGTCCGGTAGACTGCACTGTGTGAAACGAACCAAACCCTTTGAAGAACCTGTTCACCCAGCCGCCTGTGGTGGCGCTGCACCAAGAACCACTGAAGGAAACAACATGAAAACCTCTGAAGAAGACACGGAGCATGACTTCCTCCTTCATGAAGTGTAAACATAAGTGGAGAGATGTCAGATTGTAGCGGTTGTAGGATTTGAGCCATATCTTCCTCTAGTGCTGGACTTGTGTGTTTATTTTGGTGGTATTTACCCAGAATGCCCTGTGCTATAGGACCTAGGTTTTTAGGTGGATCAGAGATCAATTTATCACTTCACACCAGAGTTTTTGATTGCGTATTCACAGCTCTCCAAACGAGCCGGACTTTCTATGATAACAAACTAGAGTTTAATTAAAGCGAACTAAACAGGGCTGGTGTGAATGCATCCATGGTCCTTACTTGGATATCGTCACCTTACTAAAATAATGGCTTAAATCTTTTTTTTCTTCATCTTTTTTTTTGTTGCAGAAAGTTATATTTGCAAAAAAAAAAGCACTTTTGGCAAAAAAATGTCTATTTCAGGAAGACAATATGATGCTCTCCAGTTTTTCACATTTTCTAAAGAGGTAAAGAGAAATGACCTTTGTCTCTCATTTGTACCACCTCAAAACAAGAAGTCATGGATTATAATTAAATGTTCTTATGCGTGAAACTTAAAATGACTTTTAGAGATGCATGTTGCACTGGCGATGTTGGTAAGAACAAAAAAAAAACATAATTATTTGTCAAAATGCTTGAAGACGTATTTGGGGAACAGAATAAGCTGTTCCACATGGTAGCTGAATTACTGTGAGAACAATGAGGGAAAGTTGTTCCACTGCCTGCTGGGGTGAATGCACCAGCAGGCAGTGGAACAATTTTGCCTCATTGTTCTCACAGTAATTTTGGTGACTTTAGTATGTTTGAGTTTTAACACTCAGGGAACTAAAGCAGAAAAAAAATACATGAAGTAATGCTAAAAAGCGCTGACGTTGCACATTAAATGCACACGTGTTGGGGAGGTTTCTGTTTGGCCCACCTGTCTTAGACAACTAGAAACATCTTTCTTCCAAAAAAAAAAGCCTTGAGAATACGAGAGGAAGAGGTGGAGATTTGCTGCAAAAAAAAAAGAAGGCTGTTTGTTTCGATCTTAAAGCTTTTCTCTCGGGGGAGCTCATTGGTTCATCTTCATACGGCAGGAAAAAAAAACAACCTCCTGTTGCATCAAATTCTGCTCAGGCATTGTGTTTTTTTCTCCCCCCACTTTGCTTTACCTCGTGAATTTTGTTTTGTTCAGTTTTGTCTTTTTCTTTTTTTTTATTTTCTGCATTAGCGTCTGACTTTCCTCCCTGCAGAGGTTGTGAAACTTTTTGAAGCCTGTTTTTACTTTTCATATCAAGCTAAAGATATTGTTTTCCTCAGACATCCAACGTTATCCGACTTCAGAACAACTCGGATCACACCGCGACGTTGCTTAGAAATGCGTCTGGGGTTGTTTTCGCTTTATTTTTGGCCTAAACAACACTGATGCTTCAGCTTGAAAGACTACAACCTCGCTACCCCGGTGGAAAAGTCTTATTTCTGAAATCTGGGGAAGGTTCTAACGTAGACACGAGAAGATCTAACATGTCACCCAACACAACGTCGTGGTAAAAGAAAGGCAAATATACCGTACTATTACTTTTGACATTTTAACAGTTTTGAGGGGAATCTGCTGCGACAAAGACACGACGTACCTCATTTCATCGGACGGTGAGACTCGTCCAGTAAAGAGGAAGAGATATGAGACTTTCTCGTCACTTCTCCAAGTTCAAATTCAGAGTTCATCGCACATATTAGCTGCTTTGCTCCCCCAGAATTCACAGATCATTTCTCGTCCCTGACATGGTGCATGTGGCAGTGCTGTGGGGCGGCTGATGGCGCGTGACATGGCCACTGTATGTGTGCGTGTGTGTGTGTGTGTGTGTGTTTGCTTGTTTGTATTGGAAGGGAGCATCAAACCTCCAGCCTTCAGCACCTCCTGCAGACTGCTGGCCCCTCAGGGCCCTGTCTTTCAACTCAGCCACCTCTTTGTGTTGCGGCTCTGTGGGAAGCTGAGGAAACACGCTAACTACATCCTCACCAGGCTGCGCAAGTCCTTTTCCAAGCAGACCTTGGAAAAAATAAATAAATAAGACAATCAGCAGACTATGCTGTTACCTTGCAGCTTTGACGATTAAACTTCTCTGTAGCCAAACGTTGGATCATCAGGATCTCCTGTCGGATGGTTCATTCTGTGCACAGGAAATGAAAAAATAACGTTGGATCCAGCTCACTTGCACAAACCTCTGCAGTCTTCACATTTTCATTTCACTTTTTTTAACCAGTTTTTTTTTCAAAATGGGGGGTATCATATAATTTTGCCCTCATGCAGTTGTACAGTTCTCTTTTTATGCTGTCTGAGTTTAGTAATCCTGTCTTGGCTTGTGTAGTAAACCAGGTTCTCTTGCACTAGTTTCTCGTCTCCTTCCTGAGCGCAGTGACTGCCGGACAACTTGTTTGTACTCATGTCTGTACGGATTAACGAGGCACATGAACCAAATTTGTTCAAATCCACAGTTCTCTGATTATTGTTTCTATGTTAATGGGGAGTTGGAGTTCTTTTACTGCTGTCAAGTAAAGGATTTTGCGTGGGAACGCACTGCATGTGGATGACTTCCTTGATTTGGATGATTGCTTGGGTCGTTTCGATGATCTGCACAACCAGTTGTAAGCTTTTGACTTCTCCTCTTATTAGAATCAGTTCTTTCTCTGTCAGTAGCCAGTAAGAATCTAGTCATCTTGTAATGCTTCATATTTCTTTTTAAAGTCCAGCATATGTTCCCCAGGAAAGGCTGATTAGATCAGGGGTTCCTCCATGTTTTTTGTCTACAGGTCTTACTTTTCCACGCTTTTAGTCCATTTTAAAACAATAAATACAGAACTTCACTAACCATATTTCTACATGGAATCTATTAAAAAAACTGTAGTTAGATGAATCAATAGGCTGGAAGGTAAACAGATGATGCATAGATGGATGGAAATATTCAACATATATAGCGGTTTTTCTATTTTTTTGCTTGTGTGACGCACTTTCTGGTATTTCCATGTGAAAAATGTAAATAAATAAATGTTACCTTGACAACGCAACAGAGAATCAAGTCTGAAAATGCTCAATATTTGCAAATTCTGCACTTGGAAAATCCACAAATCAAATCTCAAGTCTTTTCCTGACTTTGTATGACCGCTCGCCATCAGACCACGTCTTTAGCTTTGCAAGAATGCTGCAATTCCCCGGGGGAGGGGGCAGCGGGTCCATGAAAGGGGCCATTAAATCTAGAAATTTACCCAGGATAATGGTAGCTCTGGGGTCAAGAGTCCCGAAATTATGGGAAATGAACAGTTCACTAATGTTCCTGGAGAGAAGCGGGTCGACGACGAGGAGGAAGGAGAGAGGAGGAAGGCCCTCTTTGCCTTATCACACCACAGAAAGCCTGCAATCATCCTCGGAGGCAGATTAGTGACCGGACCAGTGAGCCTACCAATACCCTTCACCGGCCGAGCAGGTGGCCTTCCATACCAAGTGCGGCACATTAATCCAGTCTGTTAACAAATAAGCAGCCTGGCTAATAGAGCTCTGCCAGAGGCTAATGCCTGCTTCTGCTTCCGGGCGTACAGAGGGGGACCGGAGATCCAATGAGGCGAGCAGAGGAGAGCTGAGGAGGCGAAAGCGTAGCAAACTGCCCATCTTAGACGGCCTTGAACGGCGGCGGCGTCAGCAAATATCCTGCTGTTCTCCAGGAGTTCGGACCCGGCTTGTTGTCAGTCACACACAACATTAAGCGAGCGGCTCGTGATGCGTTTGGAAAGAGACCAAAAGGCTTTGCGGCGATTACGTCACCCAAAAGTAATTGGAATGGTTCCTGTAGGTGTGCAGGTTTGACGAAGGCTCGTGCACGGAGCCGTGTGCGTGCTCACACCAATACACGTTTCCCATCAAATGTACCAGTGCTGCATGTGCAATCGATAAAAATACTCTTTGAACTGGAATATTAGGCTGTTTATTTCAGTGAATTTTATCACTACAGGTGGATGTTTTGAAAACCTTTAGTTCTGTTAATTATGATGATTTTCCACTAACAGGAACAGAAAACATGACATTTAAAACTAGAATGTGGCATGGGTCAATAACAAAAAAAAAAAACTAATAAAATCAGAAATGTGGGCTTAAACTTATGAAACATAAGTTTAATATCTGCCTAAAGGTTATTTTCAAAATGTACTTTAAGTGTGATGAACATTTCTCTTCTGAACGTATAAATTATTGAAAATGACTGTAAATGGAAATATTTCATTGCTGTACAACAAACTGACCTGGAAAATAACTGATTACTTTCAAAATAGCTTTAGCAACTTATAGCTCTATCTTTGAAAAAAAATAGCACCTAAATTATTCTGTGTCTGGTTGTTATTTACAATAGTCTCTATTATTATGTGTCAGTACATTTACTTGTCTGGTTATGAGAGTCAGTTTGTAATCATTTAGGTTTCTTGTAATATAATTTAATTCTTGGTTTTTAAGCACAGTGTATTGAACAGACCATAGCATGTTTTTAATTACACAAACATTTCTGATAATCACTCAGTTGTTAAGTGATATATTTCACTAAGCTAAGATGCGGAGTAAGATTAAATAAGCGTTCACTTCTTCCTACTGTTCCAACAGAAAAGTAGCGGTAAGTAAAGTATTTTGCTCCTGGTTGTGTTTGCACGTTTTCTCTTGTCCTACTGGTTACTTGTCTTTAATAAATAAATTCTGTTTTAATTTCTATGTAACGAGTCGTAGTTCAACCAATAAAGACCATGACGCATATTTTATGTCACAATTTTTTTTTATTTTTGCACATGGCTTTCAGGTTGCTATGGACCCATTACAGTAAACTTATGTAATAAAAACATGTGTTCACGTAGCACTCTGCTGAACATCTGCAACATGGATACTTCTCTTATTAACTTTATCTTGCCCACGTTTTTGTATTTGAGCTCAGTTCCTGTTAGCAGTTGATTTGTCTCTGTACTTGTTCTGGGTTCCCCCCTCCGCCTGCCTTTGGTCCAGGGGCGGTCATGCTCCCTAATGGACCGGCTGACATGCGTTCAGCAGTAATGATCACCTTAAGGGATTTCTCCTCCGTTTGTCTGAATGACGGACGCCCGTGAGGACGAATCAATAACCAGCCGGCCGCCGTCTCCCCGGCGACCGTTCTCATCTGAAATTTCCTCCTTCGTTTTGGGCGAACGCTTCCGGCTCAGGGCCACTTTTCCCTCCATCTTTGATTCCTCACCGCAACGAACCATCTGAACCGACAGCAGCTTCCTTGGAAGTTCTTTTTTTCTTTTTTATTAATCTATAAAGCATCTAAAGAATCCAGCTAAACGCTGCATTCAAGAGAGAAAAAAACAAAACAAAGCAGAGCAGTGCGGTTCAGACTCACATTACTATTCCCGCCTTGGGCAGGTTTTCGTCTCATGCAGCAATATTCCTCTTTTAATCACTTCAGCTCAATAGTAATGGCGTTTGAATTCATTTTTATCGTTTCCAAAGGCGGTTTAAGTTCATTTGTTGAAAGTGCTGTTGGATTCGATTACTGTAAACCTCTTTAGCAAAGACCGAGACCAAAAACTGAATGCTGCAGCCATTTGTGTTTCTCACAGCAACTGCGAAAATCAAATTATTGTGAATATTTTAATTGCGCAGAGCAATAAATTCAGTCAATGGAAGCAATTTTAGTGCAAAACCGAAGAAAAACTCCACCTCGGGAACGTCTGGCCAAACGTTTTGAACCATTAGTTTGCCGCTGGTCATTGATTGGCAATTTCTTCAGGGTTAAAGCAGGGTGGTTAAGAGGCGTCTCTTAAATCCCCTTGTCTTCATCAAGCCTTATTCCCTTCCTAATGAGGTTTATTAGATTACAACTCTACCTCACACGTTTAACAAAAAAGATTAAATTGCCAGGGCTCTGCTGGGAGCATGTTTTTTTTTTTCTTTCTTTTTTTTTCTATAGTACTCCAGAAATGAGTGAAAGTTTGGGAAACGTGAAGCGCTAAGCAGGAATAAGTCATTGGACATGCCGAGTCGGGCCCCGGAGGTGCGCAGGGCGCTCGAAGAGGCGCATAATGCCTGTCGGAAAGGCTCCTAAATGGAAGTGACGTGACAGCGCTAATGAGACGGCCTCGCATTACACGCGACTCCTGCCTGGGGAACACATTACAGCTGACTTAATGAGAGGAGATATGGTACACAGACGCTTTTGTAGCTGAGCGATGAGAGCAGCGGCCGCGCCGGCGAGGAACAAGCTACCACCGCGAGCGAACACTTTGTTAAAGAGGCTGACAGGTCAAGCTACAGGAAGTGCCGTGGATAAACGCTTCACACGTCTGTGAGGATGTGGCTCAGAGTGTTGGGCTACATTAGACTCTGCTGGAGTAAGAAGAATAAATCCTTCTCTTATTTGGAGTTAGAAGCTTTATTATCACATGCTTTGGAAAAGAACTACGATGTTCTCGTATATTTATCCAAACTATTTTATTCAAAGCTGCAGTGTGTAACTTTTATTTAAAAAAATTTTTTTACATGATATCCACGTCATGAAAGCATGATATGACACAGATAATATGTGAAAAAATGAATCCGCTTCGCTTCCTCCTTTAGCTGCTATTGCCTTCTGAAGAAATGCACCAATCATAAACAACCAATCAGAGCCAGGAGGAGGGTCTTAACGCTGTCAATCACATGATGAACCGGCTGCTAAAACAGCCTAACAGTAGAGGAAAACCCATGCTAAGTAGCCTTAGCATTCACAACAAACTACGCTAGCTGCAACGTACCAGTGACAATCACACTAACATTTGGTTGACAGCACTAAGACCCGCCCCCTGGCTCTGATTGGTTGTTTCCAGCACTGAGATTCAGAAAGAACTTGATTTTCTATTTTTATTTCCAAAAAAGAACCGCCCCAAAACAAGCCGACAACAAAAAATGGGAAAAGTTCAAAAAAAAAGGAAAAAAAAAAAAAATTTTTTAAAAGTAAAAATCCCCCCAAGGCCCGAACCAAATAAAAAAAAAATGCAAAAAAATTTTTTAATTTTATTTTTTTAAATTTGTAAAAACCCAAAGAGATTGCCCACATTTTCCTCACTTCCTTTTCAAAAACCATGGGAACCCCCCTCCACCACTTTCCTTGAGCTTTAGGCTATAAGTCTCCCAAGTCTATACCAAGTGTGAATGTACAGTAAAGCTGAAAATTATTCATGCCCTTGGCAGATTTAGATTTCAAATTGTTTTCACTACCTGAGAAGCTCGTGAGACAGCAGGGCTTCCCGCAGGAAACTTCACCCCAGTGAATGCAGTATTTTTAACCAATTGTCTGGATGATAAAGATCTGTCTGTGATTGGCTGGGGGTGTGGTTCGTTTACATACACTATGAAGTCACAAGTGCAGACACAGAGCCAAGCGGGTGGTGGAACACATATTGAGCGAACGTGTGTGAGGTGTAAACACACACACCACATATTATTCTTTGTTCATAAAGACATACGCGGTTGCATCAGTCTGCTGTGCGCTCAACGCGCAGTCTACTGTAAAAGTTGCGCTTTTACAGGTTCACTTTGAGCAAACCAAACAAGTGGTGAGGATTTTTGAAGGAATTGTCCTTTTTTTATCAATCGTGAGTGCTTACAGGTCAAATCTACCTCTAGAACTGTGATTTGTGACCACACAAAATCATTCAGATGGCCTCAAATTACACCGCTAATTTAGTGCTATCAGAATATATACGTCTGCAACACTTTTTAGATTATGCGTAAAAAGAGACTTTGCCATTCTTCCCAACAGACTTGGTCAATACCAGAATCTCGGTGTTTAGGGGGAGAGTTTTATTTGTGGCTTACAAATTTGCGGCCGGTCCAGTGTGTGGACAACCTGCTCTGGTCGACTCACGGCTGAGTGATGGATCTCTGACAGCTATTGACTGGGAGAAGAGAGCGGTGGGGAGTAAATCGAGGGTCACGGGAAGGTGTGTGTCAGAGGAGGGAGGTTGCAATTGTCCGTCCAGCTCTCCACAAGACACAAGTCACACCTCATTAGGTGGTAGTGGAAAAGGCAGCTCAGTCTGCCGAGAAGGCAGCGTCTTCTAGCCTAGCCACAAACACATACACACGCAAACACACACGCGCACTCTCCTGCCCCAATTACCCATATCCTGTCCCTTGAGCTGACTGGCTGAGTTATGCTGACAGGCGCCCCTCTGAAAAAGTGAGGGGAGAAAGTCAAAAGAAAGGGATGGAAGGAAAGGGAGGAAGAAGTGATGGAAGGGTGAAAGTTGGGGGAGGAGAACAGAGGAGAGAGAATAGACAGGGAGGGGCGAGGGGGGGAAGCGCATCACGCGGCACCAGGCAGAATGAATCATGTCTGCCTGTCACCTGCCACACACTGTAAATGGATGGGCCTGCAGTCTCACCATCAGCGCCTTATCTGGGCAACATGGAAAAAAAAAGTTAGCAAAAATGAGAGACAGAAGCAAAAAAAAATAAAAAATATTGAGGAGTTTCATCCGCTGCAAACTCACCGTAATTTGTTACATTTTGTAAAGACAAATATGACAGGAGGGAATTACTCTGCCACTATGGTAGCAGCCATTTGCAAATGCCATAAAACGCAGGTATAAATCTCCTCCACGGATCCACTTAATCTCCGACTCTCGGGCTCTTCGGCGGCAGCTGTCTCCATCAAAGCTTGTGTTTACAGCGAGTCTCGAGTTTGGAAAGTATTGTGGAGCAGTGATAGAACTGGCTGGTACAGCTCCGGGACTGATGTTTGCTTTTGATAGTGACAAACAGCTGCCTTGGGCGCGAGATGACTTTGACACGTCTGCTACTGGTTTATGCAGCAAACTACGTGGCTAGTTCTGGAAAAACTCAGGAAAAGTTCTGGTGATGAGCTGTACTTTGTAAATGAAAAAGGAAAGTGTTTCGTTTTCAACAATAGTATAAATATTTTTTTAAAATTCAGGATTTTGGTAAAAATGTTTGTCTGCAGTAAACTTCCAGGTTACACAGTGTCGTAGAGCATCATAGGAGCACACAGTAGATGGTCCAGGCCTCAAAGTCCAGTTTTCTAACAATTAAAGTGTCTTCAAGCTAAATATTCAGTTTGCATGCTGGATAATTAGCTTCAAGCTAAATATTTACTTAGCAACTTTGACATTTAGCTTCAAACTACATATTTAGCTTCAATTTAAAATTAAGCTAGTTAGCAGGCTTGCTAACTATTGCTTGCTAGCTAATAGTTGGCTAGCTTGCTTGCTAATTATTGAGTTTAAAGCTAACAAGTTAAATATTTAGCTTGTTAAGTACATATTTAACTTCAAACCATAGCTACTTATGTGTGTGGAGGATTGTTGGTTGGTCATTTTAGCTCCTGTTTCATTTTGTACCTTTTAAGGCCCATACATCTGTTTTCTCTCAGAGGGCTGATAGTCTCACAACCCAACATTTTATCTTATGTAGAATTTATTAGTCAAAAAAATGTATGTGGAATTGGTTCAAACAAAAGAGTGCAAATATTGTCATCAGTGAGAATGAATTTCTGCATTCTCACTTAAGATCCTGCTCACATTTTTCGGTCGTTAATTACTTCTGGTATCTTCAACTAATTGTGCTAATTCATATATCAAAACGTTCAGCTTCTTCTGGAGATTTCTGCTATGACTTTTGCTAAAATTCACTATTGTACTTTTTGAAATAATTGCCCTTTTGTGCAAATTTTTTGCCCCATTGAAATACATGGTAGAATTCTCTAATGAATTCTACCATGTAGTGTATTCACTAGCATCTGAGTGAATACACTCAGATGCTAGAGTGTACAGTGTACTCTGCCGTTTTTGAACTTTTAATGCTTTTTGACAAACAAAATGATGCTGTTAATACATATTTTACTGTAGAGAAATAATTTATGCATTAAAATGTAGACATGTATGTCTACTTTAAGGAACTACTACTATCATTGCTACAGCTCTTTGTTTTCTGTCAAACTCCTCTGGAGTACAGCCAACTCATGCATTCTCCTATTCTTTCAATGTATTTTTCTCTTGTGCTCGGTTTCTATCTGTATGTTTGCATTCTGTTTGTCTACCTTTCTGTACGTCTTCTGCTTCTACTCGTTTTACTGTCTGCAAAGGTCTTCTGCAAACTTTAATAAATTTCAACAATTCATATATCAAAATGTTCTGCTTCTTTTACTCCTTTATGCTATTTGTTTTGCTACGTTTCACTTTTTCAAATTTTTCTGGTTTTGTACTAATTTCTGCTTCTGCTAATTTATGCTTTTGCTATGTTTCACTGTTCAACTTTTTCAAATATTTCTGGTTTTGTACTAATTTGCACTTCCTGTGCTAATTATACTATTTCTTAGCTCTGTTTCACTTTTTGACTTTTTCAAATAATTCAGGTTGCACACAAACTTCTGCTTCTTCTGCCGAATTCTGCTATACCTTTGCTAAATTTAAAAAATTTGCAAAAGATTTCTACCATGCATGACAGTAGCTTTCTTCTGCTTTTTTCTACATCTTATGCTTTGTTCTGCTTTTTCTTGCATTTCTGCAGCAGTCATTCTGCAAATATGATTTTCACGACTGTTTCGCTAGGAACAGCAATTTTTCTAGTTTAATTTTATCTTTGAAAAGTTTAAAATTCCCCAGAAACAATAAAATCTGTGCTTGATCTAGGGCTGAAACGATTCCTCGAATGATTCGAGTACCTCGATTACTAAAATTCCTCGAGGAAAATTTACCTGCCTCGAAGCTTCGTTAATTTATGTTTTATTAGTTAGCGCACCGTGTTCCGGCCGGGACTTCATTTGCGTTGCGCGGAGCTCTCACTTCCGCCTCTGAGTTGTTGACAAAAGCTAAGTCTCAGCGGCATAAAGTCCAATCTTCAAGATTGGCCCGTGGGGATTTTATTGATTGATGATAATGCCCGACTTTTTATCGTTTTTGGGGAACCAATAAGCATCCTTAAAATGACTGGGGGAATGCCTGGAGTACGGCAGCATTTCTCCTCCGGGGCTGCTGGTTGAAAGCAAACGGCGGGAAGAGCGCTGAGGTGAGCGGATAGCCTGAACAGGGCGGGCGGCTGAGTAGCTGATGCTTACCGTGTAAATGTAGCTTTACCGACGAACCGCACAATAAATTTCATATCCCGGTCTGAAGAAACGGGTGGCAGAGCGCATCGTACATGGCTGGTAGATGAGTTTCTGAGTGTGACCAGTGAAGGTGTCGTAAATATCCCGTATTGCTTCCCCCCGTGTTCGTCCCCCGGTCTAACGGTTCGTCAGTCCGCTGGTCTATTTCCTCCCCTCCACCCCATCTTACGTTCGTTCATTCGCCCTCTCCTCCCACTCCAGGCGGCATTTCCCGTATTTTCAAACCCAAAGCGTGACAGGTTAGGTGGCAAGGTGAGTTTAATTAATCTATTAAACTCACTGAAGATGAATATATAAACTAAAAGCTGGATTGTAGACATTTTTTATAAGCATATTTGTGAGCCTGCCTCTTTGTTATTAAATTCAATATAATTTCAGATTTTTCTATAACTTTTCTTCTGGTTAACTTAGAAAGTGAGCTATTATTGTTACAGGTTAGTTTTCTAAACTACAAAAAAGCAACTGTTAGGGATGCTCAAATATGAAAAATTGGACTGATATTGATATCTGATAGTAACACCGGTATTATGCCAGATTTACCAATATTTCATTTTATAATTTTTTTTATCCGATTACTCGATTAATCATAAGAATAATCGATAGATTACTCGATTACTAAAATATTCGTTTACAACAGCCCTAGCTTGATCATTTCTAAGTTATCAAGTATGGTTGTTTCATACCCAACTTCTTTGTGGGCAGAATGGAGTCAATTAGTGCTAGTCAACATGTTAAAGTAATTCAAAATGAAAGGAGTTTTCAGCTGCAAGGAATTTGGAGGTGGTTTAAATGTTTTTGGTCTGATCAGAATTTCAGTTCTGTAATATTTTTGTAACGGTTCAGAAAAACATAAATGGGAACAAAAACATGATTCAACGTTTTTAGGAAACAGTAAAATTCAACAAAACAAAATTGAACAGTTTGCAAGATTTGAACTGTTTAAGGCCATTTAATTCCTAGCGTGTGAGAGAACTACCTTTATCAGGCAATTCTGTCAACACAACAGGACAACTCAAGAAGAGACGCTAAAAACTACAAAGTAAACCTCAACTTCTCATCACAACTTTTTCTGCTTTCACCAGACAAAAATACACGAACTACATCTGGATGGCGCTTTATCAGACAGAGCTCAGTTTGACAAGACATAGATCAGCATTTTGATAGTGGAAGATTTCGTGGCACATTGTTCGCCAACCAGTTGCAGCCTCACAGAGCAGCTTTTCCAAAGGAACAGAAGCACTCTCTCGCATAAAAGGTGAATCTGACATTTGCTGAAGGAAATAAAAACTGCAAGAATGAAGGCACTTTTTATCTATCTCTCTCAATGGCTGCAATTTGTGCTTTCTTGTCATTTAGGCAGGAACCATTTTATGCAATAAGAGTACTACTTCGATAAATTAAATTCTTGTTTTTGAACAATGACAACTTAAAACACATATTGATTAAGTACAGATAAAATTGTAAGGAGGAAACCTGCCCAAACTCGAAACATAATGGGATTTCTTTTTTTTTTTTGGGAAGTTCATGGGTTGTTTGGTTAACAAGTCGCTGTTTTCTTTCATCGATGTCGAACCGTTAGCCGTCCGCTAGCATTTCTTTTCCTCGCTTCTTCTAGACAAATGGAATGCATAATGTATCTTCAATTTGAGGCATTAACAACAGCAATGAGAGATGATCACACAATGAGCAGCATTATTAGTGCCTCAGACGGTGAGTGATGAGTCCAGTCTCTGCCTTAATTTATGCGTTGCCACTTTGTCTTGTCACCGCTGTTCAGCTCAAAGGATTTTCCTCCCAGCTCGAGGAAGGCAGGTTAGAGTGAGGGAGTTGGGTAGAGTGGGGGGGATGAGAGGAAAAAAAAAGAAATAAAACTGAAAATGTGACTGTAATGCAGCTTGCGAGTGCAAGCGTGGATTTTCTCCTTCCTCTCTGACCAAATCCCACCATTTCAGGAGATTAACCCCGGCATGCGATAAATGTTCGACTTCTTCTTCCCCTCCAATTTCCTTGGAGCTAGAAACTCCAGAAGCCAGCGCGGCATGTAAGATAAAAAATGATCACCTAATTCACTCAAGCACAAAATACAATTCTGGAGAGATGAGGGGGATGAGGGGGAGCGGCAAAAGAGGGGAAAAAGAGGAAAAAGGGGGGAGCACAACCTCATTCGCCCGTTCAGAAAATTTCCTCCATCAATTATTATTAAATGAAGCACTTATTCAGAGGGACCTGTGCATAGCAAATAGGTCGTAGCTCTATGATTGTCTGTGGAAATTCTTCTTTTTCTCTTATCCTGTGGGATTAATCGTATTGTTCGTCTCTCGCCGCGACCCTCAGTGCACCTCGCAAGGCAGCTGCACTGAAATGCCGTTGATTGCAGAAGGTGCCCTCTGCAGATTGCTGCTGCTACCATGCCATTTAAATAGAGTTGTTAATAAAATGTAGCGATGATTGCCTTTCAGTCGTCACCCCCAATTTCTGCTTTGGTAGATGGCTGATGCAGGACAAATTCAGGATTTGGGCTAACCTTTAAGCTACACTCAAAAGTTAAAGTTAAAGAGAATCGCTATTCTTTTTCTGATTATACTTCCTTGTTCTAAATTAAAATCACCAATAAGTGAGAAACGAAAGTGGACATTCACGTCGCTTCTCAACTTTTAAGCATTTGCGTAAATCACCAAAGTTTTAAAAAAAAATGGACCTGAAACGAACGATCTTTTAATAAGAAGTGGAACTGGACTGACGTCAGCAAGTTTGCTAGCTAGAGAGCGACTGGTTTTGATCCAGTTGTTGGCATTTGGGATGCCCAACAAGTTTTCTTTTTATATTTTGATAAAAGCTAATGAAATGTGTCTGTGAGTCTGATGAATAACGTCAACATGGTTATTGTGGTTTGGTAAAGGTGGTTTAAGCTAGAACTAGAGTTCTGAGATCTTCTTTGGTTTTATTCCTGCTTTAATCAGCTTTTTGGAACTTAGCAGACTTAGCTAGTCCAGGTAAGTTAGTAATCGTTCACCCACTCCTAATAGAACCCCCTTTAGACATACACTTATTGGTCAATCAACCAATATAAAACAGATAACTTAACATTGACTACCACTGGTATAAAATTGTAGTACTACTCTCTGTATTGTGCAATAAAATAAAAAAAGCCCTGTCAAAAAAACTTTACTTTGTCTGCTGTCAATCTTAATTTAAAGATATATAACGTATGGAGCGTCTCTTTTTTTTTTCTCTTTTTTTTTTGTCAAAAAGTTAATTAGTACCATGTCTGTGTGGACAAGCAAAGATGGAAATTGAGCTACACTGTTTTTATTTTATGGGAAGCACAAAAACCACTGGAGACGGAAGCAAAGATATATTTAGATTAAAAAGAAACTGAAAGTGAAACGACAAGACTTCAACAAATAGATGAAGAACAATTACAGAGAGATAATTTGCTGAGTTTCGAAACGGAAATTAAAAAATACAAAAGCCCGAGACGCCAAACAAGACTTTATGGATTATTTTTATTTGAGTTTCTTGCAAGAAAAAAGAGAAATACCATCCATCTGATGAACAAACTTTTAGTAATTTATTCCACACTTAACATATAAAGCAGAGAAGTACTCTTGTAAACGTCTCTATGGAAAGCATACCCTTCTCGTAAATTTACCTGCTTGAACAGTTTGTTGCTACGTGAATCACAGCAACTCAAAGATCTCGATTGTTGGATCCTTGTTTGTAGAGAACGTACCAACTTACCCACACTTTTGGACGTCATCCTCCACTCTTCATCCAAAATGTGCGGGAGCAGCTTTCTACATCCAGATGCCATCCCAGATATTTTTGTGAGCCAAAAATCTGCCTCATATGAAGTTTAAACAAAAGAATACTTATATTTTCTAATTTTATAGAAGTGATCTGGGTGCATTGTGATGATGATCGGTGTTGAGGACCAAAGTCATCATATCCTTCGTCTGGCTTATGTTTGGCCATATTTTTCCTCCTACTCAGCTGATTAATGCTTGTGGACACATTTGGGTCTAATTAACACCTACTAACCAACCCTCACCACTAAACAGGCTTCACTTTGATACCTGCACTTAATGAGCCCATCAGTGATACTGCCACCGCCGGCTGTAGAAGAGGTTAGCAATAGTCAGTGGGCAGATTATGATGATGAATACAACAGTAAGGTCAAGATAAGTTAAGATTTCCTGCTAAAGCAGACGCTCAAATGCCACAGGTACCGCCAGCCTTTCAGTGGGCAGAGTGATGTGAATATTAACAGGGAGGTGGTGGTGCTGATGGGGGCAGTGAAGACTCCATCTCGCTGGCAGAGCTTCCTTTTGTGTTGAACGTATGCCACAGC
Source organism: Poecilia formosa (assembly GCF_000485575.1). Taxonomy (NCBI): domain Eukaryota; kingdom Metazoa; phylum Chordata; class Actinopteri; order Cyprinodontiformes; family Poeciliidae; genus Poecilia; species Poecilia formosa. The sequence continues at coordinate 664,094 of NW_006800047.1, read as the reverse complement.
TGTGCCAGCCTGCATCCTTGTGATAAAACGAGAGAAAAATTAGGCCCGCTAGGCCAGACACCAACGTATTCATTAGTGAGGAATGACTGGTTGAAATGTCAGTGGGCCAGGAGGCCAGCACAACTGATGACCTCAACGCCTCCCACTGGCAGTCGGGCCCCGATCAAACTGCATTGTTGGTGTCCACACATAAACCGGCTACGTTAATTGACCAAGGCAAAAAAACGATGCACTGATCCAGATATATAGGCTGATATTTTGTATGTATAATTCCGATAATTTATATGTAGCTAAATAACTGAATAACTTATATTAGCTGGGCAATATATAGTATCTCCGATTTTTTTATCATACCAAATTCGATTTCTTATTTAGATTTTTTTTCTTGTTTTCTTTTCTTAAATTACAAATAACTGAAATAAAAGCCAGTTTTTGAAAATATTTTCTGTCACCTCTTCTGTGAGTTGACCAGAATTCAAAGTCCAAACAGTCTTGTCAAACAAGATGGCCGACTTCACTCTAAACTATTGAAAGGTGAAAAAGTGTTTCCTGCTTTTTTTCCTTGGATTTCACCATTGGCAAAGAAAAGAAAATCCAGATTTTCCTCAAATTAAATCTTCAGAAACAATTTTTTTTATATAATTTATCAAATCGATTAATAAATTGTATCTATATACATATATTACTACCCTTCCATACTTCTAAAAACAACCATGCCGCTGACATTGCTGCTCTGAAGGAAACGGTTGTCGCTCACAACCAGAGTTAACTCTGCCATCTGTTCCCAGCTATTTCCTCATAAGTGGAAGGTGTTCTTATGTTTATGAATTATATCTACATATCCTACTTATTTCTTGATGTTGACCCGGATGATTCTCCAGGTCCCAGCAGGTGTCTGGAGTATCTTCTGATCATTCACAGCATGGATCTCGTTGCTAGAGAGTCCGTTTTAAGGTTGCGGAAAAAGTTAATTAACTGATCTGAAGACTTCTTCAAGTCTAAGATCAAGAGCTAGTTGGTCACTTTTTTATTTTTTTTATTTTTAGGAACATAGTAGTTCCAGGAAAAAGGGGAAAAAAAGTGTTAGCAGGTGTGATGAATAACTCTAATGATCAAGTGTGTTCTGGGTCACTCCGGTTAAAAGCAGCGACGGAAAAGCAAAATGCGACATGGCAACAGCTTGTTCCTATAGACAGAGCGGTGAATGTGTAAAAGCAGCACGTGCCTTTTTTTTTGTTAATACACCTAACAAAACACTCAGTCGCAGTCGGAACGCTAAAAGCCCTTTGTGAAAAGCCAGACAGTTTTTTTTGGTTTGGTTTGGGGGGGGGTTTGCCAGGTGACCGCCTGCTGCCACTGTCGGCTCCTATCACGTTGCCGCCCATGCCACGCTGTTCCTCAAATCGCGCGAGGCTTTTTTCTCGCCACATCCCTCCTCCCCCTGTTGTTTTATTCATGGGGCTCAGGGTTCATTTGCCAAAGTCCTCTGTTGTAGATTTAAGAACACAAATAGTGCAGCAAATCCGGCAGAACAGCGTTCGACTAAATGACATTTTGCTCCGCCGCCTGGCTAATCGTAAAGAAAACAGCGGTGGATGAGTGCTTAAACCTCGTGTCTTCGGGCAGATATCGCGCGCGGCATCACGGAGGGATCCTTTGATGTGTTCGCTCGTCTTCCACAGGGCCCTCGCGGGGAACGCTTCCGCGCGCAAACGCTATCACGCACACGCACGCATACACTCAAGCCCACAGCCTGAGAGGTAGTTAATGGTAGGAAAGGCGTTAAACAACACGCCGCTCCTCTGTGTATTAGCGGGAGCGGATCCGTGGCAGAGATGCTGAGAAGGATCCCTCCGCCGCTTTAGTGCTGCCGTGTTCATGGCTCAGCGGGGGGATTACCTGCCGGGGCAAATGCAGGCACATTAGATACACACGCACACACACACTGCTTTGCAACATGTATGTACACACACAACCCCAGCAGGGGGCAGGGAGGCCGTAGCAGGATGCTGGGTCAGGGTTCTACTGAAAACAGAGGAGGGAAAAAACTCCAGACTGAACCTTTTTTTGTCTAAAGGTTGTCCGTCCATCCATCCATCCTTCCTTCCTTCCTTTTTTAATTTGTCTGTTTGCTCCATCATTTCTCTTTTCATCACTTGTTTCTTTTGTTTATCCTTTTTTCTTGAGTGCTTTTCCTTTATTCATTTAGCATTTATTTCTTCCTCTTCATTTCTTCCATGCCCTGCCTGTCTTCTGTCCTTCCTTCCTTCCTCTCTTCTTTCCTTCCTTCTTTTCTTCCTTCAAATCTATTTTCATTTCTTCCTTGATTAGTTCCTCTTCTGTACTTCCTACCTTTCCGTCCTCTTTCCTTCCTTCCTTTTTTCCCTTCCTTCCATGCTGTTGTCTTTGCTTCCATTGTTTCTTTCTTCTGTCTTTGCGTTCATACCTTTTGTTCTTTCTTGTTTCCTTTTTATCATCCTTGTTTTTCTTCCCGTCTCTAGTTTTTGCAGTGTCCGTGTTTGAACTCTGACCTCTGGCAATGTATCTGAGATAAATTCATCATTTTAAAAAAAAAACAAAAAAACTTTTTTTTATTCATACAAATTGGGCTTAACAGTCTGAGACAAAGTCTGGGCTCAAAGTCTGGAATTTCACATGAAAAATGTGGAGGAACCCTGATTGTGTGTAGCTCCAGGCTTTAGGCCATGAAAACATATTAGGGAAGAAGAAGCCTGCCAACAAGCAGAACAACAATGGTGGAAGGGAGGAGAGTGTGGGATGGCCCGCTTATCAGAGGTTGAGTCTTAAGTCTGCAGATTTAGCTCAGGGTACCGCTCCAACAAGCCATCTCAGGAAAAAAAAAATGTTTTAGTCGTGCTCGGCCAATTAGTTGTTTTATATTGAGTCACATTTGAATAAATGCCAAGCGCCTACTCTTTGCTGCATATTTAGCATTAAAAAGCAGATCATGCACAAAAGAAGAGGCATGGAAATATCATCTGAAAGCCTACCTGTGCCAACATTATGTGAGTGCTCCGAGGCACTGGCAGCCACACTTCATCCAGTCATACTTTTAAATAGATTAATGTTAACCGCAACAGAACGTATGGAGGTAAACATGCATTAAAAGAGCTCCATCATATCCTGGTAGACAGCTGCTCCAACTTTGGACTCAATAAAGTCCAAAGTTGGCCAAGTCACCTGCTAAACCAGCAGGTGACTTGGCTTCCTGTATCACTACTTCCTGTGGAAAGTTTACACTGAGGTTGACCACTTAATGGAGCTGTCCCTTACCAGTCTTCATTTCAGAGCAGGATGAATTAATTACAGTGATGGACTGGAGCTCCTTTAGTTTTCATGTTGCAGCAGTTTGTGCTTATGGAAATATTTCTAAACATTTCTAAAATTTTGCTTGTAAGCTGAATAAAAGTGTAGTAACTGTCTTTCAGCCAGCTGACTGGCTGAATGTGCAGAAACAGAAGCATATTTTCATTGTTGTCCTTTGTAGCAAAATGTAAGAAATGTGAGAAATAAAAAACAAAACAGGAACTATAACTGAACCCCCCTCCAATCCCTCACATGAAATGGTTTGTTCCTGCTTGGAGCCTTCAGAATGACGCTGTTAGCAGTAGTCAGTAGGAAACAAGAACGATTGTGGCAGTTACTATGCTGCTAAGAAAAGTTATAAAATGAGGTTTTCAAAATAAATTGAGGGAGAGAGAGAAAAAGGCAAGAGTGTTAATTTATAACCCAGCTTTTCTCCAAGAGAGGTGAGTAGACTGTGTGAGATCATCAACGATTTAGCATAATTAGCATAACTACAAACTACTGTTTGCCTCCTTTTCACTAGCATTTCATGAATTAAGGAAAAAAATAACCAACATATTCATGTATTTAACCTTTTACCACTTAAGAACAGATGAGTCAGTCAGCAGCAGCTCTAACCCACGTCCCTCCTGACCCGTCCTCTCCTGAGTGAAGTTAAAGCTGCAGTATGTAACTTTTATATAAATATTTTTTTCACATATTTTTTAAAACTGTCATTAGGTTGTGACAGTATGGCATGAGAGGTAATCTGTGAAAAATCTATTTCCTCTGCTTTCTCGCAGTGCTAGAAACAACCAGTCACTGGCAGGAGAGTTTTAGTGCTGTCAATCACAATCTCATGTGGTGCTGCTCATCCTTCCTCCCCCTCGATTTGTGCCATGCTGCAGCTAGCATAGCACAGAGCTGTGCAGATTCAAACTGTGAATGATCAGTTTAGTTAGCATAGCTACCAATGTTGGTAGATAAACGGTTTCTTGTAATGGTAAGTTGTTTCTCCACCATTAGCACATTTAGCAGTGAATGAATGAGGCTAATTGACGGTGCTAAGAGCGTCCTACTGGTTCTGATTGGTTGTTTTGGTCAGAATGGTGCATTACTTTAACC
>NW_006800047.1:629932-659164 GCF_000485575.1 Poecilia formosa | reverse complement strand
CAGTATTGAACAAAAGAAAGCAAGGCAGATGCAAGCCTTTAAAATTGTGACACTTTTTATGGGTCACATAGACTCAAAAAAATTGAGTCTATTTGCTGCTGCATGGGCCCCCCTCGCAGCTGCTGCGAGGGGGGCCCAAACAATTTTTTTGTCAGGGGGCCCACAATTCCTGGCGGCGCCCCTGCTGGTAGATAAAAATGATTTTCATTGATGGAATCAGCTCTTTGGTTGTTTTATTTTTCCATCTATATTTAGATTTCCAGACTATGTAGGAACCCCGTTAACAGGTTAGGGAGGGGCACCAGCATGTTGCTAAGTACTGCACACAGTCGCTGAAAATTACAATCATGCTGCCATTATCTCCCACATCTCATTTAAAAGAGTCAAGACTGTGAAAACATCTTGAAGGAACTCCTTAAACCAGTAACTTTTCAAACCTTGATCTGTGTACATGTCCCATCATGCCTCCTCTCTTTTGATACCATCACTAATACCACCAATCAGGAGCTGCCTCCCCCCGCCCCCACTGTCTCCTCAGAAAGCTGTCAGTCTCATCTCCGTGAGGGACAGCGCCAGGCGACCGTCTTCTCGGTCCACCTCTGCCTCGCCGACAGAAACCACTTTCTCTCCTCTCCTGCTGTTTGTCTGTGGGCTCTCCAAACTTAGCAGCATCATGACAGTCACGCATGAAGTGTCCAATAAAGAGATACAACGCTGGGCAGGCTGACACTCACTGTCAGTAGCCAGCTGTTGGCGAGGCTGCGTCTCTGAATTTCCATTCACGTTCGTCTCACGCTTGTTTTGACAGCAACATCGACTGCTCGCATAAATCCCAAAGTCTTCAGGTTCCCCCATCTCTCTGTCCGCCCGTCCATCCAGCTATGTGATCATCACGTCATTTAATGAGATCAGCACATCAAGGTTCATTGATGGCATGCAAATATGTCGACGTTTTAATTAAGCCCCGACCACTGGAAGGCCTGCCCTCGCCGGCGAATGCACAGGGCTTCACTAAATAATGACACATTTACATTTAACCGTCTAACCTATATCTAATTAGTCAGTTGGGTATTGTTTTTAAACGACGACAGAAAGTTCAGCCTAAATGACAAACAGATGTATTGCAAATTATCATGCATTCTGAGCAGCTCATTAGGCCTCCGTTTGTTTTCGTAGTCGTCTGCCCGCTTTTTGTCGGCTCTTTAATTTGAACAAGTGAGCTTGTGTGAGCGGGCTGAGGGTCCGGGCTGGCAGCAGCTGAATGCCCCTCCTTGTTTCTCGGCCCCGTTCGGTGGCATCACCTCCAGCCAATTGAAATCAATGGGGGCCACGGGCAACCGCGGCTCTGTGTGGAGCAGATGGCAGAAGAATGGCCCCTTCCTCTCACCGTGGCATGCTCAGTCATACAAATGGGTCAGTTCTCGTCACTGGATGCATAATATCGCCCCTCTGCTGGGCTTTGGTCAAGCAATTAGCAAAGATGAGGTCTCAAGAAACATATTTCACTCAGATCTTCTGCTGGATGACTGTTCTGTGGATGAGAACTTGAAATGGTGATTGGATGGACATTGAATGCTCCCACATATTTAATCCGAAGTCGAACAGTCAACTCGCAGTGGTTGTAGAACGTTTGTTTTCGCGAACACCTTCTATACAGCAGCGCAGACCACTGGGGGGCCGGGTTTCCTGCCTCATGCCGCTAAACAGCAGGATTCCCACTACCTCAATGCATTGTTTGTTTTGCTTTTACGAAAAGATGGCGAAAAGAGATGGTGTCCTTCCTAGACAGAGATGATCCAATTTCCACCCATAAGTTTTGAGGCATTTTCCAATCTCATTATTTAGCAAAGAACCGTACAAATGTATGCAGTTCTTCAGAGAACCAAATACATTCTTTGCAAAATGTATTCAAATATTTTTGAGAGATATTCCTCAAAAAATATATCTGTCCTGCTGATGTGTCCAGATAGTGGAAGCGGACTAGGCGAAGCAAAATAACAACACTGATGTACAAAAGCATTTCCACATACAACATGGCAACAAACATCTGACCAATCACACAACACTTTGCACACACCTCTGTCGAAGTAGTTCAACCTGAGCCTGGTGTTGAGAAGTGGAGACTGATGGCTCTTTGCGATAAAGTGATGCAATTTTCGTCACTTGGCGACATGTACGTCAATGAGAGTCAATTTCGGCATTTCAACATGTAGATATGGATTTTGAATGGGAAAATTTAATACATGAATAAGCTCATGAATGCTCTGAACCATTCGATTGCAACTCTGGTGGCAATGTGGCCATTATGAAGTTGAACCTCAAGTCTTTTTAGTCTTTTGCTGATTTTCTTCCAGAACTGCCATTAATCTTCCTGTCAGCTCTGACTAGCATGATGCTACAGCCGCATGGACAAGGTTAATTTTATGCCACACAATATTCTGCATGTTGGCCAGAAAGCTCAATTTAGGTCTCATGTGACAATGGGCACCTCCTTTCACATTTACCAGGTCTGAAGTACTTCATTTGAAACTTTCTATAGCTTTGCTTCAACAATTGTTTGCTCATTGTTCTTCATTCAGCAAAGACAAGATCAGTGATGTGCTCAAGAAATAATTGTCCTCTCAACAGGCTCGCTGTGGAGAGTCGTGTTTTGGTAGGTTTCCATTTGTGCCTTGGTCTTTCCAAATTCCGATGGCTTGAGCAGCTCTCTATGAGATGTTCAAAGCTTGGGATATTGTATTATACCCCAACTTTATTCCTGACCTATCTCTTGTGTTCCTTGGTCTTTATGATGCTGGTTGCTTTCTAAGGTCCTCTAATGAACTCCTGGCTTTCTTTGTTATAAATGTTTGAATCCATCTGTTGTTTGCTTTCCAGTTCCATTTACTCTAGTCTACCACATAAACTCCCCACAAAGTAAGCTGATGTTTGTGGTTGTACAAACCCAAATCACAGAAACGTGAGCAGTGTGAGTTAGTGACCTTTAATCGTTCTTCTTTTAATGAATCATTAGGGGAATGTAATTGTACTTAGGAGCTGAAGAGTGATCCCCCTCGTGTGTGGGTGTGGAAGGTGTGCAGGCAGACTGAGGAGACAATTAGTCGAGCATAATGTCTATAGAAGAGGGAAGGGAACTCATCAAACATATCCAGAGCTCACTGCCGACGATGTTGCTCGTTCCTTCAAGCATTTATTCTAAGATAATCACCTCAGAGTCTGTGTACATTAGACAGTAAACAACTTTGAAAAATAAGTAGCAGTACTCATCTGCTGTACTTACTGTGAGCGGGAGGGTGACATACTGTTTTAGCTGAAAACAGTGGGCGTCAGTCTATATCAGTGGTTCTTAACCTTTTTTGAGGTACCGAACCCACCAGTTTCATATGCACATTCACTGAACCCTTCTGTAGTGATAAATAAAATATGATTTTTTTTTACCCCCAAATTCAAGACATAGGTGTGACCCAACTAGAGTCTAGTTGGGTCACTCCATGATCACTAAGTCTTCTTAAAAGGTAGAGTCTCTGAGAACAGTTCTTCAAAATATAGTCAGTGTTTTCAGCAAAGTTGAGCTGACTGTCCAGGAACAACCCAAGGTATTTAAAATGTGCCACAGTTTCAATAGGTTGGCCTTCAAGAGAAACTGGAACCACTTTAAGGTCTTGTTTAGATCATGTAATTAGCTCTATATTCTTAAGAGAATGAAAATTTAATAATAAATAATAAAGACTTTGCGGTATTCTGATTTAGTAATGTAATATAATTACATTACTAATATAATTAATTAGTAATGTAATTATATTAGTTGTGTTACCACCCCCACGCCACTAGAGGCAGTACCAACCCCGAAAAGATGCGACTAAGGAGCAGATTTAGAAGTACACCGAAAGCTACAGAATTTGGTAAAAACTTTGAGCTTTGCTGAAGTAATTAAAGACGCAAGTTCAAATCTATGCTGAGAGTGGAACTCCTTCAATCAGTGCTCCTCCGCAGCTCTGATTGGCTAAGCAATGTAACGTGATCCTCTGTAGCAAGTGATAGCAAAGCGGGGCGTCAGCACGACTTTACACAAGTGTGTCTATCTCCGCGGCAGAGGCTCCGCCGAACCCCTGAGACCGACTCATCGAACCCCTGGGGTTCGATCGAACCCAGGTTAAAAACCACTGGTCTATATATATCATACAGTTCTGTTCAGATCAGGTTGTTCAGGCCTTGTGTCTGATTTGACTCCTGGTTTAATCTAATTAAATTCTAAGCAAGTCAGTTTGTAACAAAAGGGAAATTTTGAAATGTTTAAGGTATAATTATCTTAAATACAGTAATTCATTATTATTTTAGTTTATTATGCCTTTGTAATTGTTCTAAAAGTAAAGTACGCCTAGCAAATCATACCTGTGTATATATTTTGGTAAATGTCCCGACTTGTACCTCATGCTTCTGCTTTTTGTAGCCATCAATAAGTTTCCTTGCTGTATACTTGATCACTTTTCTTGGCAAAATATGCACGGTTAATTTTAATTGGTCATTTTCCTGACACAAATTTGACTCTTGAGCATGTCCTTTCCTTTGCTTGTCATGTCTTGACATTTTAGGTATACCATAGAGAAGATAGTTCCTTACATGTGCCATGACAGATTTCCACAACAGATAGGACATAATCTGCACACTATCAATGAACCTTGCTGTGCTGATCTCATTAAATGATGGCGATGATCAGTTAGGCAGGCAGATGGCAAGACTGGAACCTGAAAACTTCTGAATTCATGTAAGTGGTCGATGTTGCTGTCAAAACAAGAATGGGATCTTTGTCTTATTGGAACATAGCTCTGTCCAAATTTCAACCAACTACCTTAATTTCAACCAAAAATTAAGGTAGTACTTAAGTTTTCCACCCTTTTTGCTACCTACTTAATCATTTTATTCCAAGCCTGTGGAATAGCTGTGGTGCTACCTCAAGGGTGGGCAACTCCAGGCCTCGGGGGCCGGTCTCCTGCAACTTTTAGATGTGTCTATACTTCAAGACACCCGAGTCAAATAATGAGGTCGTTAGCAGGACTCTGGTCACCTTGACTGCACTTAGGAGGTGATTCAGCTATAGGATTCAAGTATGTTGGACCAGGGAGACATCTAAGAGGTGCAGGACACCGGCCCTCGAGGACCAGGATTGCCCACCCTTGTGCTAGCTATTACTTTGAGATAAAGTAATAGCTAGCATTTGGGAGCAGTCCTTTGACATTAGGTATTCATTTTTTGGGACAAAAGTGGCTCATGAGGTAAGAGTTTGTCTTGTAACCTCTGGGTTATCGTTTCAAACCCACACACTGCCAATTTCAGTCGGGCCCTTGGGCAAGACACTTCCCCTGCCTTGTCTGCTGCTGGCGGTGGTCAAAGATCCCGGTGGCACCAGTGCATGGCACCCTTGCTTCTGTCAGTTGACCCCAGGGCAGGTGTGGCTACAATGTTGCTCACCACCATCAGCATGTGAATCTGCATGTGGAATGATGAATGACTGATGGTGATGTGAATGCTTTGAGGTCCTTTGGACAAAATAAAGGGCCACGTCTTCACAACTGTTTGAGGTTACTCTCTGCCCTTAAGCCTAGGATGTTTCTATAGTGTTCCTGAACAGCACAACCAATAACCCTTTTATTCTAATTGACTGATAATAAATAGATAAACCTGATTCAGAATTTTGAAGTCTATAAATGAAATTTTCAGGGACACAACTCATTTCTGCTTTGCTTTGTGAATCTCCATGACTGTTGTATAAAGAAACAGGTTTATGCATGTCTGCTGCTGATTTATGGCCCTTCTACCGAGACTGGGACTTAATCGCTTGACATGTGTGTTAGTGTCAGCCACACTGCAGTTGGATGGATGGCTGCCAGCATGGCTCTAACACACTTTCGCCCTCATGTGTGCCACTCTGCTTTTTAATGCATGCTAGGGAGTCGTCTGGATCAGATTCTCTTCGGCTTTGATTCTTAGTGCCTTTGTTTCATCATTTGGTGTTTCTCTTTCTCAGTCTGTCTGTCTTTTTCTTACATATTGCCTCAGTTTTTCATTCAGTGTGTATCTCTATGCTCCCTTACTTAGCTCCTATTGCTTCCTCCGCCCTCGATTGTGCAGTGGAATGTCTATCGGAGCAACATGTGGCAGGTGGTGAAAGGAAGAGAAGAAAACCAGAGAAACATACTGACAAAAGCTTCCCTTGGGCATACTTGTATCTGAAAAAAAAAAACCTTTTTTCTCCATGATTGAGTAACGTTAGCACAACTCCAAAGACGTTGCTTTTGTTGAGATGAATGCAGTTCATCCTTTCAGCGCAGATTTCTATGTCAACTGGTGTTTGTTTTGCACGTACAGCCTTGCCGTCAGTAATTATAGCACCGTGCCACGCTCTGACTTGGCCTGCCAATTAAGTCATGAGAGACTTATGTACTTCTACGTAGCAACATCTGTGTGGTGCAATGATCTATATATCCGTCTCTCAATAGTGACTCCAGGAGCTCCAGTTTCAATACAGAAATACACTGGCAAATATGTTAGAGGAATTCAGGACAATGGCATCGAATTCTCGCCTTCAAAACATGTGGCAGAAAACTTGACGTTAGAATGTCAGGATACGGAAACTTTAAGTTTCTGACTTTACTGCAAGTATTTTGAATTTATATGTAAACTATTGGCGATCTTAAAGATCCCTTTTGCCACAAGTAAAATGGTTTTATTTTGTCCTTAACCTGTTTTGACTTGTAGACATTTTAATTGGACATGTCTGGCTGGTTTGTGGACTGTTGTTCCTCAACTCCAGATTTCAGTGTTTTCTCTACTTTTATGATGTTCAAGTGGATATTATATATTTCTGTCTGTCCATTCGTCTGTTCAGTAATTCTTCCCATCCATTCATCCAACCATCCATTTGACTGTCCGTCCATTGACCAACCACACCTTCCCACTCCCTCATCCAATCTTACTCAGTTTGACCACTCATCCATCCATTTCTTCAACTGTCCATCCATCCATCAGTGACCAGGATCAGTTGATTACTTCGGTTCCAGCATTTCCCTCCTCCTAGCCTCCTAGCTTGCCAAACTAAAATGTTCTTATTTCTAAAGTCAAGCCCAACGATTCTGTTAAAATTTTAATGCATCCACTGGTATTTCTGTTCTTGTTCTTCAGGTTCAGATCAAAATCAATATCAATGGAGATGGTAGTGGATAGACGGAGCAGTAAATGTTTTAACACCACAAATCGTTGAAGTGACTTTGGTAGTCCAGATATAAATCTATCTTCTGACCATCACAGAGAAATATTGGCTTCATGTAGAAGTTTTGCAACAAGAAAAATTAACAAAAAAGCGATTCAAAATCTTATCAGAAATGTTTGTACATTGTGATTACTTAACACAAAAATCCTTTTTTTAACAGGCACAATAGTTTCAAAAGGCAATGACTTGCTTGAGAAATGTCAGTTTTAAATTTTAACCAGAAGATGGTGCTTGTCTGAATTTACTTTTTCAGCTTTTTGTATTTGTGACGACGACTTTAAAAGTGACAGTAAGAGATGAGTGGAAGTATTTCTGGCAATATATCTGTCACTGCATCAGCTACTCTACAACAGAAATGCTCTTAAACCTAACCTTCATGGCATCGGCTACTTCACCAATGGTACTAGGTTTTCCTAATACCACTGGATTTCTGAGACAATATTTACAGTCAGTTAAAAGGTAATTTTGGCGAGGAAAAAAAACTCAACTTCTCTCCAGAAGATATTTTAGGCAACAAAGTCACTTTTGGAATAAAATGACTTGGAACATTATTTTAGGAAGGTGACAATATACTGATATTTAGCGATGCAAGCATCATCAGTTTATCATTAACATAATAAATTACAGTAACTTTTGTCACAGTGTTGATAAATTATACAATAAAGACTGATGCATCCATCTCATACAGCCTGTGCTGCATCCAGAGGAAATTTTCCCAAAAGCACATGCTAGCACAGATGTAATCAACATCTGGTGAGAGATGGGGAATCTGTGTAGTGAACAAAAACAGAAGCTTGCCAGCTTTAAAATCTTCACTCTCTCATCTTTACACGTGTGAAGCTTTTTTAGCTTGTTTGGGTCGTGTTAAATGTTCCTGTTACGACTTCTTCTTTTCTCCTTTGTTTTCCTTCCCAGTTTCTTCCCTCCTTCCCCTCTCACTCTTCTCTAATTTTCATGTATGTATCCAGAATATTTGATTTAAGTCCAAATGATTCAAACATGACTTGCTCTGGGGGAGGTTAGATTAAGTTGCCAGTGTAATTTTGGCAGGTCAAAAAGCGCCCTTAGTGTGGCTTGAGAAAATGTTCAAATTGAATATTACCTTGCTGTATTATTCATCTTTTGGTGCTTCTTTAAAAAAAAAACTCATTTTGTGTTTTTTGTCCAACAAAATATAGACCTTTGTAGACCATAATCAAAATTATTTTAAAAAATCATTGGGGTGACAATAGTCAAACACTTACATTCATCATGTTGGGGTTTTACGTAGTTAAAACCCCAATGTACCAGTTCAGTTAGAAGGCAGCCATTTTGATTCACAGCTAGGATGTCAGTTTCTGTTTTTTGGGGGGGTTTTTTTACATTTTTCTTCCAATTTTTCCATCCGTTGTTTTATTTGTAGTGACTTTTTTTTCCCCCAACCACTTCTTTGTGATAACTTTCTTCACAGCCGCCATCATTATTTTAAATTTTTGCAAGTGGCTTGCAAAAGTATTCATACCCCTTGAACTTTCCCATATTTTGTCACATTAGAACCACAAACATGGATATATTTCATCAGACTTTTATGTGAAAGATCAACACCAAGTGGTGTACAGCTTTAAAGTAGAAAGATGAAATTACACATAATTCTAAACATTCTTTACAAATCAAAAAACAAAAAAGTTGGTTAGGAGAATATTGGGGAGCAAACGGCATCATGAAGCTCAAGGAACACAGGTGACATGTCAGGGATAAAGTTATGGAAACGTTTAAAGCAAGATTAGGCTATAAAAACATTGCCCAATCAATCTCAGAGACATCCAATTATATCCCTTCTTAGTGGCATCTTTACTCTATAATCTATAGTTGAGTTATGAGAGGTACAACAATGTCTACATTTGACAAAGTAGGGAAATTACCTCGCTCTTTAACTAGCATATCTCTGTAAGGTAAATCCCATTATTTCACAAACGGGAGCATTGTTTGCTACGAGTATATAGGCCTAAACCTAGCCTGAAAATGATGTTTGGCTGCTCTCTGGCATTATCCATGTGCAAAACGTTGATAAGGAAAACATGCATTAGGATGGCAGCTCACAAGGTGATGATAACCTATGCCAATCCTAATAGACTGTCAGAAATCTTGATTGAAATCTCCCGTCTTTGCTCGCCCTATGAAGCCAATCAACCTGACGGAGTTTTCCTAACATCTCCTCTCCCCTCCTTCCTGCTGCTTTGTGGAAGCTTAGTATGATGAGCCAAGTAAATCTTTTAAGGGTTTGGATGTTTGTTTAAGGGGTGGCCATAAAAAATCACTACCACCATATGGCTTCAAGACGTTAGAGCTACGGGATTATCATCATCAGAATCACTTAAGCGTGTGTGATTTTTTTGGCATAACTTTAAGATGCTAAATCTTTGGTTTTAGCACTTGTCATTGTGAAATATATGGTTAAATGAGTCATCCGTTATTAATCATGCCCAACCAGTGAATCGTTATTAGATGATTAATACCCTGCTGCATTCCTTTAGCTCAATCTGAACAGAAAAAAACATACCTAATGTGATATTTTTCACTATTTCTGCCTATTATTGTGTTGTGTTAATCCTTTATTTGAAATTATGGGATGCTATTGTACAAAGCAAAAGCATTATAAGATGATGACAACTGTAACTCACAAATATTCAGAAGTTTATTAGTAATACCCCATTCACATTTCAACATATTTACCTTGTTTTTTGTGGCGTAGGAACATCCTCTGTGGTGAATACAGTATTTTTTTTTCAACACATCTGATATTATAGCAAGAACTTTGCTGAGTTACTGTGAATTTTGGGGGGTAAATGTCTAGATATTTATACAGCATTTGATTTTAGATATTTTGCACATGCAGTGCAGTAAGCTGGACAACATTGTATATATTTTAGGGTTAATTGCTTTTAAATAGCAACTCTTAAGCTATGAAGATGGCTTGTTTAGCCTAGCTTAGAACAGACAAACTAATAGACATGATGTAAGTGTCTCTTGTTTTAGTAATGAAAAAGCAGTTAGGAATAGAAATAACTTTGGTTTGGCTAGGTTCAATTTCCCCACTGTGTTTACCTCTTAACCTAACATTTTTGTCCTGGTTTACTGTTAATGTTCTGCTGCACCATTGCAGGAGCTCCAACCAAATTTTATGATGAAGCATCTGAAATAAAAAGTAAATGTTCTGAACACTGAAGCACTAAAAGGTTTGTCGGCAGTGTGGGATATTACTGAACACCCTGCCCTTTTGATATAAAATTAAAGGCTAGCCCCATTTTCTCTTAAAGTTGCCTGTAGGAGCTCTAATTCAGTTGCTTCATAATTAATGTGCCTGAAGAAACTTCATGTACTGAATGCATTACAAGTTGCACTCTTTTGGTTGGATTATTTTCCCTTTATGAGCTAATACATTGTTTTTATAGCATAGCAACATCGTCTCATACAGGCTTTTTTTGTTGTTGTTGTTGTTTTGTCTTTTTTTTTTGATGCTGTCAGTGATATCAGCTTTTCTTTTCTTGCCCACTCTGCTGCCTTTACTGTTGATCCTGGGAAGCAGGTAAGATTGTACTGAATGTGAATGCGTGTGTGTGTGTGCGCATGCCTGTGTATTTCCTGCATGTGTGTCTGTGTTTTGTATTGGTGTGTGTGGCAGGATGGACTTAGCTGAGACGAGCCAAGCCGGGTCACATGATATCTGTGGTGCTGCTGATATTGCTCTGGCTGTATGATGGTAGGGGGCTTACCGGGGGCAATGATGAAAGTGGACCAATTAAAACACACACAGTTGTGTTTTCATGACTTGTGGGGACTTTACATTGACTGTCCTTCATTTTCTATAGCGTAGCACTTACCCTACCTACCCCTAACCATCACATACCTAAACCTAAATGTCACATACATATCCCCTAATCCAAAAACACCAAAAAAAAGCATTTTCCCTCATGGAGTCCAAGAAAATGTCCCCACAAGGAGCAATGGTCCTAACAACCCCACATTGTAGACAGAAGTAGGTCCCCACCAGGATATAAAAACCTGGTTCACACACACACACACCTCATAACAGAGATCGACCAACACCAACTTAACAGGATAATCCTCAACTCGTCGATTCCTGAGGAACAAACCCAGAAATGAAAAAGGAATAAATCTATTCAAGGATTTCTTGGCCAACCAAGAGACAACAGAAATCACAATAACGTATAGAAATATAACAGCACGAAGCTCATTGATAAACCAAAGAAAAAGTCATTTTTATAAAACGGTGCAATGCTTTTCTGTTTGGCTGCCTTCTTTGGTTTTATTGATCATGAAACAAGGTAGAAGTGGCTAGTGGTTCTGAATGAAGAGAGTGGTTAATTTTTATGAGGCAAATTTTACACACTGTGTTTGTCTTCATGGTGCATTTAGATAATACAGAGCGTGCCCAGATGTGCACCTATTAGACACAAACTCATCGCCGTGATTGTTCTGCTAACTGCTAACAGCCTCATTCCTCTTTTTTTTAAAAGTAGTTGGACATAAACAAACAAAGCAACCCAGCAGCATTACTGTTCAAACTAATGTGGAAACCAGTTAATGATTGTACTGTTTCATATAGGCTGATAGTCTATACATTTATAATGACATTTGTCCCCTGTCAACTCAAACTAATTTGGTTCACAATAAATAAATGAGAAAGTACATTAATTATTAGCACATTAATGGAAGCTCCAAACGGAAAAGACACACATGGTTAAAAAAAACATAAATGTGTAACTAATAGGTAAGAGATTGTCTACAGTAAGTCGCCTTGAAAACTGAAAGCTGCTTTTAGGCCTTAAAAAAACGCCATAACAACCCTACCAGACTTTACCACAGAAAAACACCTGATATTACCAAGGGCTATGTAAAAGGTAAAAAATGAAAGGTAAAATAACTTTTATAAATATATACAAACTTTATACAATACATAGTGCAAATAAAATGAAAGAAGGTATAGGGAATATGAATAGAATATGGAAGTAGATTGTTGGTAGCAGTGCAAATGTAAACATTCTGTTCAGTGTTTTATCTGTTATGGATTCTGGAGGAATGGTCAAAAATGACAAAAACACATTCCTAAGTCCTGGGTAAAGTTATAATTTAAAGCTTGGGGAGTTGTAACATTATTTAGCGGCAAATTAAAAACGAACAAACTCTGAAATTAAAACTTAAATGTCACCAAAGTAGGAAAATCTTTGTTCCTGTTTTCTGAACACTAAAGACTTGAGAACATTTTTCCCTATCATTTCTCAGTATTTGTTGGGGTAACGCTGTCTGAAGGTTGCGCATTGAGAACGACTATAATTAAGATTTTTTTTTTCACCCGGGGCTGCATTCGCAAGTCGGTACACGGGCAGCTCTGGAGAGCCAGGTACAGATCGCTGGGTCAAAATCACGTGATTAGAGGGAAACGTTCTCACCGTGGCGACCCTTTTGACTTAGCAGTCGAATTTATTCCAAGTCAGACAGAGAGGCGTGTGGAAACTAATTCACGAGCTGCCACCGGAGCTCCGTTTTTTTTGTGTTTTTTTTTTTAAGGTAAAAGTGACCTTTAATTTGAAGAATGCGAAGTGGCTGCATTGTAGCTTTTCAGTGAAGTAAAAGCGTTGGGGTGGGGTAGAGAGAGGTTCACAAAGAAAACCGAAAAATACCACTGCTCACATATTTATCGATTGAACTCAGTGAAACATTTGCTCTTGCTGTTACCGGAGCTTGACCACGTTGTTGCCTCACTTCCTGCCGGCGGTTTCTGGCGCTGTAAGAGCCGCGCGCTGGTTGTCTGCAGGAGCTGCTGTGCGTCCAGGCCCGGATAAACAGATAAAACATTCACACTCCCTGCAGCCTCGGGTTGATGTAGTCCGTGATTGGCAGCTGGATCACAGTATTGATTGAATTCTCCGTCTCTTTGTCTTGCCGTACCTGCGTGTCGCTCTCACACACTCATCCTTTTGCTCCCTCCCCCATCTGTTTGTTTGCTTTTTAAATTCAGGATTGTTATTACATGGAGGGGAGAGAAGGTTATTGCTTCGTTTTTGACTTCTGGTCCCTTTGCTTCATGCTTCCTCTGACTCTGTAGGTCCAATGAGCAGTACGACATCAGCTTTCTTCACGGTTTGGTCCAAATAAATCTTCTTCAGTGATGAACCATTTCTCCTTTTGTCTCATTGAAAACACAAACACTAAGGTATTTTACTGGGATTTTATGTGAAGTGATGAACCAATATTAGAGAGGAAATGAACGAAGCATACCTGGCCGTACGTCTGTAGCGGTGGTCTCCAACCTGGAGCTGCAGTGAGTCAAAAATGCGTCCAACGCTTCAAGTTCGACATGTGTGCACCTTGAATGCAGACACTTAGGGTTTGGGGTCATTTTGCTCTACACCCTGGGGCCCTTCACGGGCCCTCGACGCGCCTCCACATAGACTTTGAATGCGAACTAAACACGCCTGACGCTCAAAATACGTTTGGTGTGAACGCGCCATTATGAACCTTCAGAGTTTCTCACAATAATTTAACTGACATAGAAATAAGCTGTTTCTCTTATTTTTTAATACAAGGTCTTAACATGGTTTCAAATAATTAAAAGAATTTGAGGATGTAAAAAATTTTAACGCAACTGAAATTGGGGTATTTAAGTCAAAACATTTTCATCTATTAGAATTACTGTGAATCTGCAGCAAAAATATTAATAACAATAGACGCTCTCTATGACTGGGTTTTATTGGGTTTACTGGGTTGGGCAAAAAGTTTGGAGTGCTGGTGCAAGGCTTTAAAAAACATGAAAACAGACTTGTTTTACAAAGTACCGATCTAAAGGGTGTTAAATAAAAATCACACCTTTCGCATTTTTATTTGAATCATTTTCCTTCCACTTTCTGCTCTACTTTGTGTTGATCTATCACACAAAATACCAATATAATACAAAATGGGAACATAGTTGTGTTTTTTCCCTCGTATGAATCTTCTTTCCGTTTTGTTTAACTTGTTGCTTTCACATCTCCAGCTCACAAAGTCCATTGTACATTTAGACAAAAGCTATTAAATTCAATAAGCAGGAGCCGTGTGAGAGAATTAGCTTTCAATGCTTAAACGGCTCTGCCTTCATGCTTATGAATGTCTTTTACGATAGCACGGGTTTGTGCTACATTGTTTAAATCTTCTGCTAATACAGATATTATGGGATGAGAGTAAACGGGGGTGTGGGGTGGGGGGGGTGAGAGAAAAAAACAAAACAAGATGTGAGCGTGCGGAGGGAGGGGGGAGGGGAGCGGCTGGAGCTGAGAAGTGACTGCTATTAGCTGTTAATTCTGAAACAAATTATGCAATTAGCTCTGGCATCAGGATGTAGGCCATGAGAGAGGACGGCGTAACCTTCATTTGATCTGTTCTGCGGCGAGCCGGCGGGAACGAGAAAGAGAGACCCACTTAATGAGAGAAATTCTTTTCGCCTGAGCTAAACGCTAACAGTATCCATAAGTGCCACTTTAGCTTCCCTTTGAGCGTGTGCCCTTTTTTGTGCCCCCCCCCTCCCCCTCCCGATTCAGAGAGGGATTTTCATGATGTGCAAATGTTTTATTTATTTATTTTTTTCCTGTTCCGTCTGGAGGAATACTCATGTCCCTAAAACAAAGAGGTAATTTGTCTGTGCACAGGAGATAATATTGACTCGGGAGCCGCGCGATCCGTTACCCCCAGCAGACTGTGGAGCGGAGTGAAGGTGTTGATTTCAAGGTGTGAGTGTGTTCGCTCGTTTCAGCACATAAAGGTCTCTAAATGTGAAAAAACAATAATGATGATAAAGCTGCGCAGCTGTTGCCCAAATATTCAACTTATATTTGTCGACATCGGCTTAACTCGACCAAAACGTCCACCAGTAGTAGACCTCAAGTGGAAACCATGTTTAGGTCCAATATCACTTATAACATTATAATGAGGCTCGCACTGATTTATGTCCTTTTTTTTATTTATGTTTTTTTTTTTTGTACAGCCTAACAGCTTAGTGTGTTCACATGTTTTGGGGAACGATTTGGGATGTTATCGGCGTTGTGCAGCGAAGTAAACAGCAGCGCTATCTCCAAAAGGTTAGCCATATGTTAAATCAGTGACATGGGAAGGGAGGGAGAACAGCTGTTCCCTCCCCCACCGCTGTGTGACGGCTCACACACACGCGTGCGCTGTCACTGGAAAACACATTTATTCCCCCGTGTGCATGTGTGCTAACAGTTGTTAAAATATATATATTTTTATATAAATATGTGTATTTCCAGCTCTCTAGACGGGAGTTTAGCGGAGGCTCGCCCGGGCGAATATGCGAGCCTAGAAATGGCAGCAGCACATGTGGGCGAGACATCTGGGAAGCTGAGCAGACCAGTGATCAAAATCAAGCTACAGTGTAAACAAACAAGGCGGCTATGCAGCGTAAGCTGGCCAGCTGTCAGGAGGAGACTGAGGAAATTAGTCTCTTTCTTGCAGTTTCCACTAATTTATTACTTTTGGAAATTTGGAAGACGATACACTTTCACTGAAAGCTGTTTTCTGCCATGCCAGTGTTTCCATGTGGCGTAGCGAGAGTGTGCTCTGTGGATTCCTGCTGTAAAGGGGAGAAAGAAAAAAAAAAAGATGAATGGCATACATAATTGTCATGATGTTACATTGGTGTGTAATCGTGAAGTTATCATAGAATCATCTTCTTGCAAAAATGTTTTCACAGATGATTATCTAATTGGCATACAGTTTCACACACTGGAAGGCTCAAAGACATCTATTATATTTAATTAAAGTTGTTTTTCACACTTTTAAAAATCCTGTCACATNCCCAATCAATCTCAGAGACATCCAATTATATCCCTTCTTAGTGGCATCTTTACTCTATAATCTATAGTTGAGTTATGAGAGGTACAACAATGTCTACATTTGACAAAGTAGGGAAATTACCTCGCTCTTTAACTAGCATATCTCTGTAAGGTAAATCTCATTATTTCACAAACGGGAGCATTGTTTGCTACGAGTATATAGGCCTAAACCTAGCCTGAAAATGATGTTTGGCTGCTCTCTGGCATTATCCATGTGCAAAACGTTGATAAGGAAAACATGCATTAGGATGGCAGCTCACAAGGTGATGATAACCTATGCCAATCCTAATAGACTGTCAGAAATCTTGATTGAAATCTCCCGCCTTTGCTCGCCCTATGAAGCCAATCAACCTGACGGAGTTTTCCTAACATCTCCTCTCCCCTCCTTCCTGCTGCTTTGTGGAAGCTTAGTATGATGAGCCAAGTAAATCTTTTAAGGGTTTGGATGTTTGTTTAAGGGGTGGCCATAAAAAATCACTACCACCATATGGCTTCAAGACGTTAGAGCTACGGGATTATCATCATCAGAATCACTTAAGCGTGTGTGATTTTTTTGGCATAACTTTAAGATGCTAAATCTTTGGTTTTAGCACTTGTCATTGTGAAATATATGGTTAAATGAGTCATCCGTTATTAATCATGCCCAACCAGTGAATTGTTATTAGATGATTAATACCCTGCTGCATTCCTTTAGCTCAATCTGAACAGAAAAAAAACATACCTAATGTGATATTTTTCACTATTTCTGCCTATTATTGTGTTGTGTTAATCCTTTATTTGAAATTATGGGATGCTATTGTACAAAGCAAAAGCATTATAAGATGATGACAACTGTAACTCACAAATATTCAGAAGTTTATTAGTAATACCCCATTCACATTTCAACATATTTACCTTGTTTTTTGTGGCGTAGGAACATCCTCTGTGGTGAATACAGTATTTTTTTTTCAACACATCTGATATTATAGCAAGAACTTTGCTGAGTTACTGTGAATTTTGGGGGGTAAATGTCTAGATATTTATACAGCATTTGATTTTAGATATTTTGCACATGCAGTGCAGTAAGCTGGACAACATTGTATATATTTTAGGGTTAATTGCTTTTAAACAGCAACTCTTAAGCTATGAAGATGGCTTGTTTAGCCTAGCTTAGAACAGACAAACTAATAGACATGATGTAAGTGTCTCTTGTTTTAGTAATGAAAAAGCAGTTAGGAATAGAAATAACTTTGGTTTGGCTAGGTTCAATTTCCCCACTGTGTTTACCTCTTAACCTAACATTTTTGTCCTGGTTTACTGTTATTGTTCTGCTGCACCATTGCAGGAGCTCCAACCAAATTTTATGATGAAGCATCTGAAATAAAAAGTAAATGTTCTGAACACTGAAGCACTAAAAGGTTTGTCGGCAGTGTGGGATATTACTGAACACCCTGCCCTTTTGATATAAAATTAAAGGCTAGCCCCATTTTCTCTTAAAGTTGCCTGTAGGAGCTCTAATTCAGTTGCTTCATAATTAATGTGCCTGAAGAAACTTCATGTACTGAATGCATTACAAGTTGCACTCTTTTGGTTGGATTATTTTCCCTTTATGAGCTAATACATTGTTTTTATAGCATAGCAACATCGTCTCATACAGGCTTTTTTTGTTGTTGTTGTTGTTTTGTCTTTTTTTTTTGATGCTGTCAGTGATATCAGCTTTTCTTTTCTTGCCCACTCTGCTGCCTTTACTGTTGATCCTGGGAAGCAGGTAAGATTGTACTGAATGTGAATGCGTGTGTGTGTGTGCGCATGCCTGTGTATTTCCTGCATGTGTGTCTGTGTTTTGTATTGGTGTGTGTGGCAGGATGGACTTAGCTGAGACGAGCCAAGCCGGGTCACATGATATCTGTGGTGCTGCTGATATTGCTCTGGCTGTATGATGGTAGGGGGCTTACCGGGGGCAATGATGAAAGTGGACCAATTAAAACACACACAGTTGTGTTTTCATGACTTGTGGGGACTTTACATTGACTGTCCTTCATTTTCTATAGCGTAGCACTTACCCTACCTACCCCTAACCATCACATACCTAAACCTAAATGTCACATACATATCCCCTAATCCAAAAACACCAAAAAAAAGCATTTTCCCTCATGGAGTCCAAGAAAATGTCCCCACAAGGAGCAATGGTCCTAACAACCCCACATTGTAGACAGAAGTAGGTCCCCACCAGGATATAAAAACCTGGTTCACACACACACACACCTCATAACAGAGATCGACCAACACCAACTTAACAGGATAATCCTCAACTCGTCGATTCCTGAGGAACAAACCCAGAAATGAAAAAGGAATAAATCTATTCAAGGATTTCTTGGCCAACCAAGAGACAACAGAAATCACAATAACGTATAGAAATATAACAGCACGAAGCTCATTGATAAACCAAAGAAAAAGTCATTTTTATAAAACGGTGCAATGCTTTTCTGTTTGGCTGCCTTCTTTGGTTTTATTGATCATGAAACAAGGTAGAAGTGGCTAGTGGTTCTGAATGAAGAGAGTGGTTAATTTTTATGAGGCAAATTTTACACACTGTGTTTGTCTTCATGGTGCATTTAGATAATACAGAGCGTGCCCAGATGTGCACCTATTAGACACAAACTCATCGCCGTGATTGTTCTGCTAACTGCTAACAGCCTCATTCCTCTTTTTTTTAAAAGTAGTTGGACATAAACAAACAAAGCAACCCAGCAGCATTACTGTTCAAACTAATGTGGAAACCAGTTAATGATTGTACTGTTTCATATAGGCTGATAGTCTATACATTTATAATGACATTTGTCCCCTGTCAACTCAAACTAATTTGGTTCACAATAAATAAATGAGAAAGTACATTAATTATTAGCACATTAATGGAAGCTCCAAACGGAAAAGACACACATGGTTAAAAAAAACATAAATGTGTAACTAATAGGTAAGAGATTGTCTACAGTAAGTCGCCTTGAAAACTGAAAGCTGCTTTTAGGCCTTAAAAAAACGCCATAACAACCCTACCAGACTTTACCACAGAAAAACACCTGATATTACCAAGGGCTATGTAAAAGGTAAAAAATGAAAGGTAAAATAACTTTTATAAATATATACAAACTTTATACAATACATAGTGCAAATAAAATGAAAGAAGGTATAGGGAATATGAATAGAATATGGAAGTAGATTGTTGGTAGCAGTGCAAATGTAAACATTCTGTTCAGTGTTTTATCTGTTATGGATTCTGGAGGAATGGTCAAAAATGACAAAAACACATTCCTAAGTCCTGGGTAAAGTTATAATTTAAAGCTTGGGGAGTTGTAACATTATTTAGCGGCAAATTAAAAACGAACAAACTCTGAAATTAAAACTTAAATGTCACCAAAGTAGGAAAATCTTTGTTCCTGTTTTCTGAACACTAAAGACTTGAGAACATTTTTCCCTATCATTTCTCAGTATTTGTTGGGGTAACGCTGTCTGAAGGTTGCGCATTGAGAACGACTATAATTAAGATTTTTTTTTTCACCCGGGGCTGCATTCGCAAGTCGGTACACGGGCAGCTCTGGAGAGCCAGGTACAGATCGCTGGGTCAAAATCACGTGATTAGAGGGAAACGTTCTCACCGTGGCGACCCTTTTGACTTAGCAGTCGAATTTATTCCAAGTCAGACAGAGAGGCGTGTGGAAACTAATTCACGAGCTGCCACCGGAGCTCCGTTTTTTTTGTGTTTTTTTTTTTAAGGTAAAAGTGACCTTTAATTTGAAGAATGCGAAGTGGCTGCATTGTAGCTTTTCAGTGAAGTAAAAGCGTTGGGGTGGGGTAGAGAGAGGTTCACAAAGAAAACCGAAAAATACCACTGCTCACATATTTATCGATTGAACTCAGTGAAACATTTGCTCTTGCTGTTACCGGAGCTTGACCACGTTGTTGCCTCACTTCCTGCCGGCGGTTTCTGGCGCTGTAAGAGCCGCGCGCTGGTTGTCTGCAGGAGCTGCTGTGCGTCCAGGCCCGGATAAACAGATAAAACATTCACACTCCCTGCAGCCTCGGGTTGATGTAGTCCGTGATTGGCAGCTGGATCACAGTATTGATTGAATTCTCCGTCTCTTTGTCTTGCCGTACCTGCGTGTCGCTCTCACACACTCATCCTTTTGCTCCCTCCCCCATCTGTTTGTTTGCTTTTTAAATTCAGGATTGTTATTACATGGAGGGGAGAGAAGGTTATTGCTTCGTTTTTGACTTCTGGTCCCTTTGCTTCATGCTTCCTCTGACTCTGTAGGTCCAATGAGCAGTACGACATCAGCTTTCTTCACGGTTTGGTCCAAATAAATCTTCTTCAGTGATGAACCATTTCTCCTTTTGTCTCATTGAAAACACAAACACTAAGGTATTTTACTGGGATTTTATGTGAAGTGATGAACCAATATTAGAGAGGAAATGAACGAAGCATACCTGGCCGTACGTCTGTAGCGGTGGTCTCCAACCTGGAGCTGCAGTGAGTCAAAAATGCGTCCAACGCTTCAAGTTCGACATGTGTGCACCTTGAATGCAGACACTTAGGGTTTGGGGTCATTTTGCTCTACACCCTGGGGCCCTTCACGGGCCCTCGACGCGCCTCCACATAGACTTTGAATGCGAACTAAACACGCCTGACGCTCAAAATACGTTTGGTGTGAACGCGCCATTATGAACCTTCAGAGTTTCTCACAATAATTTAACTGACATAGAAATAAGCTGTTTCTCTTATTTTTTAATACAAGGTCTTAACATGGTTTCAAATAATTAAAAGAATTTGAGGATGTAAAAAATTTTAACGCAACTGAAATTGGGGTATTTAAGTCAAAACATTTTCATCTATTAGAATTACTGTGAATCTGCAGCAAAAATATTAATAACAATAGACGCTCTCTATGACTGGGTTTTATTGGGTTTACTGGGTTGGGCAAAAAGTTTGGAGTGCTGGTGCAAGGCTTTAAAAAACATGAAAACAGACTTGTTTTACAAAGTACCGATCTAAAGGGTGTTAAATAAAAATCACACCTTTCGCATTTTTATTTGAATCATTTTCCTTCCACTTTCTGCTCTACTTTGTGTTGATCTATCACACAAAATACCAATATAATACAAAATGGGAACATAGTTGTGTTTTTTCCCTCGTATGAATCTTCTTTCCGTTTTGTTTAACTTGTTGCTTTCACATCTCCAGCTCACAAAGTCCATTGTACATTTAGACAAAAGCTATTAAATTCAATAAGCAGGAGCCGTGTGAGAGAATTAGCTTTCAATGCTTAAACGGCTCTGCCTTCATGCTTATGAATGTCTTTTACGATAGCACGGGTTTGTGCTACATTGTTTAAATCTTCTGCTAATACAGATATTATGGGATGAGAGTAAACGGGGGTGTGGGGTGGGGGGGGTGAGAGAAAAAAACAAAACAAGATGTGAGCGTGCGGAGGGAGGGGGGAGGGGAGCGGCTGGAGCTGAGAAGTGACTGCTATTAGCTGTTAATTCTGAAACAAATTATGCAATTAGCTCTGGCATCAGGATGTAGGCCATGAGAGAGGACGGCGTAACCTTCATTTGATCTGTTCTGCGGCGAGCCGGCGGGAACGAGAAAGAGAGACCCACTTAATGAGAGAAATTCTTTTCGCCTGAGCTAAACGCTAACAGTATCCATAAGTGCCACTTTAGCTTCCCTTTGAGCGTGTGCCCTTTTTTGTGCCCCCCCCCTCCCCCTCCCGATTCAGAGAGGGATTTTCATGATGTGCAAATGTTTTATTTATTTATTTTTTTCCTGTTCCGTCTGGAGGAATACTCATGTCCCTAAAACAAAGAGGTAATTTGTCTGTGCACAGGAGATAATATTGACTCGGGAGCCGCGCGATCCGTTACCCCCAGCAGACTGTGGAGCGGAGTGAAGGTGTTGATTTCAAGGTGTGAGTGTGTTCGCTCGTTTCAGCACATAAAGGTCTCTAAATGTGAAAAAACAATAATGATGATAAAGCTGCGCAGCTGTTGCCCAAATATTCAACTTATATTTGTCGACATCGGCTTAACTCGACCAAAACGTCCACCAGTAGTAGACCTCAAGTGGAAACCATGTTTAGGTCCAATATCACTTATAACATTATAATGAGGCTCGCACTGATTTATGTCCTTTTTTTTATTTATGTTTTTTTTTTTTGTACAGCCTAACAGCTTAGTGTGTTCACATGTTTTGGGGAACGATTTGGGATGTTATCGGCGTTGTGCAGCGAAGTAAACAGCAGCGCTATCTCCAAAAGGTTAGCCATATGTTAAATCAGTGACATGGGAAGGGAGGGAGAACAGCTGTTCCCTCCTCCACCGCTGTGTGACGGCTCACACACACGCGTGCGCTGTCACTGGAAAACACATTTATTCCCCCGTGTGCATGTGTGCTAACAGTTGTTAAAATATATATTTTTTATATAAATATGTGTATTTCCAGCTCTCTAGACGGGAGTTTAGCGGAGGCTCGCCCGCGCGAATATGCGAGCCTAGAAATGGCAGCAGCACATGTGGGCGAGACATCTGGGAAGCTGAGCAGACCAGTGATCAAAATCAAGCTACTGTGTAAACAAACAAGGCGGCTATGCAGCGTAAGCTGGCCAGCTGTCAGGAGGAGACTGAGGAAATTAGTCTCTTTCTTGCAGTTTCCACTAATTTATTACTTTTGGAAATTTGGAAGACAATACACTTTCACTGAAAGCTGTTTTCTGCCATGCCAGTGTTTCCATGTGGCGTAGCGAGAGTGTGCTCTGTGGATTCCTGCTGTAAAGGGGAGAAAGAAAAAAAAAAAGATGAATGGCATACATAATTGTCATGATGTTACATTGGTGTGTAATCGTGAAGTTATCATAGAATCATCTTCTTGCAAAAATGTTTTCACAGATGATTATCTAATTGGCATACAGTTTCACACACTGGAAGGCTCAAAGACATCTATTATATTTAATTAAAGTTGTTTTTCACACTTTTAAAAATCCTGTCACATAAAAAAAAAGGGGGGGAAAAAACACCTTCTCTGTCCCCCCTCATGCACGATTGCATTATTGACTGTGTAAAATCGTCCCAGTTTATCTCACAGGCGCCGGGCTGCACACTGTGAAGAATTGCTGGTTTTTAATTATCGCATGGCAATGACGACGGTACGGCTCGGTTGGCTGAAAGCCACATCCAGAGTTCCTGTTTGGTGAAAGTTGCGAGGCTTCAATTGTTCATTTTAAAGTATTGTCACCCTTCTGTCAGAGAACAAATGAACAGATACTGAAGTTTCATTTTTGTAGCTCGGTAAAATAAGTGGCTTTATTAAGAAGCTAGGTTGAATTCAGAAGCTAGCTTGAATATGTTCATATCCTTTCGAAGCTAGCTTGACTATCTGCATATCTTTAAAAAGCTAGCTTGAATATGTTCATATTTTTAAGAAGCTAGCTTTGAATATCTGCATATCCTTACTTTTTTATTAATTTTCCTTGTAAAAACCATTACTACATAAATTAGTAAGATACTTATTACTTAGGTGTTAATTAATTATCAGTTATTAATTACTACGGTTTGGTGTGGTGGTTCTGGATTGGTTCCTAGCTTAGCAACACCAGTTAGCGTGTGTTACAAATGCAGAAATGTGCTGATGAAATCCTTTCGCCACGCTTACAAAGCCAAGATGATGAATTGTTGGTATAAATATCAAGTCATTCATCTTCCTGAGCCTGTTTTTTGACCCCCATCTCTACCCATAGCTGCTGTCATCTTATAAAAATTTCATTTCAGCCTCTTATAAATAGGTTGCAAATGTATTCACTCAGCTTTTCAGATTTAGTGATTTATGTGGCAGACCAGCACAGGGTGGCACATAATTTCCAAAATGGAAGGAGCATCATGATTCTTTTACCATTTTTATAAATGATAAAGCAAAAAAAAAAAAAAGTATGTTTAGTGTCGTTGTCTTGCCCCAGCCTCAAGTCTTTGCAGAACTGCCCTGTGATTAGCTCAACTCTGACCAATTCTGACCAAGCCGCCATGTTTCACTGTGTGTTCAGTGACAGACAACCCCATTTTTTAATCTCTGCAGTTCCTCCAGTGATACCGTGAGGTTCGTATCGCGGGGTTTGGTGGAATGAAGATGTGTCGTGGTCTTTCCAGTTCTTGATGATGTATTGAAACTAAAGAATGAACCTTACCATGTCGGTACCAATCCGATCCCGATACTGACTTGGTATCGATAACATCGACATTTTAGATCAGTCCACTCCCTTCTACTTTGTTCAGAGATTGAATTGTGACTGTAACGAGACAAAAGTTGAAAAGTTCAAGGAGTGTGATTACTTTTACTTTCCAAAGCAGAGTACCTAATCTGCTGCAGATCTGTTATAACCGATGCTTCGGATTTGAACGACTAGATACAAGATTTAAAGCCTTCATCACAGTTTCTACATCTTCCTACTGACTTTTTTTTTTTTTTTTACATATTTTTGGATGTTGACAAAAAGAGGAACAAAGTCTCTCTGGAGAGCCAAACTTCACCTCTTTGCCAATTATCCGCTCCTGTCTGTAGCACTCCTCCAGCGAGCGGCAGATAATGTAACAGCTTCGCTTCCGTGCACCTGCTCCATCGCCAACGCCGACACCATCCTCTGCGAGGCGCGCATCTGGCACCTCCACATTCGCCACTTAGCTAAATTACATTACTTCTAGCCTAGCGCCTCTAACAAGGTGCTCCGAGTATTCCTGGCGGCTGGGAAAACAGAAAGTGAACACGGAAAGAGACAAAGAAGTAGGGGGGAAGCTAACATGGTGTTAACAATTGCTCAGTGAGTTCCTCTGCTTCCCATTACACACACTTTGCACCCTTTAACCTTGTTAGCGGGGCCGCGGCGGCGACGCCACCCCTGAATGCTTGTTCCATAATTAAGAGGGGGGCTCAGGTGTTAGATTTTATGGAGATTTCGGCGGGCCTGTGATTAAAATTGAAA
This sequence comes from Poecilia formosa, assembly GCF_000485575.1. Classification (NCBI taxonomy): domain Eukaryota; kingdom Metazoa; phylum Chordata; class Actinopteri; order Cyprinodontiformes; family Poeciliidae; genus Poecilia; species Poecilia formosa. Next base: position 634,013 of record NW_006800047.1, on the reverse strand, counting down.
TTTCATTCTGGTAATCTGAAAGAGAAGAGGGAAGAAAAGCACAGGGGAGGAGGGGACGGACGGTCTGGCGCTGGCTAGCTAGCTAGCCGCATATCGGCGGGAGATACTTCACACAGGCTGTTCAAACATGGACTTAAAACAGGCTTATCTCCCGAAAGGTTAATGAGGAGCGGCTGGCTGCGCCGGTTACAAACGCGCAACAGAGGTCTCATCTTCCACTGCGGAAAGCGGCACGTCACTCACAGCTACACGCACACGCACACACACACATGCTGAAGCAGGCCGGATAAGCTGCAGGCATCGCAAGCCCACCGCCTCACTGACAGAATCCTCCTTCCCAATAACATCCTCAGACGACTTAATTACTTTTCCTTTTGATGCGATTCATGAGAATAATCGGACTCTAGATGGAATCTCACTTTTATCCCTCGCTTTCTGTGTTTTTTTTTTTCCTCCACTACAAGCAGTTAATTTAGTTGGGGGCAAATTATACGACTCTGAAAGTCTGTTCTGTTGAGGTGTGACACAGAATAACGGCTTGCTGTCAGTGTTGCCAGATTGGGGCGGGTTTCTGCCCAGTTGGGCTGGAGGAAAACAGCTTTGGGCAGGTTGTTAACGTTTTTCACAACATTTGGTGGGTTTTTAGAAAGTATTTGCAGGAAAAATCTTTGAAATAGTTGTCACTGCAAGGCAGAAAAGCACAAAAGTTTTAATAAAATGCTATGCTGTTGCACTTATCTTTTTAGTTGATTTATTTTAACATTTCAAGGATCTGTTGAACGTGACAGCATTCGTGGTTAGTCATTGGTTAGTCAAGTGTTAATGGGTCGTGGTTTTAAAGGGAATATCACCACAAAAATACTCAAAAACTGTTATGTCTTTTTCAGGCACATGGTGCCATTTTATAGCACAATCAAGAAATAGTGTTAACTTCAGTTATATAAGTGATCTGTATGTCAAATATGACTTAAAATAATTTTTTGGGCGATCAATTGTTTTTATTTTAGTTTTACATCCACAAAAACATTTACAATATAACTTAATTACAATAGGTAGAATAACATAGAAATAGTAAAATTTGTGATGCACCCCTCAACCCCATGGCCTCCCCCATTACCAAAGATCTCAACATAATAACAAATATGGAAGTGCACAGTTGAGGAGATGAAATCATCACTTACAGTCACATATTAAGAGGATTACATAGAATTATGTTGCACTCTTTCTCTAACCAAAGAATAAGCTGCATCCCAAGCTCTAATCGTTATTTGACTAGCCGCCTGCATCCTGGCCACTGAACTCTCCATCATAACGATATCTAGGAAGGAGTTGGCCCATGTTGCCAAGGTAATAATAAGCGATTGTAGTGCCAACATCTTCTTAGCTGCAGTGAGGCCCACAGCATGCGCTTTTGTTGAGAGGAAAGTTATAATCGTCATTAAGTAGGAATAAAGATGGTGATAATTGAATATTAGCTTTAAGCAAATCACTCAAAGTGGCAGAAATTTGTCTCCAGAAAGCAGCCACACTGGGACAATCCCAGTACATGTGCATAAAATAGGAGTACATGTCACAAATAGGAGATGTGATCATTTCCATAGCACGACGTTTCCTGGGTGTTCAAACATCCTATGGATAAATTTAAAGTGTATGAACTGGTGGTCAGGGTTTTTGGATGTGTTGTGGAGATTCTCCCAAACTGCATCCCAGCACATTTCTACATCTCCCATAAAGGAAAGGTCTCTCCCCCATATATTTTCTACAGGCACTAGAATACAAAATAAATTTATATAATCTAGAAACAATGGCACCACGAGGCAAGAAGTTCTTGTAAGGGATGGGTTGGGAGAGGCACACCCCTTGCCAGAGTCAACCAGCGTTGCTGCAGATGCTCAGTACCACCAGGTCTTTACTAATTGCTGCTGTCTAGTCTGAAGGAGCTGAGTGAGGGAGCCTTGTGGGAGGGCTTCTCTGTAATGCAGAAACTCAAAAACTGCAGCTCTAAGGAGGAGCTTTGTCCTCAGAGGCGGAGCTAGGTCCACCCAGGCGTTTTCCACCTCTTAACAGTTGCCACAGGAGATTTTTCTTAAACATGCATGAAAGAATCAAAGCAGCAGCCCAGGTATGTTTTTGATGAGAGAATAACATTATAACAAGATGTAAAGCTCAAAAATGTTGATTTTTATATAATACTGATTCTTAAACTCAAGAGTCGAATCCTTTTCGGTCCCAATGGGATCTGGATTTGTTCAGAATATAATAAAAATCAACCAAAAATTTTGTGATGCAGTCGAAAATGTATGGGATGAAAATATTTTTACATATATATTTTGACTCTATCTGACTATATTGACATGAGTTTAATTGGAGGTTGAGATTTGTGCTGATTTTTTTGTAGTTGTGTTTTCCTTGTGTTGGCAACCCAGCTCACTGTGCCAGAATTTGCTATAATGCTTTATTTTTGAAATTGCAAAAATAAGAGACAAAATAAAAGCATAAAATTGCAACAACAACAAAAAAAAAAACAATCAAGCCAAGATTCAATCACAAAGGGACATGCTCACGTTTCTCCTCCCTTCTTCGTTACTTACCTCCACTTTAAAAACAAACAAAATCGTTCCATTTAGCATCCAGGTACTCCATTCACAGCCTCAAAGTAACCCTTTTGTTGCCAAAGCTCACGTGCGTTCCCCTCGGTTGGCGCTTCCGAAGTGAATGGGGGCTTTAAATCATTCACGTCTCGGCTCTGCAGATTTATGTTGATGCCACAGAGGTGGATTGTAAATGCATGACGCCGCGTGAGGCTCATTGTATGGATGCCCTCCTTGTTTTTCACCTGCAGGGTAGTGAGTGGTTGCTCTGTCTTATCAGCACAAGGTGGTGTTTAGGCCTGGCAGGGGGGGTTTGTTTATGACCGCGTGTGTGGTTGTTTATGACCGTGTGTGTGTGTGTGTGTGTGTGTGTGTGTGTGTGTGTGTGTGTGTCTTGTTGTGCTGCACATTTAAACTTGATCTAAGGAGCATTCTTGTCACATTTATTTGAATGCTATGAGCTGCTGCTTTTTATCTTTAGTGAGCGTTTCGGTATTTCAATTGTATTCTTGTTCGGTGGAGATTGTTGCTACATTATACGGTTTAAAAGCATTTGCACCTGGTCACATGTTGTCACCGTGAACTTTACGGTGACAACATAAAGTTGTCACCGTAAAGTGACAACTTTACGGTGTCACTTTACGGTGTCACCGTAAAGTGACACCGTAAAGATACTGTATTGAGTATTGAGAATACTCAATACAGTATTCTCAATACTGTATTGAGAATACAGTATTGTATTCTCAATAGAATACAATACTGTATTCTATTGAGATTTTACCAACACGTAGTAGCAAATAGCTGTTTCTAAAAAATGTGTACTTTCATCTATCAGCGGTTTGAATGTCTTAGAAAATACTAAATGTGACAAAACATTAAGGCTGCAAATCACCCTGAACATGGAGACACGGCGGTGGCAGCATCATGCTGTACTGACGGTTTCCTTTAGCAGGTGTAGGAAAGCTGTTCAGTGTTTGTGTGACTGTCTATCAAAATCCCAATATTACATTACAATAAGCAGAACAAGCGCATGGCATTTTAATTACCTTAAAACTAAAATGAAATACTGTTGCTGTTTGTTCTATATTTTGCCTAATCTATTAACTTATTCACAAAAATATTTTTTTACATACGACTTGCTGTCACTCTGGAGTTTGATCTTATAATATTTTACAAAGAATCTAATAATTCAGTCGTGGAGTCTGACTTAAAGGTTCGATTACCTCTATCAAAATCTACTGACACGAGGAAGGCGGGTCATGACAGAAATAAAACCTAAACTCCTGCCATGTAATGTGGGTTTGAAGCTGGACCAGAACGCAGACAGGAACTCGGACTGATGACGGGACTAATGAAGAAAACAGGAATACGAGATACAAAGCTACGACCGAGAAACGGGTGTCAGACATTTTAACAGAAGAATAAAGTAATGAGAAAACTAGCAGGCTGAGAGAAGGTGAATTATAACACTGGAAGAGAACTGAGACTCA
>NW_006800047.1:588793-629811 GCF_000485575.1 Poecilia formosa | reverse complement strand
AGAAAATATTTAAGAGAACAAACTCCAAAGGCACACGGAATGGCGCATAAGAAGAAATGAAGACATTTAATTCAATAAAAATAAAAGTAAATATGGCAAGACCAATTGAGCAATAATGAGGAAATGAGGAGTACAAAGAAAAACGACAAGCAAGTGATCAAATACAAATAAATCCCAAAATTCAAACACCCAAAGGATTATAACAAATATGGACTAAAGGTCCGAAACTCCTGGAGAACAAATAACTAAATCACTGAAACATGTTGACATAAATGACAAACGTCCCTTGATTGTAATCTAAAAGGTCTTTAGCCAGATGTAAACAGATAAGGTTTCTGTTCTCGCATCTCTTCCTGTCGCTGTGACTGAGTGTTTCCATGTGCATATAAGTCCGTCGTTGGATTTCTCGACCGCCTGATCTGCGGCAGCTCGCCGTCTCCGTGGCCACACCGGTGTCACATGCAGAGATGAATGGCCTCTGCTCTCAGCCCACTAAGTAATTCGGCCAATGATGAATCGCTGCTCTCAGTGACACCCACACAGGAATCATTTGGCCCTGAAGCCAAAACTTAGACGAGGAAAAAAAAACCAACAAAACAAACAAGAAAAAACCCCAAAGGCCTCTGGTGGCGGCATCCAGTCATCTGTTACCGTGTTGCTATCTGACGTACCTGCAGACCCAACTCACCTCCTCCACAGAGTGAGGTCAAGGCCTTCAATAAGGAGAAAAGACAAAGGGCCGTTTAATCATACCTACCAATGATAATCAGTATTTGGACTTCCAGAACCCATTGGTTTACCTCCTTTTCTGGATTATTCCCATTTAATATATCTAAAAAGCACAAAACATATCTAGAAATCTTTTTAAGCAAACAAGTGGATGCTTTTTTTGACTTTTTTTTTTGACAAAAATATCTTTCTGAGAATGGGTTGAGTTATGAGTGTAGTTGTTTCTGTCTTAAATTTAATTGAAAGTAACATTAAAATAGGTCTAAAAGCCTTAAATTTGACCTGCCAAGGTAACAGTTAAATGTTATTTTATCAGTGAAATCAGCACAGTTTTTATCTTTATCTGTGTGAAAAGTTGTTCAATATCATTTAACTTTAAGAAGTACTCATCAAATTTAGAGACTGAAACTTATTCATATTTTAACCATTTGTTTATACATAGTTTTGATCTTAAAATGAAAATGAGTTTGACACCTCTGCTCTTCAACTTCAATGTACATTACTGTGGAGGTGATTAACCCCCAAGAGTAAAACAAAGTGATAATGTCGACAAAAGTGTGACTTTTAGCTGCTTCCATTCACTTACAATAGTGGTACACTTGCTGGGAGCCGTTTGGTTGCCGAGCGACTCGTTTCAGACAGTGTCTCCTCTTAAATGGATAAATCATTATATAAATCTTTCCCTTTTGAACTCGCATTGAAGATGAAAACTCTGCAGTCTAATTGTGTTAAACACTGAGGCTAGAGTTTAGTACTTTACGTTACCACTCACTTTACTCCACTCTGTTCAGATTTCTTGGTTGTGGAGAGTGAAATAAATGTACAAACCTATCATGCATGAAAATATCTTATTTCACACATTCTTGTCCACTTCCCTGTCTGCTTCATACACGTAGTTTTCCGTCTCCCTGCGGCCGGCTCTATCAGCCCACATCCAGCTTGCCCCCGCCCGGAGTTTGTTGCCGGCACATGTAAAACAAATCCCCCAACACAAGGAATGACTTAATGAACTTAATGAGGTTTTCTAATTAGAGAGGGAAGTTAGCCCATGTCAAATGGGTCTTTTCTGCCTTCCTTTACATGGATTAAGAGGCAGCCTATTAAATCCAAGCCCACATTACAACAGAGGAACGAGGAGGGGAGGGAAACACCATCAGTTATATCTGCTGTAATTCTGCTCTGCATTCAGAGGCTCACGGCTTCGCTTAAACTGAACGATGCCGGTGTTTTTACAGCGCAGCATGTGAGCGTCGACTTTAAACTCACTCGGGAACGGCGAACGAAGGATAAAATCGGGACAGAAAACGTCCTGATGAATGACTTTGATGCGACATCAATATTATTGGTGTGTTTTAAGTGGAACTTTAGCGGCTGGACCCTTGCCAGGTTTCCTACGTCTCTGTGTTTTTTTGTTTTTTTTTCGTTATTTGCGCGTCTCATCCCGTCTCTTTCACTTCTCCATGGCAGGGAGGGATGATTTACTCTATCATCATTAACACATCAAAAGAGCCAACTGTGTATTTCAAAGTCATCTGATAACTGATACTCTTTAATGGCCCACTGGAACAGTAATTAATTTCAAAAACATCCCGTTTATTTGTTCTGGAAGTGAATAGCTCCCACCAAAGCGGCATAAATCCTGTCAGTTGCTGCGGCTCAAATTAATTTACGTGTTGCGTCTCCTTGCATCTTTTGAGAATTTAATTATCTCAGCAAACAGGCTCTGGGTGTGCTGAATGTACATTCTATCACTGGAGGACTGGCGCCAAAACAGCACAGGGGCTCCTTTGTCTCCCCCGCCTCCGATGCCTCTGCAACCGCAAACATGAAGGCTACATTTTAGTAGAAAAAGATGCGCAGATGATAGAAATAGTTGGGAGCACATATAGAGTTCACTAGTTGAACCTGTGGCATCCCGAGTCTGTGCCTGCTGTTAACTCAGTGGCTCTGAGTTAAATCTGAGGACTTTGGAGAGAGCATCCACAGAGTTAAGACCTTTTAAGGCCTTTTTAAGACTATTAACAATGACATTTAAGATCTGTATCATGACAGAAATGTACTTAAGAAAATCACATCAATTATTAAGTAGTTGTATCATGCTTTTAGCACAGAATGAATGCAGCATTGTTTGGGTTGGCAACAGAAGTAAGCCAATGGCGAAGGCTATAAATTTACATTTTACCCTTGATAGCTAGCTAGCTAGCTAGGTTAAATTAGCAGCTAGCTGCAACTGCCTTGAGTTACAGAATGCAAAGATTAAGTTTATGAGGAAAGAAACTATACAAGGTTAAGTCATTTAAGATCCATAAGGTCAACTTAATTTTTTTTTGTACTTAATTTAAGACATTTTAAGCTCTGTGCGAGTGAGCCAATGACGGAGATGAACATCATCCAGTCAAATGGCTATGAATTTACATTTTACCCATGATAACTTAACAGCTAGCTAGGGCATATTAGCAACTAGATTGCGGTAGCTGCAACCGCCTTGAGTTACAGAACGCAATGATTAAGTTTCCAAAAAAGTTAAACTACATATTTCTTAAACTTAATCATCTGTGGTTGGTGAATTTAAGGCCAACTTATCTTTTTTATTTGAATTTAAGACATTTTAAGCCTTGTGCGATTGAACCAAAAAAGATGAACATCATCCAGCCAACAGGCTATAAATTTAATGGACACAAAAAAGCTAGCTAGTGAGTTAGTGTATATTAGCAGCTAGTTCATGGTAGCGCCTAATTTGTTTAAATATGTCAGAAGGCAATGTGGGAATGTTTATTTCACAAGACATCTTGTTTTCCTGAAGCTTTAAAGCAACAGACAGATGCACAATACTGTGGTAGGAGTGTTAATATCAATGTTTTAAATTATTCTTGAACAACCGGTAGGTTTCCTTTAGTCAATTAAGGTATAGTAGTTGTATTTAGCTATGTGCTAGGTCTGTATAAATATGGGAAAAGAAAATAAGTACGAGTATGAACAAGCATTGATATTTCCCAACTTGGTTCTGTAACACATTGTCCAAATGTTGTATTTTAGTTGTATAAATACAGATATTTTTACATAAATTAATAATAAAGTTTCACAAATTTTAAAATTTAAACTTATCTGAGAATTAAGAAAAGTTGAGTCAAGTTTGATTTGAACTGAACTCATTTCCTTGTGAATGCCAATAGAAATCCAAATCTGCGTGCGGCTTACTGCTGTTTAGAGCAGAAAGTGGCTCATGAAAATTTAGATCCACTGGCAATTTGCAAGCTTTAATTTGATTTCTTGTCATGTATTCTGGTGCTGTTTTTAGACCCGCATTTTGTATTTAAAGTTGTTTTATTTGAAGCTAATGAGTCAAGCTTGGGGAAAATGTATCCAAGATGATTAAATTAGGGGAGAACAGATACTCCCACACTGAGATACAGATTTCAAGCTGTTTCTCACTCCAAATCATTTTTTTTCTCCACTGGGTAATCTCTGTTGTTTTCAGCCACATTTTTTTCTAATTTGTTTCACTCATTTATCTTTTATTGTATCATAACCTCTGCAACCATTTATTGATTTAAAACCACATCAAAGTGATTTTTTTTTTTTTTTGCTGTTTTTTTTTTTTTTTTTTTTTTTTTTTTTGTAGATAAAAACTTTTCTTGTCATTCATTAAAGGACAAATCACACATTAAATCAGCCGTGAGTGATGGACCGGAGGTGAAATGTGGCAGTAAGAGTTACAGCTCCCCGTCAGCTTTGTTTTGACAGACCGTCCTGGCGCCACGCACACATGCAAACAAACAGACACGCACAGAGTCAGCATGAGTCGTCGGGGATTTTCTCACAAATCGGCCCCCTAAAGGGAAAGGGGCCAGCATAAATCAGCTGGTGTCAGGGCTACAGACACCCACGGCTCCTTATCGCCACACGCAGGCGGGCACACTCACAGATTGATAGGTAGATAGTGGCTCTGAAAGGCTGGGTGACAGGCAGCCAGGTACAGAGGCTCAGAGAAGCAGGCAGAGGGAGGCAAAAAGGCACTGGGAACAGTTCAAGGACAACCGTCACACACCTACAGGCTTCATTTTTACTTAATGACCCTCGTTTGGGAAGCTTTACTTTGTCGTACACAGATCAAATTAACTGTTTGAATTTAATCATTAAAATTTGTCTTAAAAATTTGCATAAGGTTGTAGGTACTTAATTTGTTAAATAAATTATTTTTAATAGGTTTTAGAATGTACATCCTCAACTAACAAAATTAAAATGAAAATAATTCTGAATGAAAAGTAACTATTGATTTGTAACCAAAACATAAGACATTTCTGAAACTGTAACAAACTTTGTAAATCTGTTGTAACAATGTAGCAAGTAAATATTTCGGCTAAGATGTGTCGTTCATGGCTAATGATCAACCTGGAGGGTTAGAAGCTAACATTGCTAGCCAATTAGCTAGCAAGGTTGCCTTGCTAACTAGTATTCTAGAAATCAAAGTTAGCTGCTAAATTTGGTTTCTAGCAAGCAAATTTGCTTAGCAACAGTGCTAATGACTCTAGCACTAGCACTGTTGCTGCAAGCTAGCTAAAACTGGATACAAACCTGCAACACAGAAACTTTCTCATCTACTTGACCAGTTGCAGGTTTTTACCTTTACTAACATAGTGATGAAGTCGTTCATAATACAACTTGCACAGTCAAATCAGCCTCTCTGCTAAATGCCACAAATCATGAACAACGGCTAACGGATTCAATTTTTTCCATTAAATTTTAATCACAAATGTTAAACAAAATGCATACAATATGTTACTATTACATTCACAAACTATAATCCTCAATTAAAATTTTAAGTTTATTGGGTAATGTGTAACTACCCTTCAGCATTTCTTATTTAGCAGAAAACTAGTTCTAAAAACAATTTTAAAATTTGACGATCGTGTTTTGTGGTGTTAATCTTATGATAAAACACATTTTAAAATAATCTCTCTGTTTAGCTAACTTGGCTGATACCAGAGCTGGTTGTAAAGTGGTTCTGTTAAGAAAACCGGACTGTCCTGGCGTTCCAGAGAGCGAAATCATCATGACACATAAAAACATGTCTTTGAACAGACGTCTGTTCTTCCCTCTGGGCTCTTCTGAATTTCAATAAAGGATCAGCGAGATGGAGACAGTTTATCCTTACAGATCATGGTGTTTGTTCTCTGTTTTTTCCCTGAGAATTGATGTCTCAGTGTACCCAATCTAGTTTATAAGTGCTCCTTTGGGCAACAGTCAATGCTGGGTACTCTTTACAACGCTGACCTGTGTTAAGATTCCAGGCAAATAAAAGCCCCCTGTTGTGAAAAGTACTGGCTTTCCCCAGTGGCTGAACAGTATGTGTGACAGCACTGCAGATGGTAATTATATACAACATCTCAGTCGAAAGAAAAAAAACAACCTTTCTGTTAAGCTACAGGCTCAGGCTCTTCCCTGAAAACACTTTCTGGGAAAATATTTTGAGATCAACACTGTTGGATTTTTAAGCTACCAGTCTTAATTTCTGGTTGGTTTCCAGTTCACATGAATAAGTCATAAAGTGGTCGAAGCCTCACAAAAATATCATATGGAAACCTAAAAAAATCTTGTAAGTTTCTGCAGATTAGTCTCGCCTGGTAAAAACCAGCCTCTATTTCTACGCTGTGCTTCGTGTAGAGGGTCTGGTCCCTAGAAACAATTGCTTGCTGAACTGTGTTGAAGTTTTTAACTTTACTCACATTTTCCCGTCACATATGGAGTGAGTCAGTCCAACATTACCAGAAATGGAAAATTACAGGCAGAAACACAATCCTAAAACAGCGCAGAAAATCAATGTCACCGCTCACAATTTGTCCTTCCATTTGCTGATTGGTCTTGTAGAAATTCTGCCAGGGAAATCCACTTCAATGGAAGAAAGCCCAGACGGAGCAGTGGAGGGAGATGAGGATCGAGAGGAATTACACCAGAAGGCTAAGATTAATCTGTTTAAGGACAAAAGTAGTGTATGGAGCTATTACCCAGAAAAAAAAGGCACCACCATACATGTATGCATAAGCAGTTATGAGGCAGTTATGGCGAAACCTTAATCTGTGGCTGTGCAAGTTACTCAGCAGGTTGTTGCTAGGTAACCATAGAGTGAGTGAATTAGTTGATGTCACCAACCTTGCTTAGGTCGCTGTGAGAGGCTGAGCGGCTGAAGTCTGTCGGAGCCCAGTGAATATCTCATATATTCAATATTGGATATTCTAGAAGACATTTTATCTATTTTTAAAAACATATAACATGTTTACCGTGATGTATATTGTTACCAATTTAATGTCCAGTCCTATCTGGAACTGCAGAATGTGATGACAAAAAAATCTAACGTGTGTGAACACCATACACGAGATTTTGCGACGCTAGTGTGAGGAGTTTGATGTTGTCCACATTGCTAAAGCAGACAACTTGAGGACAAATGCATGAAGCAACCCTTCCATACAGACCGTAGCGCTGCAGGGCTCCCCTCCCTCTGATCTCCTCTGCCGATTGGAGCTAAACAGACAGAGGCTTGTGTTACTGTCAGAGCGCATTTGATGCACACTGTGTTATAAACAGCTACGCCGAGTGGCTCCTCGCCCATCGGAGTCCACCTAGAACAAATCAAGGCCGTTGTTCCGTTTCATGGTCCTGTCTGCTGCGGGTCGTCCGCTGAAGGTAACTCTGTGCTTTCCTAACAGAGGACTCTCCTATCTATTATTCACATTCACAGTTCTTTTGCTTTTATCTCTTTGTCTTCTCTATTTAGCTTTTTTTTAAGGTCTTTTTTTACACTTTCTTATGATGTTGGATACTCTGGGACAGATATCACAAACGTCTCTCTGTCCAGCAGCCGTGCACACGAGCCGAACCTGCTGATGACTAAATGCGATGTGTCATCTTGGAAAAAGGCAGCTATCCACTGGAGATCAAAGCAAGTGAAACTATGGAGTGACTCAGAGCAGACACGTCAGGGACCAAAGAGCAGCAGACACACACAGACACATGCACACACACACACACATACACACGGCGCTGTGAGTTTGCCAACTCTGTGCAGACAATCAGAACCTACTAAGAATAATAACGATATTGTGATATGTTTTTAGAGCCTTTGGAGATGCGTCACACGTCTCCTAGCAACTGATTGGTATCACGGAAGTCCTCTGGAGAGTTTTCTGTCAGTTTATATGTATATATAATAGTAATGACTAACCAAGACTTACTTTGGAAAACGGACAGTGCTTTGTGATCATTCTAAAGATCACAAAGCAAAGCTGAGTATTGGTATCTGATCGATAGTAGCAACGAGTTCGGTACTTTAGTTTATATTTTTTTCCTCCGAATGAAGGAATTAAAATGTCCAATATCAAGAGCGTACATTTTCAATGTGAAAGTAGCATTTTATACATTTGTATTGTTTTCTGTTGTAGTTGGTTAATTATAAAAACACCACTTTGCCTAAAATCTTTGCCCTGTGTTTTATTTCAATCATAATCAACTGAAGTCGAATCCCCAATTTATTCAATGATAATGACAATGTTTAAGTATCGTATCGGTATTGCTATCAGCTATATCTATTTACTTGGTATTGGATCGATACCAAAGTTCCCAGTAACACACACCCCTACTTTGCCACAGTTTGGTATCCATGAACTTTCTCTGGTTTTGTCATCTTTGCTTTGTTAAAATTGAAACTTAATGTGGAATCGATTGACGTAATAGTTGTGACATGACTGGAATGAATCAACAAAATGAATGAGTGAAATTAATTTTACCCAATACACCAGCAAAAGGTAGAGTCTTATTGTCAAGGAGAAACTAATTTTGATTAAAAATAGCATGGGAGCTGTGGAGTTTCACAGTTCAGCTGAGACAATGCGTCAACAACACAACTCTACAAATCTGGCCTTTATAGAAGAGCGCTGAGAAGAATTTGCCACAAGTCCTGTAGGACACACAGTCAATATGTGGAAGAATGAGCAGATACTTCATATCTGGCCAGATGAAGCCAAAATGGAACATTTTGACCCACATTAAAAACATGCTTCATTTGGAAGAAAAGTCAAACATAACCCTTAACCCTCAAGAGGTTTGATTTTTACTGTCCAACCAGCCAATTTCAGATCAGACGGGATTGCAGTCAAGAGCCAATATGTGAGGTTATTAATACTTTATTTTTCACTTTCATAATGGTTACTTTTGGAGTTCTACGATGCTTCTGATTGTCTCTCATGCTAAAGAGATGCTTGTTGGTTCTGAGTCTTGTTTTGTATGGCAAATGGCCTCCTTCCCTTAGTAAGGCTACAATTGCAGCATCGAGTTGCATCCTGGACGAGATTTACATCATATTTATTGCAATGTATTTTCAGCCTATTTTATTGCATTTCAAACTGATGTTTTGTCAAGTTTAATCACAATTTTATTTTATTTTTTCTTTCTGAGAGAGACTCTGCGGGCAAAGAAATCTCTCTTCACACATCCAGCATTTCGAGGAGCATTGAAGAGATCCCTCTCCAAATTGTTCAGCCTGCTCCTTCTTCAAAACGCCGAAGCGGAAACGAGCAGAAGCGCCAGTCGCCCTCTCTCCCCCAGCCGCGAGTCAGGTGTGCACTTTCGTAGTCAAAGAGAGTAGTGAATGCGGAACAAATGAAGCCTCCGGTGCGCCAATTCAAACTTTCACGTCTCCATAATGACCTCACTCTCCTACGCCATTACTCATCATTCATGGAGCCTCAGCTGCGGTGGGAAGCTGCTGCTTTCTCCTGCATGAGACAGAAGGCGATTGGGAGGACTGGGGGAGGGTTGACAGGTTTTGTGTGACTGAAATAAAGTCATTTGGAGTAGTTTGGATTACGACTCCCTCTCAGAATAGTAGCCGTATTTACCTTCGTGTGGCATTTGCCTCTGGTTTGAAAATCATATTTTTAGTTTAAACCTTAAATATGGTTTGATTTCTGTAGGACTTGATGATGGATGGGTGGCGAAACAAAATCTCAACCCTTCATCTCTCTGTCTGTGAGGCGTTCACAATCTTCAACATACTCTAGATAGTTTTTTTTCCATAAGACTCTAACACAAAAATGTAAATTGAAAATCAGAAAAACAAACTGTGCAGGAATGACGTTCTGTTTTTTTAATCTCACCAATAAATGCATATTGGTTTCCAAGCCCATTGAAGCTGAGTTCACACATAGCCACGTATTTGCACTTTTTGCTAGTCAGGCAAAAGTGGTGTGTTTTGATCCAGCACCATAAGGAACAAAATTACCTCAAAGATACAACAACTATCCAACAATCTAAGGGTTGTGAAGACAACTTCAAGTCCGTTATTCCATCATGAGAAGATTTTTGTCAGTATTTAGGACAGTTCTCAATCCTTCCCAACAATTTCACCCTCAGGTAAAGTCATGCAACAGCCAGAGAGGTTAAATAAGTCAAAACCTTAATTTTAGACAACCAGAATGCTAAAATGTTGGAATTTATGAGAGGAGTTAAAGACTGAATAATACAGTAGAGGACAGGGAAATAGGTCAGTTATGCTTGCTTGACTTTGACAATCTTAACATATAGCTTCAGTTCAATTAAAATGAAAGGTGAACCATGCACCTATTTTCTAGCAGACCATCAGTAGTGCAGGAGTTTAAGTTAGCTAATCAAACACAGCTGTCTTCAGATGACCACTGATTAATTGCAAAAATAAACATCAAGACAGAAAACATAATACTTTACCGGGCTGAATTTTCTGTTGTTTGTGTGGAAAATGTTTGAGTTTTTTTGGTGCTGAGTCCTGATAGATATAAAGTAATCTCTGCTCTGACATCTAGTAGAGCTGTTGTCAGTCAGTTGCTACGGCAAAGGGTCTGTGAAGAGTACGAGTGGTTCTGAGTTGTTTTTCTGTGTTCTCTATGTTGTGGCGTGTTGCACTAATGTAATTGAAATACCGCAGCAGTGCGACTATGGATCTGAACCAAAAGAATCGTGTTTTTGCCCTCCAGCGTTGTGCACTTCTGCGAAATTTCGAGATGTAAACAATAACATGCAATGTGCCTGCTGGATTATTTTTTGCCACTCTCCAGTCTCTGAAAAAAAAAAACTCTCAGGGGGATTACATTTGTGTTATTTGTAACATGTTTTGCATTCCTATCCTGCCACCCCTGATAAGAAGCTCTCTACACTGTATGGCCTTTGACCTCTGGGCACGTTCCGGGTCAGATGGAACTTATTAGTAATCTGCAAGTGAACCGTCTTTGAAACCACAGCATTCGTGTGGATTCTGGGCTTAGTTTGCGGGAACAGACAGCACCCGAGATTATTTTATATGATAACACAAGACATACCATCATCCTGTTGGCGCCAAATCAGAGAAACGACAGCAAAACCCTTTTAGCTTGTCTACACGCGAGTGTTCTACGGCTCCATTATTCAGTACATTGGTGACAGTTTGAGAACTAAATATATCTGCTCTTGTTCCCTTTAGCTCTGCTTGACTGTACATTCATTTCAAGTGAATTTTTTTCTCCCTTTCTTTCAAACGAGCAGGTGAACAATGGTGAAGACTCAAAAAGGAGAAGTTTACTTGGCACCTCTGAATCAAATCAGTTACCGAAGTGACTGAGTGTGTATATTAGAAAGATCCATCAGCTTTTGTTTTATGGAGTGTGTTAGAACTGATCAAAACAGAAATATCTAACAGAAAGATTAACTGTTTAATGTGAAACATACTAACGTTGTCAAGCCTCTTGTAGACTTTAGAGACCTGGATTGCACAACAGCAGGAAAAGAAAATATCTGAATCTTGTTTCCTCTTCACATTAAGTCATTTCTGATATTTTCATTTCCAAGACACTGAGTGCACAGGAATTTCTCCCCCCCATCTTTTCTGCAGGCAGTATTATCACAGCATCAACATTTACCGCAACATTAGTGTCACTCTTAAGTAGCCAAGGAAAGTGCTTGTCGTCCGATAAAAGTGCTTTTCTTCCCTCCATGAAAATAAATTTATGTACAAGCACAGAGCCATTTTCATTTCACTCAGAAGTCACTTTTTTTAGTCCCCTTTCAGTCTTGTTTTGTATTTCATGTAAATTCTGGGCAGCCAATGTTAACTTTTTTTTTTTATTTATTGAACTAAAAAACATGGTTTAGTTTTTTTTTCCCCAGCACATACATACTCCACATAAAATGTGCCTAAACATCAAAATCTTCTTTTTAGCAAAATTGGTCAACATCCTAAAATGATGCTTTCACAGCATAGCATTAAAAAACCACTTGCAGTTTTATTCGTTTTTTTGTCACATATGGATGTTTGTAATTGTCAAACAGATTTGAATTTCAGACACAGAAATCCTGAGTTAATACACACCAACTTGATCCTGTACTAAATCCTGAATTAAACAACTTCTAGTTCAATTTTGCAAGACATAAAGAGAAACTTTGTCATGTTTTGACAACAAGAAGTAGAGGCTGAAACATCTCAGGAAGTAACACATTTTGACCTGATCAAAGGGAATTTTGTCCTTGTGGCAAAAACCTGTGTTGAAAGTTAGAGCTGTATGTTGGGGGGTGTCAAAAATGGTAATGCACCGTCTGGAGGTCTATAAAAGAGACTGTCTAGAGCTCAACAGGAATCCATCTATGATTTGGCCATCGCTCTCCATGACTTGTTTGCTATACAAGCTTGACTTTGAAATTAACCCCTTTTCCCTGCTTAAAAGGCCATTCTACCAAATACTAGAAAATGTCAACCTTTGGCTTTAAAGACTTTAGATGTTGAAACTTCCGGTTGTTGTGGATAAATGGGCAAATATATTTAATCACAAGACATTTAAAGAACTACGTACAATTAAAATAAGCAAAAATAACCAGGCGGAGATTTGAAACTTAGGTCTTATAGGGTTATTAATGTGTGTTTCCAATTCGCTTTGATAAATTAGGCCGATCATAACAGTACCGCTGTTATTGCATCAGCAGAAATCAGAAACAATTTTCATTTCATTCCATGTCATAGAATTGGACCATAAATCTGACTCATTAGCTGCACAGACTGTCTGTATTTTTATATTTTGGTTTTAATACACAAATAGATTATCTTTCCTTCCCTCCTTGGAAACTGTGGGTTCAGAAGTTGCTTTGTTAGGAATTTGCACCCTCCACATTCCCATTCCACTTCCCTCTCCCCCCCCAGTCTGACGGCTCGTGTGCTTGACTCCTGAAACTTCTGACTAGCCATGTTCTTCAAACATCATGCCGCAACCAAAGCATGGCAGGAAGACAGATAGTCCCTTCAATGTATAGTGACAAACAAATTAGTGCAAAGATGCCGCTCGCTGCATACCAGATGTGTCGGGCTCTGTGGCACGGAACAGCCGATGAAAAACTGCCCGCGTCCCATCTGTGCCGTGCAGCCAGCGTCGGTGCAGCAATTTGCGTTGAACAAAGTAGTGCAAACAGTCCACCTGATTATACGTGTCATGATGTGAGGTGTGCAACACTGGTGGAGGAGATCACACAGGAGCTTTATTTGATTAGGGGTGTCATTTAACTGGGACGGAAAAGATAAATGAGAGAAATACTGTTCCCTCTCTGGGCATCACATTTTCGAAAAGCTTTGTATTTTGTACTGGGCATGGTGTGTTCACCAGTCGGAAACACCATGATATGCACCATGAAATCATCCGATTTCAGTCACCAGTAAATCTCTTGGTGCATCTTTTGGACATAGAAATGTTCCCCCAGTTAACAGAGGTGGGTAAAATACCCCAAACATGTACTAGAGTAAGAGTAGCTCCACTTCAATATATTTTTACTAAAGTAAAAACAATAGGGAGCCATCCAAGAAAATACTCAAGTAAGAAATATCAATTAGATAATGAAAAAAGCACAATAATATACATTCCACACACACAGAGAAAAATTAAAAACAAAAAAAAAAAAAATGTTACTTTCAGTTGTCATAAAAATGATATCTATATCAGGTATGACTTTAAAAAAATTTCACTTCATAATTTACCGCCTTGAGATTGGGCCTCTGTCGCTTTAAGAAGCTCCTGCTCTTTCTGAAACTCCACCTACAGGAAGCCTTCATACCATGGCTCTTCTATTTACTCTTTAACAATATTTTTACCGGTGTTGCTCTGAGAAGTAGCTCCTGTAATGAGCTCAGCAAATGTTCCACTGGGTGTTTGCTAATTGGTGCCGGCTAGTCTGAAGGAGCAGATTAGTGGAGACGTTGGGGAAGGGCTGTTCTGTGAGGTGGAAGCTTGGAAAGGTCCAAAGACTCGAAGGCGGAGCTAGGACCACCCAATAGCTGAATGGTTGCCACGGGAGACTAAAGGATTTCTCAAACATTCATAAAAGAATCAAGGCAACACTCCAGGCATGATTTTGATAAGGTAATAACATTAAAACATGATGTAAAGCTCAAAAAGTCAATTTTACAAAATACCGCCCCTTTAAGGCAATAACCTTAAAGGGGCGATACCCCTATCAGGGGTATCAACCAGCATGGATTTTGCTGTATGCTACAATATGAACCATTTGTTTTCTTTCAGACTCTCTTTCCAGTGGTTGTACTCCTCTTGAGTGTTTTCCCTTCAGCTGAAACTGCCAGGTCTCTTGCACTGAAACGGCTTGCATCTAACCTCACACCTACCGGTCGACTCCCACACGCTCTGAGATCGGAGACCACATGCAGCGGGGGTGGGGGTCTCATCACCATCTGAGCACCGGGTCAGGTTGCTCATCCGCCTATTGCTGAGGCAGCCAACAAAGCTGCACAACGCTCACCCCCCTCTTTTGCCTGCGCCTCGGCAGTGGGAAGCGATCCGCTCGCAAATCCGTTGAAAGTCGAGAGCAAAGGCCTCGCAAGGCAAACCCGAGCGTTTGAAATTCAAGCAGATGACAGGGCCACGCTCGCTGACAGAAACAGGGATAACCGTGGGAGGGGAGAGGAGCTTCGGCGGCGGGGGCGCTGCCGAGACGCTTCCCGACCTGCTTAGTGTCATTACGCCGCAGACTTATCTCGCTCGCTCTGCCTTGTAAATACATTCGAGTGCTTGTTATCAAACGAGCAGCGCGACAAACCTCATCCAGGTTCGAGTCTTCGGCTTCCTCAGCGTGCTTGTAAATGAGTCATTCTCATGGATGACAACCGACATTAATATTCTGTTAAGCAGGGGAGCGGGTGCACATTAAATCCTCCTGTTATCAGACTGCCATCATGGGCTGCACACAAGTTTGTTTTGTTGGGGGGATTTTATAGGGGGTTATGACTAGAGGAGGAAATCAGGCCTGTTTGCTTTTTATTGCCGAAAGGTAAAAAGCAGAAGAAAGACTAGAGAGCATCTTGGTTTGCCTTTTTCTCCTCCTGCTCAAGCAGACATGGCAATGGGGTTAAGTTAGCCTTCTGGGTCCGATGGCTCCGTGTTGCAGGCGTTTGGAGCACCCCGAGGTGCCATTGTTCAGTCGTTGCTGTTCTGCTGCTAAAAGCTTTTGGAGTCAAGCTTAATAGCATTCAAAGGTAGTAGACTTTTTTGCGGGATCCCCGTTGGAAAAAAAAAAAGTACCTTTTTTTCTTTTCCTTCGTTCCTACAAGAAAAAAACATTTTTATATCGCTCTTGCCTGGGATGTGGCATAAAAAGGCTTTTATCTGGGCTGCGCTCTCGAGCCTAGTGCCTGCATTGTGGCTGTAAGTGCGGCTCTCTGAGGTGAGTGCTCACAGAGATGTGAGGGGTGTTAGGCGGAGGTGTGGACGGAGAGAGCCCGAGCCTTGGTTTGATCGTAGGGGCGAGAGAGACGGCCGTCATGCATGCTGAGCGCGTCCCCGCGGCGACGCGCCGGCTCCTCGCCTCAGCAGCTGGATAGGGTTCCTCTGAGACTCGCTGTCAGAATTGGAGGGGGAGGGAAGCTGAGAGAAAAAGTGGTTTCAATTTCTTCCCTGAGCTACTGTATGATTAAGCGATTCACTGTCCGCCTGAGTCCGGTTTTTGTGTCCATTCTTCAGTGGAATACGGTGCTGTAGTCTGTGGACATTGCAGTGTCACTTTGAGTGGAAGGGCCCCTCCTGCCACCCGTACCTGTACATGCACACATGCCTGGTTGGATCCTGTCTGTTTCTTTTCTGCACAGTTGAACATTAGGACTGGTGAGAGCAAGAAATACAAAAAAGCATCCAGGTTAAAGTCACTCTGCTTATGGTGCGGGAAATAAATACTTAACATTTGTTCACTGCATTTCCATTGACCATATAGTTGCAAAAATTGACATTTTGAAAATAAATTTGCCTAATGAAAGCACGCCATTTTCACTTTACACAAGTCACATGATCAACAACCGAATGTTGCCACTGGCACAAACCACAAAGAAAACAACAGGAAGTAGTTGGAGGATCATGGCTGCACGGTTTTTATTCATTTATCTCGAGAACACACTAATTTACATGGGACTTTAGTTGCATTTCTTATTAAATGGAAACACCGTAATTGCAAACATTTTGGGTTTTTGCACATTGACTGAATGTTGACAAAGTTTCACACCCATTTATAATGGTTAGGCTGCTGGTGACTATATTTATAAAATGGGTAATTGACATTAAATTCACTGAATATGTCAGTGTGATCTCAAGTCATCCACTCCACAAAGAAATCAGAACAAATAAGTCAGTAAATAAAATTACTGTTTAACAGAGAATAAGTGAAGCTGATGGAAAGTAACTGAAATCTTTCTGTACTTTAAACATAATTTGCTAGCTGCTAGCTAAAATCGGCTAGCAGTGATATTAGCAAATGTAGCTCCTTCTATAATTACAAGTTTAAAACTACAGCTTCCCGCTCTCCTTTTTATATTCCTTCCTGGACTTCCAGTGCTGGCACTTAACACACAGGCCAGGGGATTGTTTAAATGTCCAGTGACATAAAAAAAATTATGGTAATTAATCACAGCAGAGGTATTCTGTTCATTTACTACATTTTATCATTTCTCCTGAAATGAAAAGTTCAATCTAATGCTAAAAACGAGGAATGAATCTAAACAAGCCCATTCTTTTACACAAAATAACACCTCAAAACTACTTTTTATTTATTTATTTATTTATTTGTTTATTTATTTATTTAGCCAACAGGTAATGAAATGTGTTACTATCTACCTGTTTATCACTAGTTCAGGCAGGTTGATGAATATTTGCAAGGCCAAATACGACATGGGGCCGTACCAGCAACCGCCAGCACAGGAGCTCTGGCTTTTCTTTTTTAAAAAGCCAAAGTCAGCATTTTGTCTGTATAGGAAGTTTTTCTTTAGCAGCCTGAGCAACACCTCAAAAACCAAACTCTGCAGAGTTTCATTTTAAAGATGACACTGACGACTCACAAGCTGTTGCGGACTACACAATGCTTCACTGCAGTCTGAGAACCATGCGCTTGACATTTAAATAGGTGTTTTTATAGAAAGTTTCCTTTTTTTTCCTCCAAACACTTTATTTTGTTCAAAAGGTTCTATTTTTAACTTTATCAGTTCACATGACTTGTTTCTAAATGACTGAAGAGTTATTATGCAGTTTGGAGATCAGCTAGGCCTCCTAGCTTATTCCGAGTGAGACTTTATGAAAAACTGTGGATGATTTCACATCTTCCACATCACATATTTTTATGCATTTTCTTGAATAAATGGTTCATATTTCTCATTGTGCTCTCGATATTTTCTAGTCGATCCTCTTTTTAGTCCCTATTGGTTTGTTTTTGGATATTATTTTTTTTAAGCTCAACTTCCACATGCAGACTAAAACATCTGACTAAAAATGAGGAAAAAGACATTATCTGGCTCAGAAACTCTGACACCGGCTCTGACAGGTAGGTAATACTTGCATCCTGCAGAGAAAGCCAGTATCCTGTCTGTAACTCTCACCAGGTGGTCTGTGTGAGCAGATTTCTTCAGCTGACAGTTTTTACTCTGCAGGAAATATCTACAGACCACAGAGACCGTTAAAAAATGTTCTAACAGAAATAACTCACTGCTACAGGAGATTTTCCTTTTTAATTCCTGAAAAAGTTTAAATTAGAAATTCACAAAACTGCAACAGACTTTTAAAAAAATAAAGGTGCTTTTAGTACCTCACATACATTTATCATAACCTGGAATGTTTCAGCCTTAACCTAGAATGAGTTTGTTTTGAAATTTAAGGTAGGGAGCATATTGACACCTTCAGGTTTATCCTCTACTAGCTTGATGGACAGACGTACAGATGGACACAGACTTGAAACTACAAACAAAAGCTACAACTCTATCACCTTTTAAAAGGAATTAAAATGTGTAACAGTTTTTGTCCCAGTAAAGCTTTTTAACTGTTAAACTACAAAGGAGATGCTAGCGTTAGCAAAATTAGCCAGCTGCAGAGTACGGCTAACATAGTGTTAGCAAAGTTTTCTTTTCACGTTAGTCGCTATTTCTATCAGGCACCCGAAATGATGCCACACAAACATTAAACAATTTATAACAGACTCCTTCAATACTAATCTGGCCAAACAAGGTCTTACTGACTGCAGCAGGATAGTAGTTGACAAGCTATGTAGTGGCGCTAGCATTGTTCAAGTTAAGCTAGTTCACCCAAATTCTACCATTTTTGTTTTTTGTGTTGCATGAATTATACGACCTCAAGAGTATTTGGGAATTATTTTGGTGTCAGAATGTTGTACTGGTCAAAACTGAATAATCAAAGACTTTTCAGCAAGTAGCCAGGCTAAGTACCATAACCAAACTCCTGAAATCTTCTTGGTTTTACCATCGTGTATTTGTAACTACAGCTGAAATGCTCAGATAAGGACAGAACATGTTGAGTACCAGTGCCATCCTAAGGTATAATCAAGCTAAGCAGCTGCTTAGGATCCAAAATAAACAATGGGCCCTAAATCACAAGTCAGTTTTATAAATGTATTTTGGTAATGTGATCGTTGATATGTGGGATGGTAAATCAGTGTACACGATGAAGACTCCTGAATAAAATAGTTTGTTGTAAACAAAATGATGTTTTGAAGCAGCCTAGCTCCTCTACTTTCTCCAAAATACGGAAGAACAAACTTATGAAATGTATTTTGGCAACAGAAAAACACATTGCTTTTCTTAAAGACAGCATATTTGGTTATAAAATATATAATACTGCACATTCCTGGGGGTTTTTAACATGTTTAGCAGTAACATTAAAGTAGCTGTGCTGCTCAATGGTGGTTTGATCCCTAAACAATCTTGGATCCGCACAGTTTAGTACCTGGTAGTATAGCTTAAGTGCCCAGTAGGCAACTAACAGGATGTAATTGCTGCATGCGCAGGCTTTCAAACTCCGGTTTACATGTCATTGTATTCAAACAAAGGTTTGCAAGAACCCTTAGCCCAATACGTATTATTATGTGGAGATTATTTTTATAACATAAGAGAATTGGTAGGAATCAGGTTTTAAGTGTGATGTAGGGAGGGGGGATGAAAAAAGAAATTCAGTCTCATTTACTTGCTCAGTAGCTTTCAGTCTCAGAAAGATACTGAGTGGAAAGTGAGACGGGCAGGTGTTAAACGGAGACAGAGCGAGTGAGTGTGTGATTTCCCCCGGCGCCTGTTTCAATAGTGTCTCCCGTCGCTCATCTGACCCATTCGTTATGCTGAGCCATGGGGAAATCTGATTGGGCTCATTACCCTCTGCTCAGAGCCAGCGTAGGAGGCGCAAGGAGAGAAGGAGCCTGCACTCTGCGGCTCATTGCGAATGGACGCCACGGCCGCTCCTGTCGCTATCAGGAGATCACGGCCATCTGCCGAAGTTCTCCCCTATCTCGGCCCGCCTTGTCCTCCGTCTCAGCCTCTGTGCCGCGGAAACAAATAAGGACCGTCTCCTCTATCCGTGCCTCGGCGCGGCGGCGGGGAGGACGGCCATGGTGAGCCGAGGCTATCGGCACGAATTGACTCCCATCATTCAGGCCTGCTGCTGAACGAGAAGGAATGGCTGATGCATACCGTGAAGGACATGCAGAGTAACGGTGGAGGGAGGGGGGACATAAGCTGAGGTGATTGGTGGGATGTTTGATGAACTTCATAGCAGGCTGGATTTTTAAATTTTTTTTTTCCTGCTTGACTTTGAACTCATGCTTACAGGGAGAGGATTTCACCTTAGCTTGACCGCATCTCAAGAAGTGACAATATTTCCAACAGTTTTTTTTTTCTATTAGGTTTGCTCTCTGCTTTCACTCATCAAGAGATATTTAGTAAGGATAAAGCTTTTACATGCCATCAGTCGGGACTCTGAACCGACTGGTTTTAATTTGGAATGGCATAGGATGAAGGACTGCTTTCAAAGTTATTTTCTTAGCTTCCCATGCCTGTTTGGTCCTTGCTTTCTTTATCTTTTCAATAATACATGGACAGATTTGTGTTGATTTCTTTTCATGTGTGGTCTTGGGTTATCGCTAACATATATTGAGAATTCTGTGCCGTTAGCCTGGTAAGGGATACATTTAGTGACAAAAACATTGACATGTACAAGGACTTTTCAAGTAAACGTGAACTCCAGGGAATGGTTCAACCCAACATAAAACTCCAGGTGGATTTAAGCTAATATTGTTATCGTTTTACCATTGGCATCTATTTACTGACACATCACCCTCTAACTAAGACTCTGCAAAAATCCTACATGACTCTGGAAAAGCCCACTTTCCTCCAAACTCCTGACAAAAACCTGCTTGGGATGCAACTTGGTCATCTTTGAGATGGGAGCATACCCAGTCAGCCCGCCTCATGAACCTCCACAAATTTCCTCTGTGACCTCTTATTTTCTCCCCCATTTACGTCCACAACAACATCGGAGCCATTGAAAACATCACTATATTTTGCACTCAATAGCTACTTCCTGAGGCGTTTGACGTGAACTGTGCACTATTGAAAGCGGAGAAAAAGGGAGCGTCTCGTAGGGTTGCATGAAATTACGCAGCCCTGAGGAGAGGAGACAAAACCTCTGTTCTGACGGTGAACGCGAGTCTGGTTCAAATGAAAGTCCTTTGAATGGAGTATTAAAAGGGTCTGTTAAAGCTTTCATACAGCTCAGTGATGTGTCCAGCATATCATCAAGCAATGCGGATGTGCATTGAATCTCATTCCTCTTTATTACATTGTGTTCCTTTTTCTTGTGTGATGATAGTTCATCAGTCAGCGGCGCTGGCTGTTCGGCGTTGATACGGTTCAAAATTTCATGAAGCTTTGAATGATTTGTCATTAAACTTTTGCACAGTGCGCTACCCACCAGCGACCTGTTCTCCACTCTGTACTACCGCCACGAGCTATGAAGACCTGTTGGCATCTCAGTACTTAGTGAAAATTAGTGTGGTCGTGTATTTCCTCTAAAATATCCAAAAGCACACAGCCTGTTCTTAGCTAAACTGCTCAGAACAAAACACGGTATAGGCCTGTCAAAATAAACAATAAATCAACTAATCACATGATCAATTAAAACAAGCTCAATCATTTAATGCTTTTCTCATGTCTCTGTCTATTCTTATTCTGCTTAGCAACCAAGAGCTTTACCTTAGATCAACATCTAGATTTACTTTATAGAATCAAACATGGAGAACCAACACCTAATTTATACTTTTTTTATTTTTGCTCTTTCCTTTGGTTTATTGTTTTGTTTGTATTTCCTTCTAATTCATGTAAAGCATTTTGTTGCTGAAAATGTGCTATATAAATAAAATTACCTTATTTCTACCAAAAAATGGATGACAGAAGTCTTCATTCTGGGTTTTTTAGTCACAGAGACTTCATAATTAATTCAGTTTGTTTGTCATTTCTGATTTGTTGAATTATTTTGGATATTTAAAATGTCTTCCAGTACCAGTTTTAAAGGTTCATTAGAATTTGAGAATCTCTTGCATTATTTTTCCATTACCATTATATTATTTGAAAATGGTCTCAAAACAATAATATTATCGTCTATCGCGATAACGTCTGTGACGATTTATCGTCGGGGAAAAATTTATCGTGTGACAGGCCTATCTCTAACCATAAGCAAAGGCTTTGAATACTTTGCAAGTGGTTTACTATTTTTAATACATCTGCCAAAAATCTTTAAAACTGTTTTCCACATTGTAATAATGGAGTATTTGTGTGTAGATTTTGAGGGACTAGATTAATTTTTAATAAATTTTAGGATAAAGTTGCAACATAAAATGTGGACAAAATATGAATCACTGCATGTACTTCCACTATATATCTCAAAAAAAAAAAACAAAAAAAAAAACTAGTAGAAAATCACATCTAACTGCATTTTCTGCCTCGCCTGACATTTGTGTTTCATGTGTTCGCCTGTAAAACAGATTAGGACGTTGATTTGGCTTATCCCCTCAATTACTAAAATATGCGGCAGTGGCCTCTCACAGTAAGCACCCAACTATATAATGTAGCTCCGATTGTGTGAAGCTGTTGTGTCTGATTGCCAGCTAAGCGCTTTAGCTTGGCAGAAGCCGTTAAACGGTAGGCTTGGACCGCTCTGCGGCACGGGATTACCAAATCTGCAGTTGATTTCTGTGTTTTTGGGCTACACTGGGAAAGCTCAGCCATCCTCTGTGTTAATTGCCGCAGAGCGCGCTCTAATTTCATGGTTCATGTGAACTACTGTCTTTGCTGTCAAAACGCACATGGATAGACTTTGTGTAGGCTACAACCAAACCTCTATAAATCCTTAAATTTGACCGAGTAGTACGTCACATTTCATCCTCTCTTTTTTTTTCTTTTCTTTTTCTAAAAATGAGCCTTTAGAGGCTTTAGAAACAATGCAGATTGGTTTGGAAATGGCCTCTGTGACACCAAGGGAGTCATTAAGGGCCAAATTGCTGCTTGTGTTGAGCTGTAGTCCATAATTAGGTCAGAATGCAAGTGCTCGTATTGTGATGTTGGCCCACAAGGACTCGCCAGTGTTTGGAGTGTAACCATGTGTGTCACAGTGACTCATTGAGTCCCTCTAGTGCTGCTGCTCTGCTAATAGAGGAGGCCTCGTTCACAACCTCACGCTCTTATCAAAACGACTTTACAGCCCCCGTAATGTGAGGCCCCCAATTTACGCAGCGTTTAGCTGTTTTGAACTCTCGCCCTCATGAGTCTTGGCTCTTGGAAAGTCAGGTGGAGGAGTTAAAGAGGGGCGGTGTGCTAAAAGCTTAGAGAGTATAACGACACCTGGCTCCAACTCTGTAAACTCATTCTGGCTCTTTTTCAACTTCCTACTTCATCACCTTGCTGTACAAGTCCATCTCAATACCCCCCCCTCCCCTCTCGCCTTTCTCTTTTATTGATCATCAGCTGGCGTTGGGAGGAGAGAGGAGGTTTAATTAAGGAGCCAGACTGGTCTGTCAATTTTGCTCAGCGCTGCGTGGAGAGCACCAGACCAAGCGATGGTCCTAATAGGGCTTCACACTGTAAACAACACGCACACCTGGACAGCGCGGGGCCTCGAGGGGGAAACAAGACAAGAGGGGCTGTTGACAAGCCGGCTCTGAGGAGAAAAAGTTCAGCTCCCTTTTTGTTTTCTTTTTTTTTGTTTTTTTTTTTCGTTCAGGCACAATGTGAGAACACGAGTTTAAGTCTGTGTTACTTCCACAAAATGTTGAATCAGTTTGCAGAAAGATTCAGAGCTGGTGGGTAAAACTTTAATCGTGTTGCGAAAAAATCTGAATCAGTTCAAGTTTCAGCTACTTTTTGAAGACCTATAAAGATGCGATATGTACTTTTTATTATATATGGTTTTTACATGTGTTTGGTAAAGTTATCATTATGTTGGCAGTATAATATAAGACGGATCATCTGTGAAAAAATTGAGTTCTTCACAGAAATTAACCACTCAGTCAGAAACAACCAATCAGAGGCAGGAGGCGGGTCTTAGCACTGTTGATCACTCTCCTTCTCAGCCCCTCCCATTTACTCTTTGCTAAGCTACAGCTGGTTCACAACAACATACCCTGCTACCAATGCTAAGACTATGTAGCATAGCCGCCAATAACGACAGATTTCAGGTTTTCCTGTAATTGTAAGTTGGCACATTCAGCAGCATACCGAATATTTATTGATTGACAAGCACTAAAACCTTCCTCCTGGCTCTGACTGGATGTTTTTTGACCAGGAGTGGTGAGTTTTTGCAACATTTTTAGCAGCACTGGAAGGAGGTGGAGGAGCCCCTTTTTAGTTTTCCTGCTAGCTAGCTTGCTTATTGGCTGATCCCCGTCAACAGCACAGAACAACCCATGAACCACTTCCTGTTGTTCCATCAAAATAAGAGTCTGAAATATTGCCAAGCTAATAGCATTCACCTTCATATCAGCTAATCCTGGAATTAGAATAAACGTACTACTACTACTTTGACAGGGAGCTCAATTTATATTGTGAAAAACGTCTCTACTGCGTTTTGTATGACGGTTTCCGTTTATAGTGCAAAACGATCAAATTTCAAGACCAAGCATGTCTGTCTTTTTCACAACAAGCCTGACAAAAGGTAAAAAATAAAACAAAAAAAATGTAGCGGCATCTTCGGAGGAAATTAAACAGCAGGAAACAACGGTTCGTATTTCACTCTGATTTGAGTGTTGCGTTCCAGTATAGGTTTAACGGGGGAACGGCCTCTGGAGCGCACTCCTCCTCTCACATGCGCGTCATCTCTGCCTCGTTGTTGGGGCCGACAACGATCCCTGGCTTCAATCGATAAAAACATCAAAACAGCTCTACCTCTGCCCTCGTGTTGACTCTGCGTGTCTCTTGTCTCTCCTCCAGAGAAAGTCGGTATGCTGTCGGCATTGATCGCTCCCTTCAAGTACATAAGCCCTGGGACCAGCAGCACGGAGGACGAGGACAGTTTAAGTAAGCCGCTGCACACCTTCTCCGTCTCTCATTGGCAGACCGAGTGTGGAACTGAAATCTCTGTCGCCTGCATAAATAACTATTTTGGGGGGCAAAAGGGAGGGAATGAGCTCTTTGATTACAAATGGGTCTTTTAAAAGTGAGCTAATAAATGTTAAATCTGAGTGTTCCTGATGAATAAGTCATCAAAACAGATGCCTCGCCTGACTGCCTGCCTCCATGCATGCACGCTCATCTTGAGCTACAATCTGCCCCACCAGTAAGTGACTCCCATCCCACCGTTGAAATTCCTCTGAACGCCCCGTTTTTGTTCGTTTGCCATCAGAAAGCCAATACACACCACCACTTCACTGTAACGACGGTTGAAGAGCATATCGCAGCTGTTTCAGGCTTTTGCTCTCGCAGAGGATAGAAGTGTGAAATAAAGCAGGCTCCAAACCCTTTTTTTCTTGGAAAGTCTTAGCACTCACACACACCCACCCACCCGTTTCCTCCCTCCCCATTACAAATAGGATTGATGCTCTGCGAGGGCCGCGGGGACCAATGTTTCCTTCTCCCCGACTCAGATTCCGAACCAATTTGGAGGCAGATTACAGGATGATTTGGCAGATAACATCACCATTTCAGAGGGATTTGTATTTGGGTTTTAAAATACTTAAATATAATAGAGCCCTGTGGTATGAAGTGGGCTCGGCTGCGGGTGTTGATTGTAGATGTGTTCATTACCATTTCATTGTGTATCAAGTGGCTCAATCTGCCTTGAGAGATTTTCCTTGATTCATTTTTGTTCAGCCAGGATAAATGAGAGTGTTGCACAGTAATGATTACTTTCTTTTCATTTTATTTTTTGTTTCTTTAGTATTTTCCATCTCTTCCTTTAAAATAGTTTCTGTTTTGTTTTGTTTTTTTTGTCTTCCGGTTTGCATTGCAGGCACGAGCAGCGCCGAGGTGAAGGAAAACCGCAATGTTGGGAACATGGAGGATCTCTCCATCGGCTCCGGAGAATGCCAGTCGCTTTTCTGCTCGGAGTTGTC
The DNA here is from genome assembly GCF_000485575.1 of Poecilia formosa. Classification (NCBI taxonomy): domain Eukaryota; kingdom Metazoa; phylum Chordata; class Actinopteri; order Cyprinodontiformes; family Poeciliidae; genus Poecilia; species Poecilia formosa. The sequence goes on along the minus strand of NW_006800047.1, from coordinate 604,179 downwards.
GAGAGGGGCCAGCTCTGGCCTGAAGAGGAAACGGCCACTGGAGGAAGACAACAACGGGCGCCTGTGTCAGCTCCGTCTCATCTATAAGAAACTCTCCTGGTCTGAGGCTCCAAAGAACGCCTTAGTGCAGCTGAACGAGCTCCGGCCGGGACTGCAGTACCGCATGGTGTCCCAGACCGGCCCCGTCCACGCTCCCGTCTTCTCCATTGCCGTGGAGGTTAACGGACTCACCTTTGAGGGTACCGGACCCACAAAGAAGAAAGCAAAGATGAGGGCCGCCGAACTGGCTCTCAAGTCCTTCGTCCAGTTCCCCAACGCGCCCCAGGCCCACTTGGCCATGGGAAACATCTCTAACCCCTCGGCAGACTTTACGTCCGACCAGGCTGACTTCCCTGACACGCTCTTTAAGGAGTTTGAGGCGTCGCCGTGCTCCGAAGGCCTCGCGCTCTGCGCCCCGACGAGCGAGAGCGACCTGCTGTCGAGCGAGCTGCTGAGGCACGGACGGCTGCTCCGCCACACATTGGACCTCATGGTGCAGGCCCAGCAGAGGCTCGGCGGGATCGTCCCAGAGCCCGAGGCGCCGAAGAGCCCCGTCGCGTTGCTCAACGAGCTCCGGCCGGGCCTGCGCTACGCCTGTCTGTCGGAACGAGCCGAGGGCAGGCGGCCGCGGAGCTTCGTGATGGCGGTGCGCGTGGACGGGAGGATATTCGAGGGCTGCGGTCGCAGCAAGAAGCTTGCCAAGACGCAAGCAGCCCAGTGTGCTCTTCAGGCCCTCTTCGACATCAGGACGGCCCCCGAAGGGAGGACGGGCCTCAAAGCCAGCAGGAAGAGTTGTCCTCATTTACCCCAGGTGAGTGAAGTCACATCCCAAATGCTCGGGTTCCGCTAAGCTTCTTTGGCAAGCCACTCTATGTCCTACAGCGACCCGTAATGACCAAAACAGCAGGCATGCAGCAAAATCCCAAACACCTTCCAAAGAGTAATTAAGCTAGAAATTAGATTGAAGCTAAAGATAGCGGACCGATGGAGGAAATCGCCGCAGCACAGATAGAGATATGAGTGAGCAAGCAGGGATTTGTCTGGTTACAAATTTGTCCTCTTTTCATTGTGTAGGATTGGATATTGAGTAAACAATATCCGTTTGTCAGTCTATTTTAATAGAATAGCATGTAAATGAAGCTAATTATTATCCCGGTGCCTCTGACACACAAGAAATCTCCATAACAACCCAAATGAGATTTCTTTTTTTCTTTTTTTTTTTTTTTGTTTGTTTAGTTTTTTTTTTTTTCCACTGCCGTATTTGTGTGCCGAGCTGTAATTGGGAAGGTTTTGTAATTTTGCAAAATCTCCTGTTTTCTCGTGTGTGGCATCACAGTGTCTACAAACATTAATTCAATTCCGTAGCCCAAAGAAAATCGAAAAGCAAAGAGCAAGTTGACAAACAAACCACTGAGACCAATCCCCAGCTCATTTAGCCAAATACTTAAGTAGCAATCAGAGCGAGGAAACTAGAGGATTTTTTGGGGGGGGGAGAAAACTTGGAAAAATTGAAGAAACAAAAGAGAGGGTTCTTGGACTTCCTTGCCCTTTGTTGACAGCAAGTCCAACTTTCTCATAGCTTCTTGTAGCTGGGAAAAAAAAAAATCTCTTGAGGTGTTTAATTCGACTGATTGAATTCTTTTTCACATGTTTGCACGGACAAGAAATTATCAACGCCGTCCAGTTCGTGGGCATGCTGACAACCGATAGCAACCCTTTTTAAATTCTCCTTTCTGTCTTATTTTATGCAAGGATGTGTAAGCCACCTGCCTCTCCAGGGTCTCAAATTGGAAAATGAAGCTGTTCACATCCAAAGTGTCCTCACCCTTGCGTCTTCCCTCGAAGCCTTTTTTTTTTTTTCCACGCACCCCCCTGCACCCTGCCGGGTGCATGTTGAATTAGCGTTCTCTTTGAGCCTCGCAGAAATAAACTGGCCAGGATGTCCTTCCCCAGAGCAAAACATCAACCCAACAGACCTGCACATGTTTGCCTGGGAGAAACTTTTTTCCCCCTGACTGCCACGGTGTCTAAAAGGATTTTAAAAGGATTTGCTGCACCCGTTTAGTTCCAGAGAGCAGTCGCTTGTGGAATTTCTTGAAAGTCAAGCGTGCCGTCTGCCAGCCTCTAGAAAACATTTTTTTTTTGTTGTGGGGGGGACAAACATAATCCATATAATATTTATGCGTGTGTGGACGAACAAGGCGTAGAGGTGGCGGTGGGGGGTGTTGTACAATGTCAAAGCAAAGCCGCCCAGTTAACACAGCACACTCGCATGTGAGTCAGTCCTGACGCCAGGCACTGATCACGCCGATAGCGGCTGACTACTCTGCAGATGCGATGCGGAATTCGGGGGCGGCTGCCAGATGTAGCCTGGGGGTAGTTCAAACGGTGTGGTGTCATGCCAGCTTCTGTGTGCCAGCTCAGACTGTTCTCTTTCCTCCGAATTTCCCGCAGCGCTACCTGTTGCACAGTGAAGCCGTGCTGGTGAAAATGTTCAACACGGCGAACGCTGGCACGGCTTCACAAGGCGGCAGAAAAGGGCTCAGCCTTAAAAACCTCCAACAATTAAGATGTCAGAAGTCTATGGGAGAGCCGCTTGGTGTCAGTCATACGCCATGAGCTTCGCGTGTGAAAATGTTGCTGACAATGTGAAAGCCACAGGCTCCAATCAGATGATTAAAGTTGTTGACATTTTGTCGAACATTCTGCTGAGAGTTTTTTGTAACATTAAAGAGGCAGTAGTATGTAAAATCGACTTTTGTGACCATTACATCATGTTATAATATACCTGAAGCGTTGCTTTGACTCTTTCACACATTTGAGAAATTCTTTCATCTCCCATGGCAACCAATCAGGTATCCAAAATGCCTGGGTGGGATCTAGCGCCACTTTCGGGGACTAAGCCCCTCCTCAGAGCTGCGACCGCCACACAGAGCAGAACTCCTCCACTCAGCTCCTTCAGACTAGCCAGCAGCAATTAGTAAACACCTGCTGGAAATGCACATCTGCTGAGCTCATTATATAAGCTACTTCTCAGTGCAACGCTGGTAAAAACGGAGTTAAAATGTTAAGAGGAACCATATTGAGATGACTTCCTGAAGGTGGAGTTTCAGAAAGAGCGAGAGTTTTTAAAGAGACAGAGGCCCAATTTCAAGGCTTTGAATTACAAAGTAAAATTTCTCTTGAGTCATATTTGATATATAGAGCATTTTTTAACTGTTAAATCTGTTACTTGATTGTGCTATAAAATGCCAGTATTTGCCTAGAAATAGCATAATAGTGCCCCTTTAAAAATGGTGGATGCTTATTAAGTGCTTATGTTTTCAATTACCCTGACAAGAACTCTTTATTGGCACTTTCCTCCTCACTTCAGGAACCTACATATGACAGGAAGTCAAGCTTAACGCTCTCATCCTCATTACTTTGCCAACTTTCTGACAAAATCACATGTAGTATTGATTAGAGCTTCTAGAAGGGAAATATTGCGGCCATTTAATGCCAGTAATGAGGGCAGGATTTCTTCTCACAGAACACTATTCCAGAGATTTGTCCGTACTAAAAGGGGGTTTTCCAGAAGTCTAACATGGACTCAGTTGAACTTGAAGGATTGCAACTAGTATCTATTGCAACAGTGAAATATTTAGATGCAGCGCAACTACACAGAGTTGTATTCTTCTCACTTCCTCCTGGTATCACATCCATACCAAAGAGAGGAGCAAGAGGGATTGACGAGACAAGCATACAAGCACGCTAGCAAAAGACTCTGCTGCAGCAATTTCAAGCTATAGTTTTGTCCTCCTACACTCATGTCTCTGGGAATTAGCTTTAACAACCGGAGCAGAAGCGAAGCATTGGACTGCAGTTTGCTTGGCATTAAGGACGTATTTATCTACAAGCGAAGGCTTTTGATTTTCTGGTCGTTCGTTTAACCCTTTTTATGATCTGGGGAAATTAAAACCGGGATCAGTTCTGCCTACGAAACCTCATTCGGATGTCAATCCAGTCATTCTCGGACTGAAAATAAACTTAGTCACAAATCAGCAGCGGTATCTAAGGTATGGAAGTAAAAAAAAAAAACAGAAAAGGCCCCCTTTCTCTACTGTACATATCCTAAGCTCAGCCTCAAGGGTATGTCAGCTTCTAGACCTGCTTGACTTTATTATTAATCAGTCATTAGTGAGCAGTCCTTCAGTCCAAGCCTCAGCAATCCAGTTAGCAGTAAATGCCTTTGCTTTATTAAAGCCTGCAATGAAGTGAGAAAGCACTGGAATAATCCTGACACCCATTTTAACAAGTGGAATGATTACCCCACTGTTCGGGCCTTGATTGTCCACTTAATCTCCACTTGCCGTCACAACGCGCCATGGTGTTGCCAAGTCAACGAAGTGTTTGGCCGGCACTGCGACTGTGGGAGGCCAGAGAAGTCAGTATTCTGCCACCTTGGACGTTGGAAACGTGGTTGCTGGCAGAGCCGAAACGGTACGACTAAGGAAAGACTGCAGATGAGACACCGAGCGTCTCTTTCTGCCAATTCCTTTATCACTAAAGATCAAATGCAGCCTTATGTTTGTCGGCTTCTTTATGTTTAAAATGATGCGATTTGCTTATCTTGAAACGTGAAGCAGCAGCGATGGAGAGGGGATACGGAGCGGTCAAGTGGAGTAATTTCCCTGCCTCCGCCACGGCAAATTGAATATGATTTCAGACACGTGAAGGTGACCCCTGTCAGCGGCTGAGCCTCTCGCAGATTGTTTTCTTTGTCTAATCTCTCCCTCCTCTAATCTGTCTCAATATAAACAGCTGTGACAGGCTGATCATTAATTAATATTGCCACAACAAATTAGCGACAGCGATCGCCCGGCCAAGCACCCTGTCTAAGATAGAAATCCACCAGCTTGGGCGAAGGGAGGGGAGGGGAGTGGAGGGAGGTGTGAACAACACATTAGAGAGGAGTTGATTAACAGCTTTGGAGACCTTGCAGATAGCGTTGCACCCACAGCATGTGGACAGCGATGGCAACAGATACACAAATAGTGACAGCTTTTTATACGACCGGGTATCTCACAGGATCGCCTGTGAGTATAATTACAAATGGCGCAGTGCAAATAGGGCGATGAAACATCTGCATCCATCACCATCTGAAGACGCAGTCACAGACAATGGGAAATGGTTCAGGAAGTATAGAGACGTTGCCATGTGATGTCACGCACGCAAGAGCATTAAAGCATAATATTGTAACGGACTTAATGTTTTATTCTTTGTATGAAAAATGCTTTCTTGTTTTTTTGGTCTTGAATCCTGATACACTAGTGGAGTTGTTGTTAGTTACCATGGCAATGGGTCCGTGTGTAGCCTAGCTAACACAGAGAGAGAAAGAGGAAGAATACGAGTGATCTTCAGTTGTTCTTGAATGTTTTGTTTGTGTTATTTTTCCTTTGCTTTGGTACAGGGCGCTAACTTTGTAATACTTTCATCTCCAGGTTTTGTTTTGTTGACAGAAATATTCTGGCACAGCGGCACGGCTGAATTGTCTTTCTGCCTACAGCATTAAGCGCAAAATGTCCAGATGTAAATAATAACATGCCAGGTGTCTATGTGATCTCAGGAGGGATGAGAAGGGAACATCACAGGGCTGGGCGGTATGAGCCTCGCCATATTCCCATTTGAATTTAAATCTGGACTTGACTGGACCATTTTGACTTCTTTTTTTCATCCAAACCATTCCATTATAGTTTTGTTTGCTAGAACCAGCAGAATGACCTTTATCCATGATGCTGTCTGAAATTAAAATACACCTTGTGTGGCTCTGCTGACTAATTAGGTGCCTTCTCTTGGTAATTGGTTGAACTCTGGTTTTTTAGTGATATCAAAGTGGAGTCCGTAATATGTATGTATGTATGCCAGATTTTTATTCATGAAACATTGAAAAACAAATTAATTTTCCTTCAGCTTCAAAACTTCACCCTGTGTACATAAAATCAATATAAAATACATCAATGATTCTGGTTGTAATTTGTCAAAATGTGGGAGAATTTAGGCACATTAGGTAAGAAATAAGCCTAATCATGCCACCAGCACTCAGATCAGTTCTGTTTTTTTATAGCCTGAATAATGACCCAAAGTGAGAGTCTGTTGTATGAACCATAAATCAGTTTCCAGAGAGCAGCGTGGCGATGGGCCTTGTTTTTGTTTTCAAACTCACCCTGAGCTCTGACCTCCGCAAACGACGACCAAGATGGGAAATCGTGGCGCGCATTCATAAGCTATCTCATTACATTTTGTCACATGTGTGCAAAAGTAATGTGAGCATAAAGCAGCTGTTTGCTTCTGGAGCGCCACTCTGCCCTTTTTTCTTTTTACCATCCACTTAGCTCATCATTTGGCATTTAATAAAAGAGTAGAGCAGGAGAGAGAGAGAGCGATTTCCGTGTGAGATCACCAGACAATAATGTTTTTTTGTTGTTGTTTTTTTTCCTTTCCCCCATCCCGTCTGAATGGGGGGAGCAGCCCCAACATGAAAAGGTTAAAATCATCCTCGTCTGTCTAATATGTATGCAAAATATGACCTATGAGGCTGCGGGCCCGCTCCGTCTAATGTACCGCGTCAGCATGCGGCTTTGTGGGGGGAAAATCCCTGAGCACAGAGGAATTGAAGTGGGGTTGGTTGGGTCATGTCACCTTGCACGTACACTATAACACCCCTGTAATCTATTCCAAAAGACGTGCGGTGCTGCCGTGTGCAACCCCTGCTCGTCCTACAGTATCCACAGTCGCAGCTACTAAGTCTTCATTCTTCATGACAGTCCTCCATTACAGCCCTCCCTCCCTCCACAAGCTGTGAGCCAGAGCATGGCTATAATCATTCCTGAAGAACCTCTCACACTTCATTAAAAGCATAATCAAGTTCATTACAATTTCATAGGCGTTCAGGTAGCAAATGGCTTCAGATAAATCATGACTATTGGTCCTGTGTGGCTGCCGTGTGTAGGTTTATCTCTGGCTCTCAGGCAGGGAGGTGAGGAAGAGGAGAAGAAAGGGGAGGGGAGGGGGGTCTGGATGTCTGGCCTTTAAATGACCTTCCAGCCCGCAGCGGCGGTCCACTTCGACGCACGTTCGGAGCGGGCCACCCAGCGCCGGCGCGCGTCAACACGGAGGGACGCGATCGTTCGTGACGCCCCCCTTGGGTCGCACACAGTGAAGAGATCAACAGATGTGGCACCGTAGGATTATTTTGGACTGGTCTCTGTGACAGTGGGTGATTAATTTATCTTGAGCTGCTTTTGATGGTTATTTGTCTTAATCCACCATGGCCCCTGTTATGGAGAAGACAGCTGTCAAAACATAAATTAATGACTAGGAGAAGTCCTGGTTCAAAGGGGGATTTCCTTGAGTTCTTAGCCCAATGTGACAAACCTCATAACGAGTCCTGCCTGTTTGGACAAAACGTGAGCAAATAAAATGCTGCAGTAACGATCACAGGAGATCTGTATGATTACAGTTTTTTTTTTTTAGTTTTCACTTTGAAGAATGTGGAGATCAAAAAGAGGTAAAACGAAAATTGTTCTTATCCCAGTTAAAAAATTAAATGCTACCTCAAAATTTGAAATGCACCAACCGACATCAGATTTCTTTGTTTGTTTGTTTTTGGTTCTGACCAGTGATTAAGGCTCCAAATAAGTATTTTCCCAATCGGTGAACAAATATGTGAGCACAAACGGGTCGCTGTGGAAGCAACACTCATTGGTGTTGAGGTTGTTACTGACCAAAGTAAGCTCAAAGTTAGCGAATTAAGAAGCTGTTTTGAAACAGATGCTGAATTTTCTGCGACATGTCTTCAGGTTGCCAGAGAGAGGAGAACTTTCAGCACACAACAGGAAAGCAAAATATTCTACAGTAAAGTTGTTCTATATTATCCTTTTAAAATAAATCTATCATGAAACAGGTTTGCTTTGAAAATGTTCCCATCATTTTAAAACTCTCAGAGTTAAGGTAAGACTTCACGTTCTCCGGGGAATACACAGACTGGAACATCAACGATGGCAACACTAACGGTGAATATAGCTAAAACATAAAATGTCTTTTTTTCTTGCCTATACACAAATTCTTGCTTTTACTTTTTATAAATGCCATTAAAAATAAAAAAAAAATTCAAAACAGAAATATCAATCCCTCCAATAAACATGCAGAACAACAAACCCGGGCTGCGTCCTACTCTAACTAATCTCATTCATGGTTGAACACCGAGACCCCTTGGGCTTCCCAAATCTCTGCAGATGTTTCCCCGAGTGGATTCCTCTTCAGTTCTGTAGCCGAGGCAACATGTTTTCAGCTGTTGATATGCCCTGCGTCAGCGTGGGATAAAACACGAGCCACGCTGCTTTTCTGCGGCTGTTTTGTTGGAATACCTTTGCATGATTTTAGAGTTTCATTAAGCAGATCTTGAGTAGTTTGTCTTCCAAACGAGGCAAAGAATTTCCTACGTTATAATTACGTTTTTAAATAAACCCAACAGTTACTATCTGTGATATTATGCTCACATTAATCAAGTCTTTAAAAGTGCATTTCAAAGAATTTGTATAGCTTAGTTATTTATTTATTTTAGCTTAATTAGGACCATTAGCATTGCTATAATTATGAGTGAATGGGATGTGTTCTCACATTTACCCTCCCACACTTGAAATAAAATATTAAATACCCCAGCGCTGTTTTTATTGCTTCATGAAAGACTCCATTCCACTTGATTGATAGAATGCTTACTGCTAAAACTCCACTCCAGGTTTTCCTGGTTACCTACAATAACTCACCACAATGTATGAACCAAGAAGAAGCAACACCACGTCCTCCGCCAATGACTGAACGTGAAGGAGTAGAACTGACTGGTTTAACTGTGCCTGTGTTAATGGTTTACTTGAAATAGCTACAATAGAAATGATTGAACTTCAGATGTGCTTGAAGAGTCCTTGCTGGAAAGAAGTTGAATAGAAGCGAAAGTTGATATTTTTCAAAATTAAAGATTTTTCTAAATAAAATACTCAGCAAACTGCAGTTAATGTGAGAAGCTCAAGTCACAAAGAGGCGCAAAGGAAAGAGAGAAAGTCACATACGACTCCCAAACTGCGTTAGCCACTCCTGCTAATTACATTAAACTGTGATTTAGATTGATGTGTTTGCATCATACGCATCAAACAATAGTCATTTAAATGTCTATCTTTATTTGACATTTAAATGACTAATAAAGATGGCATTATAACTTCTTGGATCTAATAGTTAATATAACATTAGGGCAACAAAGAAGAATATTTGGTTATTTCTTGGTGCCTGAAGAGATTGTAAAGCAAATTTTGCATTTTCATAAGAGATCATTGTTAGGTTTGGTGTATTTTTGTCACCTGAATAATGTCTACATAATTATGCCAAAGTTGGTGGTGAACGCTTCAAGCTTTCTCGAGCTATTTTATGCTGTAGCTGTTTAGAAGTTTTACCAGTGAACTGACAAAATACCAAAAATACTTAACACCCTTTTGAAAACACACATGTTTGTTACTTAATACAAATTAAGTTGTTTTACTAAAATTAGCTAAAATTGCTGGTTTTTGTGACTAGATGTTAGCTTAGCGTCGTCACTTTCTGCAAACTGTCCACAATGTGACATTGTTTTTTTACAGGTAGGGCAACTACCACTGATCAAAGAACACAGCTTCCTGTGTGCAAATAGTTGTGTGTCTCTGTGTTGCCCTGTAATGTACTCACAAACTGTCCAACTTGCCTCTCATCCAATGACCACTGGCACCAGAGCCCCACTCCACATCCCCCGAGAGCCTGGAAGGAATAGTGTGTACAGATGATGAATTGATGTTTTTATAAGGAAGAACTTGTGCCAACACAGTGGGGGGATGTTGCAACCGACACTTTATTTTTATTTTTTTTATTTTTGAGGTTAAAGTGAAACATCTGCTACCTGTGTCCTGCTCTGTGGGACCGCACTGTGCCTCTCCTGGGGGAGGGAGGCTTATTAAAAGAGGCCAGAATGAGGTGCATGTACGTCTGTTTGTGAATGTGACAGGAGTAGCGGGGGTACAAACCTAGCTGGCAGGGAAAAGGATGCGAGGCAGACCGTGGGGGGGAGCAAGGGAGGTAAGGATGGATGGAGAGAAGAGGGAGAAAAAAAGAAAACCCTCAGCGGAACAAAAGACCTTCAGGATTAATTAGGCGTCAGATTGGTTGCAGGGCACAGCGGGGGGAGAAAGAGAGAGTTTAGCATTCTGGGAAGACCTCATGTCCTCAGCCCTCATAATTCAGCCTGCCTGCCCATGAGTATACAACAGCAAGCTAGTTAGGTCCTGTGCTGTGCCTGAAACCACTGTCTACTGGGTAATGGATGGAGTCCACGCTTCATCTTTATGTATTTTTACGTTATCCCAGTGGGCAATAGGAGGAAACGCAGAGGTCACGTATGTAACACGTTGTGTTTACATGATGACTGTGTCAGTACTCACTGGATGGAGGGAAATGGATGAAATAATATTCTCTCCAGAAAGCTGCATCTCTTCCTGCTTGAGTTGCTCTTAGCAGTGCGCGAGCTCTGCCAAATTAGAAGAGAACGAATACACAAAATAAATGCACATGAACTCTCACTGAACTTCTCACTTTCTCCGCCATTATCGGCTGAATTTCTCCTCTCGTCACTTCCAGAACAGCTGAATTGCTGATTCGGGTCACCGGCTCCACCTTTTATATTCAAAAGGCGGACGCGAAGATGCCTGTTAATGCCATCTCCCGTTGTCACTGTCACAGAAGGACGTTTCTGAGGCGACCTTTGGTGGCACTCCTCGCCCTCCAATACAGGAAGTGCGCTGAACTCTGCATACAGATGACGGGCAGGGTCTGCCGCCAGCCATAATATCCTCGCACCGTTCCGTCTCCCGGCGAAGCACTTAGTGGGGATCAAATAAATGGCTTCCCGAAGGCCCGGAGCAAATCATGTCCTTACAACATTTGCTCCAATCATCCAGATTCACAAAGGTAGATCATACACAGAGCTTTAAGAAGACGTCTCAGCGACATGAACCTTAGCACACGAGATGATTAGCTGTTCAGTTGTTGTTGTTTTTTGGGGGTTTTTTTGCAACAGAGAACCGTGATAAAGCTTTAACAGACTTTGTTATGGAAGAAAAGAAACCTCAGAAAGTTGTGGTTAGAGGCCGGAAAGAAAACTTTTTACTTCCATTGACTTAGAAAAGTTGGACAGTGCTTTTGTCTTTTCATCCTCTAGATTTGCTTAAAAAAAGATGATGAATTACTAAAAGCTCTTGCCGACTTGTCCTTCCAGTTGAATATGTAACTTCAGCCACCTGAGCTGAATGCAGCCGCCTAGACTTTTAGGACATACCTTGTCTTTTAGCACCTAGCTGAACGCCAGCAGGTACATGACAAATCCATTCCCTCTGTCCCATTTTTTTGCACGTAGGCTGAACTTCGGTGCCTGTGCAGCGCGTGCTGCCTCTGCTGATACTGAAATGAAAGCGGCGGCGGTCACAGGCAGGAGACTTTTTTTTTTTTCCAAACAGAAGCTGACTTGCGTCATAGCAGCGATGTGTGATGTAACGCGATTCCTTGCTCGGCTTGTTAGATTGTGTGCAATGTGACAGAATGCAGGTGAAACGTATGCTGTGTGCCATACCCTCTAACAAAGCTACAGTGTTGAATGAAGATCAACTTTCAAGAAATGTTCAGAAGTCCATCAGCGGTTGTTGTTACAGCTGCTTGCATAAGCATTTATAAACCTTGAACTTCCCGGTTTCACATTTTGTCCCGTTACAACCACAAGCCTCGGTGCGTTTCTCGTTGGATTTTGTGTTTATTGTGAAGGAAAAGGTCAAGGATACATGTTTTTGTTTGACTGTATCAAAGGTAGAAGTGGGCGATACAGACCTAAGAGTTTTATTGCGATATTTTGTGGTAGTATTATGATCAACAATAAATAACCATTTATTTGTTCCTTTTTAGGTAATTGAATTCTTGTGACTGCATGACACAGAAATTATAGTCCCACAGAATACAAATAGCATTCTTAAAAAAAATAAACCCATTTGTAATACATTTCTTTAGGACACCTATGTCACATAAACAAGTGTGAATTGTATCACTGAACTGGACACTCTCACTGCATTTAATCACATTTTGATATTTGTTTATACTGTCATTGAACAAACAGAACCACAAGTTCTGCTCTTGAAAACAAAATCTTCAAAAATAAAAATATTAAACTAAATATTGATAAAAATAAGCCCTCCCACCTCATCACACCTCAACATTCACGTGACAACTCATTTGAAAAAATCTGCAAACACATACGCGACTGTACAACTTTAGAACTTTGAAAAGCATAAGTGGGGGTTCCTGCACAAACAATAAAGACTGCAGCAGGTGATTTCTAAAAGTCAACAAGACACTTGTCTTTTGCAGCTGCCATTATACAGTGATGAAACCAACCGACCAAACATGTTGGAGCTTCGCTTGGGTTGCTAGGTAACGGTGCAGTGCCTGTTGATTGTGACTCATTAGTCAGGCTGTTTTTGAAACGGCTCCTTTTCCAAACACAGAAAAACATTAACATATTGCCAAAAAATGGCTGGGTGGTTTTTAGAAGCAGTAGAAACCTAAATGGAAGTACAAAAATGTGCAAAAAGTGAATTTTGCACTGAGGTCCCCATTAAGCTCAAGCGCTCCTGGGTCATGCAGTGAAACAATAATCCAAAGCACATCATCAAGTTCACCTCCTAAAAAAAACAGAATGAAAAAATCTGAATTTATCTAACCGAGACACTGCAGTATTGACCTTAAAGAGACCATTTGTGTCCAAAAATTCTCCAGCGTTGTAAAATTAAAACAATTCAGCACAAAAGATTTGGACAGTAAAAATCCTCCAGGCCAACACAAAAGACTCACGGCGAGTTATCACAAACACTTGACGGCAGCTGTTGCCACCAAGCGCGACAGAAATGTTAAAGCAGAAGGAATCGGACGGGGCGACACAGCGCTGTGCAGTTATGGAGCTGAAAGATAAAGGAATCTGAATTGACTTTTTTTTTTCCAGCGATATGTCAGCACTGCGTCTCTCTCACTGACAGAACACAGAACAAAACCTTCACACAATATCCCTTCATTCAGGTGGAAATCAAAAAATGATTTACCTGTTCACAAAGTTGGTCCCTGTTCAGACCTCATCAGCCTGACGGCGCTGGATGGTTCCGCTGCTGAGGACACACAAACACACACTCTGAAGCTCTGATCCGCCGGTCTGTCCGTCAAACCGATGCATCCCAGATACTTAGCAGCCATATTTAACATGTGCAAAGAGACAGTGTTAACACTTAGCACCTCTGTTAATGGTTAGACATTAGAGGTGTTTTATGAGGTCTCAGATGTATGTGTGTGCATTTCATGCAGATCTAGTTGTTTCTTCAGTTATTTCATACTTTTTGTGAACAATTTCAATCTTTTCTGACTGTGCTTCTCTAAATAGGCAAATCGTCGATTCATGAAGTGCCTCAATATTAAAAATCAGATTACGGATGATCTCTGTCAGGTCTTCGTGCGTCCAGAGTTCGCTCCTGAACTTGCAGAAACCTCCCATGGTGATTTCTCTGTAGATCATTATTATAGTGGCTGAATTGGGCACTTAACTGTGACATTTGACCCCGGCATGCCTGCGTGAGTCGATGATCAGGCATGAACTGAAGCAGCAACTCTCCAAACTGGTCTCACGCCAAAGCTTCAGCAACATTAAGCTGCCACCAGACTTGCAGCTCCTCATATAATTTCATGTAAATTGTTTTCAAGTATTACAGAGCGTAATGCAACAACACATTCCCAAACATCAATAAACTTTACATTCTAATGAACATTGAACACTAGAACCGGAAAACATTTTAAGTATCCAAAATACATAAAACAGCAAAATAAATTAATTATTAACTCTTTGCAAACAAAATGATCCTTCAAAAAAGGAGCTAATTGAGACCAGACTGAAGACTTTTGTCATCCAGTTTTTGGTAGAAAGAGAGAAAAGAGAAAAACGTTAAATTATTGAGCTCGTTTTAATTTATCGTGATTGATTTGTTGCGTATTGCATCAAGTCTAATCCTGCCACCGTTTACAGCCAAAAGAATTTGGCTGTAAAAGAACTGAAACAAATAAAATCCACAAAATCCGTACAAAGATATAAAGATCTCTGCACACCATATTGTGCATCTCCAAATTGGTCAATATCAGGGATGAGGAAAATTACAAAAACAAACAAAAAAAATCACAAAAAAATATTTTTGCAAAGTTTTCTGGCATTTAGGAAATATAAATAATTTGAATAACTTTAACTGTAAAACCAGAGAGGATTAGTCTGATTTAATTTCAGACAGTGAGGAAACAAAATGTGTCTTTTTAGTCTCTGTATGTAAACATCTGGCCTCAGCAGTATGTTGTGCTGCATGCTATCTCGCAGAACTCGGCGACAAACGGCTTCCCTCTGCTTGTGGTTCAATTAATCGTCTTCACTCCGCCGACATTCCCGTTTTGATTCATGACATCTCCAGTGCGCGGCGTATTTACGGCCGGTTGCTTTTACTAGGCGCAGAGACGGTCTGAAGACTCCCTCCACTCCTCTCTGCTCTTTGTCAATTTCTTCCTGTTTACCTCTCTTTCTGTCACCTTTACAGCGGTGGCTGTGTCAAGCCCCTCTTTATAGAAACACACTTCAAGCTTCGGCTTGTTAAGCCGTGGCAGCTCCTTCCCACAAACAGGGTAACGTACACTCAGCGCTCTCTCCCACAGCATTATTAGCCCTTTCTGGAGGTCGGGCTGGGAGGTTGGAGCGGCGATGGGGTCGGGGGATGCATTCGCAGTTGTTGTAGGTGGAGACATAACGATCGCGCTGTCATAAGCTGACCCCTCATTTGTTCCCGTTTCTCACCTCACTGTACACAGTGGCAGCAGGCATCGCTCCAGCGGCAGAGGAGAGTAAATAAAATATTCAAAGGACAGCCTAAAAAAAAAACTTTGATGTCCTTTACAGCTTTTAGCAGCTTGGCACACAGGCATCGGGGAAAAAAAAACAACTCATGCCCCCAAGGCGTACAAAGCAACGGGGTGTAATTTCACGTTTAAGGAGAAACGCTTAGGCCTAAAAGCGGAGCATGCACAATGGGAATAGATCCCTGCTCCTTCTGCTCGGGCCAATATTAACTCTGCGGTCACTGTATTTCCCTGCCTCACCCCTGTCCTCTGTGTGTGTGTGTGTGTGTGTGTGTGTGTGTGTGTGTGTGTGTGTGTGTGTGTGTGTGTGTGTGTGT
>NW_006800047.1:559309-588767 GCF_000485575.1 Poecilia formosa | reverse complement strand
CAGGTAAAAAAAAATGAAAAGAGAGCATGTGTATTCGTTACAGTCTGTCTTCAGTTCTGTTTAGTCTGCCAATAGCGCCTGATGTATTTTTTTTAAAGAAATGATAAAAGAGGAAGGAGCAGAAGACTGATTTGTTATATTCAAGATTCTTGAATATAACAATGTTGTTATATTCAAGATTCTTTTGTGTTGTTAATTATTCTCATCCATTGAAGTGTTTGTTGGTGAGCGGGTTCATGAACTCCAAACCTCCGTCTGTCAGTGGATGGGTGGTTGTTAGAAGATGCAGCAGAAACATGTTGAAACATTGTGATGAAAACCTTTAATTGTCTATATATTAAAAAAAAAAAAACCGATAGACATTTGCACTTCCTGATTTTCCAAATGGACCTGAGGGATTGTAGAAAGGAGCACTGATGGGTAAAAGAGGTGATATGAGGAATTGTTTATTTTTCCTGTTTTTCTTCGTAGAGTTTATTTAAAACATGTGAGAGAAAATTCAGCTTAGAAAGTTTAAATACCTAGACGCAGTCCTACTCGCATGTTATTGGCTGGCATTAACAAATCAGCCAATCCCCAAGAACCATATATTTTCCTTGGCTCTGATTGGCTGTTCCCCCAAGAGCAGAAATAAGGAAGACTGTTGATATTAGCTTCTGCTAAGACGGTTTCCACTCTGTGTATTAATGCCTGTTACGGTATAATTGATGTGAACTATTAAAATAGGCCATTTTAAGTGTTTTGGAGGATTCTCAACAGATTTCAGTTATTCACCACTTAGAAAATAAAGAGTTATTTCAACATTTGATAAATAAAGATGTTTTGAGCTCTAATCATTTTTAGTATTCTTTGACGTTTGCATCATTCTGCCTGTGAAAGCATGGGTTTTGTAGACATACTCCCGCCTACTACTATAGACTAAATCATTGCATGTTATTGTTAAGGACCGACGAGGCACCAACCCAACTTACTTAATCATCACTGTGATTATCACTACTATAACGTGGGGAATCCAGTGGCAAACTGAGTCTCCAAGACGGCCTGGAAAAGTGCAAATCGACTTCATAAAATCTTTAACGTCACATGCTCTACAGACCTTCAGGATACAAGGAAGTGATTTGATTCATGTTTATTAAAAATAAATGACAAGAGCGCGGAAAACCAGAACTGCCACACACTACAGCTCATGGTTGCTGCTTGCTACTTCCTCAAGACTCAGGTGGAGCCAACAGAGATCTTACTCTGTTGAAAACAAGAGATCCAATGTGTATCATGAGGGATAGAGCTGAAGGCATGTTCTCGTTTGAATAACAGTATCTCCCTATGAGTTATTTCCAACCAGTACAATACCTGACTGTAGAAGAACTCGTACTGCGATAGTGTCATGGTCCTTTAGGTGATTAGCTCAGCGCTAGCTGCACAGATCTGACAGATTTAATCCCCAGCTCTAGCACCTGTTAACTCTTCTACCAATCTCAGCTGAAGTTCGAAATTTTAAAACCTAAACATCTACTAAACTTTCACTTCTGTTTTTTTAGATGTATAATCAACCAAATACAGCTCACTGGGAACGGGTTTGCCTGTGACATGCCTGCAGGAATAATTTGCAAGTCCCAGTTGCGGAAACTGATGTATGACTATTAAATTGGTTCAAGTTGAAGTTAATATTGTGTGTGCTGTGCAATAAAAGTCCACGTAAATGTAGAAATTACTGCTTTACCTCTTTTCTTTTTTGCACACTGTCTCTTATTGTCTTCATTCACGTATTTCTTCAGTCTTAAAACCTTATCTCGGCCCTTAACTGCTCCAAATGTATTAAGAGTAACTCAGCTTATATTAGTTTTCATTTCAAAATGATTTATTTGTTTAATTTTACTTGGTTGTTAAAATTGTGCTTAAAGCCGTTTCATGGGATGAGAAGCTTTAACAAGCAGATAATCTGAAGCTCTGATAAAAGATTTGCATACTGACCTGAATCCTATGGCTTCATGTCTTGAAACATTCACCTATTATTGGAAAAGGCAGTGCTGACTACTTGTATACATAACTCTGTCATACATAACTGTTTCGAATACAAATTTTAATCAAGTTAATGGCAGAGTTTGCAATTGCAAATTAATCGCATGTTGATTGAAAATCATGTATCGACAAAAACATTTTCAATTCAAAACCCTTTTTTGCTGCTAAATTATTGAACAAATAGACATGTGAGCTCAACAATTAAGATATTTATCGTTTTTAATCTGTAATCTTGGTTATTCAGCCAGCAGATTGGTGAAAAGTGATTTTACATCCATTCAGCTTTCAAGTGTTTCAGGAACCCCTGATCATTCATGAAATGTCTTTGGAAGAAAAATAAACTACTTTAGAAATGTGGACTGACATTAGTGCTGGAGATGACTGTGAGTTTTGCTACATGCTTAGCATTGAGATGCTATTTTAGCTTGAATAGATTCACTCCGTTTTGCACAACTTGAACACAACAATAGTCTTTTCCTTTTGAAGCAAAAATTAACCCCGTCATGCTGGTTTTAAACCAGCTCCAGTAACTCAAACTTGAAGCACATTTTAGCAGGCGACAACCAAAATGCTGCCTGGTGCTTTGATTAATCCACCAAAACTCCACTTTTACATCGTTAACATTGTTCAAGTTTTATTAATTTATTCTGTCTGGAAAAAGAAAAAAAGACACAGGCTCAGAATCTCATTGGGTAAACCCAAAGCAACCCATTTGTACCAGTTAAAGAAAAGTTGGCTACCTGCCCCAATCTACCAATCTCCCTCATGTCAGTCAGGTGCCCCAAGCTAACACAGCATTGATATTTACCCATGATCCCCAGTTGACCGTTAGGAATACCAAAGGAGCACCTAGAGCTATGAATCAAATGTCAGCCTTGGTGCGGCGGTGGAAGCGTATCAATATCTGATGATGTATGGCTGGCCCCGGGGCCCCTCGGGCACTGCAGCACCCACAGATATGACACAGGCCCTGGTCCACACTTAGTCATCTGCAAAGTGAAAGCCTCCAGATGAATGACCGCCTTCACAAGAAAATAGGCTGACTGCATTACAAGGGGAAAGTAAAGTGAACGGGGTAAGCATGTTGCACTTCATCATAGAAGATAGTTTTGGTACGTGGTTATTAAGGAGAACAATTTTTCTGCAGTAACATATAGTAATGTGAAAAAGTAACCTTAAAAACTTGAGTCTTTTTTTTATCACTTCTGAACAAATTTGGCCTTCTTTTCTTTTCTTGTTTTTTCTGTTTCTTTTTACACATACTGGTACAGGACACATTTTCCTTGTTATGTTCTTATCAATTGAAGTGAACTCCCTCAACCCGCAAAACCGGCTTGCCCTAGAAATGAGCTGTGACTAGTCAAGAGGTAACAGAGGTGGTCTGACATCTACCCTTCATTGATCTTCAGTCCTTTTACAAAACATAGCAAGACAACTAATGGTTCCTTCATGCCAGTCATTTGTAGTCTGCTTTAATCAAACTCTGGTCCATTTGCCTAGAAAGTCTGTTGTGAACTCAAACCAAAAAAATTAACTCTGTTCTGCCTAAAACCCTACATCTCAATTGGATTGAGGTGAGACATCCACTTGCCAAGTGGACTGGAGAGCGCGCCAAAAGCAGGAAACACACTACAGCGCAGGGCATTCTGGGTAGAAACAAAGGCACTTGTCTCACTATTTGGAAAAAGGGCTCATGATCTTTTAAAAAGAAAAATCCTACAGTCGCAAAAATTTCATGCTACTCTCTTTTTGTTTACCTTTTGTGAAGAAGAAAGTTGTGCTCAGTGTCGTCAGAGATTTTCATGTTGTTTCCTTCAGTGGTTCTTGGTGCAGCGCCCATGGAGGCGATTGGGTGAACGGGTTTGTTAAATGGTTTGGGTCGTTGGACACAGTGCAGTGTGAAAGTGAACTGCACCTGTTGAAAATGTAACAAATGTTGCAATTCTGGTCCCCAATCAAACAGATTCTACCAGACTATCAGGTTTGAAGTACAGATTGTGTACAATTGCCAATATTCATCAAGATGTCTTTTGGCAATTGTGAAATGGACCTTTATGGACTTTTTGTTCTGCAGCAGTTTTGACCGTTGAACTCTGTCATTGATGCTGACGCTTGATTGTGTTTCAGAGTCATGGAAATGGTCCTGTAAAGCTTGATAAAGTTTTTTTGGGGGGGTGATATATTGCTTTATGAGATCTTTTTGCCTACTTCATGTTGCCACGCAGGTCGTTTTCAAGGCATTTCTTGATTTTACATGTCTGGTTCTCTGATTTGGATTTCTTTCTTCATTTAACAATTTAAATCATCAATTTTCTATTCACCCAAACGGTCTTTTTCCGATGTAAAAAAAAAAAAATATGTTTGGTTATCTGAAATGCATGTGACGAAGAAGCAAAAGAAAAATATTTTAGGCATATCATGAGCAAATAATGCAGTTTCCAGGACATTGCATCGGAGACATTGCTTAACAGAGGTACAGAGTAGCATCCAGAAACACCAGAGCGTCCCCTCGCATGCGTCCCTAATCTCCACGCCGAGAGGAAAGCAACGCTTGGCAGCAGACGTTCCCGGCCGTCGCTCAAAGACTGCCACCAGGGGTTTGTAGTGTTGCTGATTGCCAGGTTCGAGTCCAACCAAAGAGCCACAGCAGTATCTTCAAGAGCAGCAGAGACGGAGTGGTGGCTGCCGGGTCTGCATGGAGGTACAGACACAATCGCGCCCCTCTTCAGAGGAGCCATTTGAATGACTTTGCGCCTTCATATCATGAAAGCCAACAGTAGATCCTCCCTGTACCCTTCAACGCTTTCAAGCTGCTGCAACAGCTTGAGGATGTGTCTAAATCGTTAAAAGGGATCACGTTGGTGGCTTTTTCTCATTCCGCTAAAACATTACATTCCAGTCAAATATCTGAGACATTTTAACTAAATGTAATAAAGATAAATCTAGAAACGTGTGGCTTTGGCTTACTTACTGAAACTACGACTTTCTCTACTGTGGAAATAAAATACTGCATTATCTTTGTCCATTTAGGCTGCTACCAAATGCTAATGCTAAAAATGAGGCTGAAAATGATCCAACACTTTCAACTTGCATTACGTTTAATGTCAAATTTATTCATGACATTTGCTCTCTCTACGACAGTGCAAGTTTGACATTGTGCTGCAGGCATCACTGTCACCGGTTTATCTTGTAAAAACAACCCATTTCATTTTAGTGAGTTATTTTGATGGAGTGTCTGACGTCCGATATTAAATTTTACAGGTAACTATGACCGATACCGATACCATGCCAATAATATCATGCATCCCTACTAAAATGTTTTACTACTGTGATACAGTGAAAATGTTACATCATTGCTGAGGGCTATGTAAGCCTGAGAACCTCTTGCTGTCTAACTTTAATTTTATACATTTTGATGTAATTACAACCCAGAAGAATTTATCAAGACCTTAAACTTGTTGATTTGTGAGGTTGCAAGAGGTTATGGAGCCAACTTTGGAAGCCATTGCATACAAGACCAAGATCTGCTTTCTGGGAACACAGTGAAATGACTTCATCTCCAGCATTAACGCTCCGTTAATAAAAAAATCTTCAGTTTCCTTTCGTTTTTTTTTTTTTTGTTGTTGTTTTTTTTATAACATCTAATCCTATCAGCAGCGATCCACCCAGAAGTCATTAACACATAAAATCCCCGAATACTTCAAAGAAGCTAATAAATCTCCGAGGCGCTGTGTTCACTTTGACTACAACTCTTAAATTATTCCTTACTACATAAGATATAAAACTTCCCTACAGATGATCCAGTGAAGAGGCTGATCTCTCACAGTCTCTCTCTGTCTCTGCGCTGAATCATGAGCAAATTAATGGGAGTTGTGTGAACAACCCTCAGGGGCCTCTAGAGTGGCCTCCCTCCTCCTCCTCCATCATCTCTTAGTCAACTATGTACTGTAGATGATAGACTCTTGTAAAATTCTCACAACTGACCCTCTCATTTCCTCCTCTGTCTCCTTCCAGCCTCTTTTTCTCTTTAAGTGCCTGTCTGCTCGTCTTCTCTCGGCTCCCTTCCTCTCCTGGGGGTACGGTCATGTTATCTTTTTGCGGGAGTCCCTCTGCTGGCCTTTGGTGCATAATGTATAAAGCCGCCGGTGTGTGTTTTACACTCTGCCTGACATTATTAAGTCGTTTCAGGCATATCGCTGCTTTTATCTCCACCGCGGAGGTTAATCAGAGGGGATTTATACTGAAAGGACCACCTCCCTCCCTCCATTGCTTTCGTTGGCTTTTCCGCTCAGTGCATGTCATCTGAACTAACCTTTGTATATTTTCAACATATTTTATATATAAAAAAAAAAAGATTTTCCGTTAACTGTATCATGGATACAATGTTCAATAATCAGTGGCAGGAATGTCGAGTGTGAAGGCAGTCTGCTGTGTTGTGTGACATTTAGACAACATAATTGCGTTTCCAATTTCTCCCTGAGGGTAATTACAGTAGTTGTTGCTCGGCGTGATTCGATCTAGAAATCTGACATATAAAATGGGGATGTGGGGTATGATACAGGAGTGCATCAAGCTGTGTCTTTTGACTACATGTTTACTGGAGCAAAGAGAGAACACCTTCAGAAAACACTTACACAATCTAATCTGCCTACTTTCCCTCAATTATTAAGTACACCTGCTTTGGCATTTGCATAGGATCCTGTACACTTCTCCGTTCAGGGAACTCTGGTATCATTTAAAGGATGGTTCAGTATTACAGACAAGATGCATACTCAAGTAACAAGTCATCGGTAATTTCATATACGTCAAATATATGCAATGAAGCCAAACTAGTTTCACGATTAGCTGCCACTTCCATCACTGCTTTGAGTTCTAGCTAGCGTTGGACGATGTGGCTCTCATATCAGTTGATGTCATTATTGATTAGTTCTTTGTTTTAAATACCTGAAATACTTCCAGACTTGTTAAGCAGCACAGTGCTGCTCTGTTTACTCAACAAGTTGATGCTAAGTAACCAACGAGTCAGTGAGTTAGTTGATGCCACCAACCTTGCTTATGATGCGTTCAGACCAAACGCTCTACCCGCATCAAAAACGCATCTGAAGCTTCAAGTTTGACACTTTGAATGCAGATGCTTGATGGTGCATTCACATCAAACGTGTTGTGAGCGTCAGGCGCATCTGGTTTACATACAAAATCTATATGGAGGCGCGTCGAGGGCCTGTCAGACACGTCAAAATTGCTCTAGCCATTGTTTTCCATTGCTGGCCTATTTGTACGACGCGCTTGATCTGTCAAACGCTCCAAACAGTTCAAATTGTGCTGTGCTAGACGCTCAAAACGCACTTCCACATAGACTTTGATTGTAAAAAAGATGCACCAGACTCATTGGGTGTGAACAGACCATTAGATGGTCGTGAGAGGTTAAGTCTGAAGTCTTTCCTGTGCCTATAGGTACACAAACGCAACGTCCAGTTGGATCCAGAAAAGATGTTACGAAGCTGATCAAAAGCAATGTCTTCCTTGCAAAAGAGAAGAACTGTGGCATTGTTGTTTCATGTTCATTGCATGAATCACTCGATCATCCTGGTCACTTTGTTTCCTTCAACAGTAACTCATCCAGCTTCTTTTCCACAACAAGCATCTATTACCTTTCGTGGACCGTCGTGAATTGTCCTCATCTCCAATGAAAATCAGGAAGAACAAAACAACATCGTAACACATGAAAACTAAACTACTTTTCATGGATCAAGAGAAACAACCTCCGCTACAATCGAACACTAACAATGTCGAGTTTATTTGTTCTGTTTTGAGGTAACCATTAAAAAAATTCAAGACACTTTGAGGGCATTTTTATGCAAAAAAAATATATGGTAAAACAATGTTATATATATATAATTTTTTTTTGTTTAGTTTAATTTCCTGTCATGCTGGACTTTTTTACATTCCTTGGCTAGAGTTGATCCTTTTTGATAGTCTTACTGTTACGCATAACTCAAGAATCAGAGTTTTAACTCACAATCCTGCAAACTCATGGCCCATTTCCAACTCTGTGGCATAAACACACGTATTCGCCGGTTTTGCCCAGAAGCCAGTTAAGCTGCACTGAAAGCTTTTCCAAACAGGATCTGGTTGAAGTAACTTGGCAACCTGGCAAGCCCACCTCCACGGTCACACCGGAGCCAAACGCAGCGCCGCAGAGGAATCAGGCTTTTCATGCTGATGGTTTTGTTTGATCAGATGAAGAGATTTTTAGATTGACCGTGAGTTTGAGTCAGTCATGTTGAACATCAGTTGTAATCGCTTCTGATGTTGTTCTTAATCCTCACATTGGCTTCGATATTTGGGTTGTTTTTTGTCCCCCACAAATTATTGTTTGTATTTTAGTTTAAAAGCATTAGTGGCTTTGATCAGTTAGAACCGGTCTTGATAAAGTTTGTGTTAAACTGATGAATTTTGCTTTTTATGTCATCAAAGTTTCCATCGTCTATTCAAATCTGCTTTACTGCAATGAGCTGATGGAGGAATTTTCATGTCTAAGTTATTTTCCAGATTTGACCCAATGACAAATCCGGCTGCTACAGCATTGAAACCGCTTCAGTGCATTAGGTTGTCTATTGCAAGTTGTTCATTAATGTAGTTTTATAATTTTATATCAAATTTCAGGAATCATTTCAATATCAGAATTTGGCAGAATATCAATAACAAAGAAATTCTTTAAGGCAATATAATGTATCAGCCAATCAGGTGGACTTTGATCCCAACACCTGACACAATGCAGTGGAAACATTTTGAATACTTAATTGGACTTGTTGGTGTATATAGGGACAAACACATAGAAATGAACTTTCTGAGTCCACAAAATTCACCAGAGCAACTTAGTTTGTTGCTACCAGTGAAATATTTGTTTATGAATCATCTGAGACAAAAATGGTTGCACTAAAATTCATTTAATTGACTTCGTACATGCAGAGTTTTATCATTAATAATGTTTTGCAAGATTTTCTTATTCCTTGCATGGAGGAGGTCAGACTGAAATTATTTTTCGGGAACGTGACCAACATGGACTGAACAGCTTCGTTCACTTCCTCTGCTGCTATTGCTAAAACTACAGATAGACTGCAATTATAAAATTGTATCCTGCTTGAAGTTATTTACAGCTTTTCCTTCTGTTCGCCGATTGGCCCGGTTAAAATCCAACCGGAGAAATCCCCTTCAAAGAATCAAACGGAGTTACGCAGGCAGGCAACGATCACTAAAGCATTTCGGTATATGGTGAATGTTGATTTTTCTTTCCTGTTCAAAAGTCAACTCATAAATTGCTGAACCTCCAACGTCGAGATTGATTGCAGTCCCAAGTGAAGAACGTTGAGTGTATAACGATCCTGTTTCTATGTTTGGCGTCGTCTTTTTGTTTCGGATGAAGCCGTCATTCTTGTGCAAGCTTATGATCCTTGATTCTGATCCTTCCCTCGTGCGCCAGGCTTATCGTCTCGCTTTCCACCTTTTCAAGCCTAATGAGGACTCTCTGCTTGAGCTCTGCTTTGCTGCCAGAAACCCATGGCGAAGGCATCTCGTCTCTCATCCACACCGGCGGGGATGGGAGGGTGGGGTGAGCGGTGGCGAAGGCAGATCAATAGAAGTATTTCCGTCACTGTGTCTCTGTCTGCTCCTTCATCCACCTTTGTGCTTACTCTCTAACACGACGCCCTGCGTGTCGACGTCCGGCTGGCTTATCTGACTAAAAAGACTCCCGTTGTTGGGGCCAAACGATTGACTAATCCACGCATGTTGCGTGAGCAGCAGGGCCATCTGGTCGGGGCGCAGCAAAAACGTTGATTCGGGTTAGAGGCATAGAGGGCGAGAGTGTTTAACACCACTCTCCAATTTTTTATTTATTTTTTTTTGTTTTGATTGTTGTCACGGAAGCACAACATCTATTACTGGGAACAGAAGGCGAGACAGCAGAGCGACGCGTTAAAAGTCCCGACACATTGTCTTTATTTATTTCTTTTGTGATACCGATCTGGCGGACGGCGACAGTCAAAGATTTAGGAGTGAGAGGGATGTTATGTGTCACATGGAGAACAAACAAGAGAGAAATCTGTCTCGCCGTGAGGAGTCTGGCTTTTTCTTTTTTTTTTTTTTTTTTTTTTTTTGTCTGCAATGTTCTCTCTCTCTTGTTTTTTTTTTTTTTTTCTTTTTTTTTTCCCCCAAATCTAAAAATCCCCCGGAGGCGGCATTTCTACCAAATGAATAGATATCCATTTTCAAAAGCTTCATGCCTGGCAGTAGGCGAGAGATGGGGAGAGGGAAGACTCGGCTGGAGGGTGGGGGGCTGGATTTTGAGGCAGAGGGCAGACACTATTAAAACTGAGGAGAATGAATTGTTAAATACCCCTATAAAGAAATATAAGACATGGCCCAGTTTTTATACAGGCTGGGCGGCTCTGCAGGCAGGTGATAAGGGGGTGAGGGTGGAGGGTTGAGGTGTGTGTTTTAGTGGGAAATCAGTGGAGTTCATAGATGACGGACACACACACACACACATCACATCTGCCTGAGGGTTTGGACTCTGCATTCCCACTGATTAACTAACGCACAATGTGCCGAAACATATGGAGAACGTTATGGAAGCCCTTAAAATGCAATCAGGGCATGGATCTGGATTCTTCTGTCGTTATTTCCCCTTTGGGGCGATACTAAACAATAAATTATACACTTGGGCACCTTTTTTGTTTTTTTTGCCTCGCCACTCACAGGCAAACGTCTCTCACCCCTCCTGCTGACGTTCCGCTGCCTTCTAGGTCAAGCGACGATGGAGAAAATTTCCCTGCTGACATTTTGTGTTTCTGGCTCAATATTGACTTCGGAGGAAAGACAGCAGGAGGATTGCTGATGACATTCCACATTACCTTGGAGAAAGGTGTTGAACTGTTTACGTGCCCCCCAAACAGAGAGGGAGGAGAGGGGGAAATGTGCTGGAAATGCCTGGAAGATTTTTAGGATTATTACAAAGTTCTTTATGGCGCTCTGGGTCTTCAGTAATATTTAACGATATAGACAGGTTTCTGTCACACAGCTGTGTGTCTCATAACTGTGTGTTGTGTGGAGATTGGCTCCTAAATAGAGATGACAAGGCAGTTAGCTCCATCAGACGAACAGCTTTTCCAAAGATGAGGATTGTAGAAGCAACAAACTGGGTTTCCCTGGATCTAAGGCCGGCAAAGAATCCAAGTGATGCTTATTTGTCACAATTTAAGCTGTTCATATTCAGTATTTATTCTAATATTACAGATTTATTAATTAGTACATTTCTAGTTCACATTTTTTTAAATTTCAACTGTCCCGCGCTTGACAGCAAAAGCTCCTTAAAATGTTTAGTTTAAATAAATGAGCTTATTTTCAGTTTGCTGTGAAGGAATTTTTCCCAGAATTGTTTCAATGACTATGTTGTTAAGTGTAGACATACAGGTATTCCCTTACATTGTATTATAAGCCTAGCGGGCCACCAGGCTTCAGTAAATTGGTCAGAATGAATTCAGGACAGAATCCGGGTGAGTAACTCAAACCGCTACACACACAGATCTCTTCTGAAACATCTCCAAACGTGGCCACACCGTAGATTTGCTCACCTTGATGCTCATCCGGGGGGAAGCCGTCGGCCTGCTGGGTGACGGGTCGCGCTGACGCTTTGACTGACGGAGGACTGAGATCCTTGGCCCCGTTTTTCTGCCACATTAGCTCCACGCCGAGGGTGGCGCTCAGCTACCATTTTAGAGCAGAGAGCTGATGTGTGTGTGTGTACAAGGTGAGCCGCATTGAAGGAGGGACCAGAGAAACACAGCTGTGTAAACCAGCAGCTTTTGTCACGTTGATATAGACGGTGTTGTTTTCTCGTGATCATTTTCCCATGATGATGAGAAAAACAGTCTCTGATTCAGTGGGGGGGCTTCTTGCTTCTGACGCGCTTTATTTTTTATTTTTATTTAACCTGTATTTAGCCAGGTAAGTTGGTTGAGAAAAAATTCTCATTTTCAACAAGTAACATGTTCAGAAAACATCAAGTCAAGTTTATTTGTAGCTCACACTTCAGCAGCAAGGCAGCTCAAAGTGCTTTTTTCACCATAAAAACATTATACAGTCTCTAATTATGAAATAAGCAATGAACATTACATTTTGTAAAATGCCATCATCAATTCACATAAAATATGTTGATCAATGTTTCACTTACCAGCAACTCTAAACAGGTGGGCTTTTAGCCTTGATTTAAAGGTTCTCAGTGTTTCAGCACTTTTGCAGTTTTCTCAAAGTTTGTTCCAGATCTGTGATGCGTAGAAGCTGAATACTGCTTCTCCATGTTTGGTTCTGGAACCAGAAGACCTGATTGGTCTGTAAGGTTGATACAGCAACAATAGATCTTTAAAGTGTTTTGGTTCTTTTCTATTTAGTGATTTATAAATAACAGTATTTTAAAAGTCTATTCTCTGAGCTGCAGGTAGTCGGTGGAGGGACTATAGAACCGGGTCAATGTGATCCTCAGGTGATAGAAGACCGACTTTGTGATTGTCTTTATGCGTCTCTGAAGGTTCAGTTCTGTTTCCGGCTGTAACAGCTGAAGCTGCGTACTGACTCTTGATCGTTCCTCTTTGGATCCAAAGATGATAACTTCAGTTTTCGTTTTTGGACGTCATACATCAGAATATAACATGGCAGGAAACAGGAGAATATCATAAAACAAAGAAAAAAGTAAAAATATAAATGCAACCTTATTCATAATCACTCAACGCGCATGTTAAGTTTTTTAAAAACGGTTACATCGTTCATGTGTTTTGGTTTTTACCGAGTTGATAAATGTCAATTTTGGAAGTTAGTGTACTGAGATGTAATGTATTTTGAAAGTTGTTCCAATCACTGGGTGATGCAAAATGAAATGAGGATTGATCTAATGACATACAAACTTTTGAGACCATCATGGTGATGAATTTGAGTGTTCGTGGAAATATTGATGAATGAGCGAAGGTACTGCCAATGATAGTTTTATAGACAAATTTGCATAAATGTATTAATCTGTGCGAATGGAAAGATGTCCATTTTATAAGAGATGGATGACATCTGACTTATACAGTCGAGTTTTAGATGCAGATTTGTAGATGATATCACCATCGACGAGGAAAGGCAGGACTGTCATTTTGACCAAACCGTGCTTTGGTCGAAATGACATTAGAGGAGGAGACGTGATAAAGGAGGAGGGAAGAACAAGTGGAGTCAAAAAAAAGAAAAAAGAGAAGTAACCCACAAGGCTTAAAAAAGATTGGAAAGAAACCAGAGAAACTGTGAAGTGACAGAAGCAGAAAGAGAGAGAGAGAGAGAGCGAGGTGAAGAGGAGGAGAGAATGAAAAGGAGGTGGAAGGAAGAAAAAGCCGGGCTGCTTGCCAGGCTCTATTCCACCTTTGCTCTCCAGGTCTTTCTGAGCTGCCACCTCCTCTGCTCTCTGTAACGTCCTCAATGAAAGGGCCTTTAAGGAGGGATGGAGGACTTGACTCTGGGTTCACGCTGTGACCGACACCAGCTGATGCTGCCAAGCCAAGCAGCTTTCTGTTCAAATTAATTGGATGTCACTTTCAGGTGCAAGAAGCAGGGTGGGTTTTTTTTTTCTCTCTACCATGTTTTTTTTTTTTTATCTCGTCTTTGTCCTTTTATGTGTTTCTTGTTGATTTCTTTTTTTGTCTTTTGCAATTTAATTAATCAGCGCGAACAAAGTTTTGAAATCTGCAACAAAACAGCTTGTTTTTTTTTCCTCTCACATACCTGGTAGAGCAAATAAAAGGAACACACACTTCCTGTCGGAACGCTATATACACAGTTTACTCATATGGATGTCGTATTTATTTTTACTTTTTTTTATTTTGTGAATTAGTACTTTTCCTGGATTGGATGATTTGTGAGAAATGAAAATATCATGTCATAGCCATAAAAAAGGCAACATTGGTTTCCATCTAAACAACATGAAGTAGATTAATAAATGAAATTAAATTCACCCAAAGACGTCTACTGCAGGGACATCCCTAAATGTGGGAAAGCGGGGGCATGGGCCCCCAGAAAAATCATGTTCAGTTCATTAAAAAAAAAAACAAATATATAATACGTATAACATATGTTTTAATTTTTTGGTTGATTTTTTACATTTTTGCAAGCCTGACCTGGCAACCAATATAAAAATATGACGGTGTTGCTACTGGTCTACTGATGTGACAAAGTGGGGCTTTCTACATGTTTTTCTCTGCTAAACAAATAAAAGATACTTGAACTCAGGCTTGACACAGAGACTGACTCCAATCCAGAACTACAGACTCTTGTCAAATCTTCTATAATAAAAATCTTTATTTTTTTTTTCTGTTTCTCTTTCAGATTTTTATTTTAAGCAAGTTACCTACTGCTGTCATACTTAAATTGACTATTTTCCTGCTAAGTTTACGCGTCAGTCTGAAGTGAGCGTGGACGTCAGACAGTTAGAGAAAACAAAATAATTTTCCTTCTCACTTTCTTGCCATAGGAGTTTTGTTAAAGAAGATAAAAAGTGCTAATCTCAGATGTAAGGAAGCGCTCGGGTGTTAGCTGAAAATCTTCGTTCTGAAGTAATTAACGGAGCAAACTTTTCACCACTCTCTGTTTCTCTCTCTCTCTTCCTCTCTGTGTTGCACATAAAGCTTCGGGGCTGACATCAGTGTCAGAGCGGCAATATGTGCTTATGCATACATACGCATGGACCCGCGCGCCACCCACCACACCACAAGCTGCGAGCACCTCAGCCTCCAGTTCTGGCTGTGAGAGTATTTCACAGCTCTGATGAGGGTTATAATGTGCAATATGTTCACTAATTCATTCGCATCCCATCGTCTTCTTTCAGCCCTAATCTCTCTCCTCCCTCCCTCGGTCTGCGCGTCTGTCGCCGTGGCATCTGTTGACGTCCTCTTAGCCACGGCGAGCCGCAATATGTCCCAAAAAGGGCCCCTCTGCGGCGCTGCTCTGTTGCCACCTTCCGGTGACGCATTTCGTGTTTTACAGTTGGCACGGAGGCAGCTCGGAGGCTAAGCCCTTAATTACGACCAGGATGAGGAGCGTCGACGCTTTGGAGAGGGGTGGGAGCGCAAGTTGTGCGCTTCGGCAACATCTGCTGAACGGAGTCAGCGGGCGTCCGATGAGAAGCGTCGGGTCTGGACGCGGCGTTGGGAAGACTTTGAGGCAGAAGTGGAAGTTGGAGGTTTTTCTGGAGTCGGTGGAGCAGAAGAAATTTAAAAAAATATAATTTTTGTTAGCTGGAAAGTAGGCCTGGAGAGTGCCACCAAGTGGCAGATGGTGGAGGAAATGAGGAGCTGATGTGTTTCATTCACTCGAGTGAAGCCAGAGAGAAGAATCCACTCCGGGACGAGACCCAGCACCCTGTTTCATATTAGGAAATACTGGCTAAAAAATGATGTTTCTGGCTGTTACACCATCCACTGCAGTGGACATAATCAGTCATCAGTAGACTGGAAAACCTCTTTAAATGAAGTGATTATTTTCTCCACATTATGCCCTAGTGTATAAAAGTCTTTCAACCCTGTATATAATTAGATCAATAACAAGAAGAGCCTCATTTTTTATCTTTAGAGCTTTCTGAAATTCCCACAATAAATCTGTGTAGAAATCTGTCTTGATATTTAGCCAGGCTCCTTTCAGTTAGCTATGATTACCTCATTTATTCCTCTTTGCTAAATTTAGAATATTTGGGAGATTGTTTTTCAGAATTTAATAGTCTTTGAAGTCTAAATTTCACACAGGTTTACTTGCTATTTGGTATAATTGCATAGAAAAATCAATGTGGGTTTCGTTTCACGAGCTTTTTCACCATAGTTTTCAGGAATTATGGCCCATTACTCCTGCCTGAACCACTGTAACTGAGTCAAGCTTGCAGGTTGCTACTGTCGTTCTTTTAGCTCTTTTCTAGAAACTTTATAGCTAACTTTGCTTTGATTAGGAAGACTTAAACAGGATATCCATTTGAGCCAAAGCTTTAACTTACATGTTGACTTTTTCCACATAAAGTGCTTTCCTCATGATGCCTTTTGTTTTGTAAAGCGCACTAGTCACTCCTGCAGCTAAACACCCACACAATACAATGCTGCAAAGTGTTGTTTGCTCAAGTTAAGGCAAAAATACTGTAAACATATTTGGTTAAGGGTGAAAAAAATATTCCTTTAGCAACAAAGGAGCTTAGACATCATTGTGACCCCAATAGTAGAAGTATATTTTATCTAAAGTGCTTTTTTCTGTTAGTTTCTATGTCTTACCGACATGAAAGAGTAGTTCTGTGCTGGTTTTTAAATACCGTTAAGGTAAGCGTCATCTGCTCTTCGAGACGTCATCAGAGTCCCGTTAAACGAAATGTTCTCCCCTTGTTGCTCACCGTCTCGCCCGACACCTTCAAGAAGTCAAACATCACATGGCAAGATGTCACATGGGCGCCTAGTCTGCACAGATTAATGTTAAAAATAAATTAAAGCGGCGATTCTGTTTTTCCAGGACTTTGCCGATTCAATATTCCACTTGGTGAGGGAGAAGTACCGGTCGCTGGTGGGCGGCTGCAGTCCGGCGCACGCTCGACACAAATCCCTGGCAGGCATCGTAATGACCCGAGGTATGGCAAATTTCATTGACTTTTATATATGACTTTGAATTATTGAAGTAGCGCAATATAGACAGAGTGACAGTGTGTGTGTGTGCGTGTGTGTGTGTGTGGAGGGGAGGGAGCAAAGAGGCATGGAGAGAAACAAGGGTGGGGATGGGGGAAGGAAGTCTAGATAAAGAGAGAGAAATTATGAAGTGAGCGTGGGAAGACAGACAGAGTTTCCATTTCGTGCTGTTCCTTGAGCTCATGTTGGAGAATGCACCTTCTTCCTGAATTATTGACTGTTCAGAGTCTCTGAGGAGAATGAGACATAGTAGAGAGTGTCAGTCATCCCCCGCTGCATGCTGGACTCGTAGCGTTGAGGCAGCCTTGACAGCAGTCCCAGATGCCACCGTGGGAATCCTAACTAGATCAGCCTAATCTAAAACCTGACGGAGTGACACACTGGAGGGACAGCAAGGAGGAGGAAGAGGAGGAGGAAGTTCTGCACTGCTGCCCTGCTGCAGCATGAAACAATCACATGGCCATTTATCTCGCTAGGGATTTATCTACCGAGTTGTTACACCTGGAATTTTCACGCACGTTCATTTCCTAGCATGTTCCTGTGTGAATTTTCGAATATCTCAGACGTCCGACATTCACACATGTGAAAAGTGTCTCTACAGCTCTCGTATGAACGCTGCAGAATTTTGTTTTATTTTTTTCTTGTGCCTGGTTTTCCTGGGCTGCCAAACCTTTCTGATCGTTGGATCCCAGTGAAACTTTCAAGCTTATTCAATATACAACATTCCTTGACGGCACTTCCTTACATTTGTTCCTCAACATCACAACCTTAACAAAGATTGTATAACTAGAAAAAAATAATTTGAAGAGGAAATATGTTGATGTTTGAAAATGTTTAAATCAAGTCGCTGAATTAATCCAGAGAACAGGATGACATGTAAAAAAAAAAAAATTCCACAGGCATCCCAGTAGTGACACCAGTATTGCATGAGGAACTGCTTTAATAGTTAGCCAAGCTGAGCGGCTGAAGTTCTCAAGAGTTACCAAAATTATCTGACTGAAAACAATTTTTAAAATATATTTTCATGCACAATCTACACAAAAATAAGAATTGAACTTCTCAGTTTCTTCATCATTTCATCTGTCCGAGGAACTTGGCTGTTCTGGGTTAATTGTAAAATCAAATAGAAAAGTCATGGTTTCCTTTGAAAACATTGGGAAAGTGGTGGATCTCTGCTGGGTAACCCAATCAACAGTCTTTTTGTGTGATGTAAAATGTCTCCCAAGCTGCCCTGTGAACCCAATCCTGCCAACAACGCCACATTAGACCAAAGAAACCTGGAGAAATTAACCATCTCTGAAATCTGGAAAAGTGCCAACATGTTAACCAAGGAAGGACACTATGAATGTCTTCAATGCATTTCACAAAAAAGAGCTTGAAAGAAAAAAAAAACCTAAGTAAAAAATTAAAGTCATGTCAAATGTGGATTATTTTAGTGGGAACATTTTAAACAAAGCAATATGTCTGATAGTATCTTCACTACTTGTAAAATAAATAAAAAAAATGTTGGTAAAATTATGCATCTCTTTACCTGGATGTGTCCCTATAGCCCCGGCGTATGCTGTCCAGAAAGACGACTTTTAGCACACAAATGCACACAATTCTGCTTCCAAGAATTGCGCACACGCACACGCACACACACACACACACACACACACACACAGAGGAGTGTTATCTCTGAGCCACTGCAGGCAGCAGGGCTTTGGGGGGGGTCAGTGAGAAGGGATCGGTATCTCAGCTGTCTTTGGAGTGCTGGAGCTCATCAGTTTGGACTTCAGTGAGATCGGCGCTCATCCCGAGCTAATCCAATCCCTCTCCTCTCCTCTGCCTCCCCGTAATTGCTTCTGTTTGTTTATTAATAGCAAATGTTATCTTCAAATATCCAGACCACGGGTTGCCAAGCATTCGCAGCGAGGCGGCGGCAGCGGTGGCCAACAGCAGACACCAAAACTTGACAGGAACTCTGGGGAGTCCTGTTCAGCCTCCCCTCTCTCTCTCTCTCTCTCTCTCGCTCTCTCTCTCTTTCTCTTTCTATCTCTCTCTCCGTGTGTGTCCTCATGCCCCTGCTTTTGCCACAACAACATGAATCAGGGTTCCTTTTTGAACTGTGGACACACAGCAAGCACCCCCACACCCTTTGCCTTGGTCCCTCCAAGACAGCTGAGCTCCATCCTGAACGAGATTAGCCCCACTGCCAGGCTGAGACTGCAAGACGAATGCCAAAGTAAACTGGAAGCACATGGCGTCAAATAGTGTGAAAAATGTCTTTTTTAACTTATCTGAGATAACACTGGGCATCTGGAGATGGTAAACAGTGTTCAGATGTGTTCAAAGAGCTACAAAAATCCGGATCATACATATGGAACAGCGGTAAAAGACACGCAGGCTTCCATTCCCC
The DNA here is from genome assembly GCF_000485575.1 of Poecilia formosa. NCBI lineage: Eukaryota > Metazoa > Chordata > Actinopteri > Cyprinodontiformes > Poeciliidae > Poecilia > Poecilia formosa. Next base: position 569,615 of record NW_006800047.1, on the reverse strand, counting down.
GACTTAAATTTCTTCACAGGGATGAGAGAACCTTCCTAAGTTTAGTTTTTTTTGTTTGTTTTTGTTTTCTCCCATCGAGCGTGTTGATGCGAGAGACGACGGCGAAGGAGGAACACCACGGGGACTCAAAGGAAAAGATGAGAGTAAAGGTTTTCAAACAAGTTGATTACAAATGACGGTTAAGCCTCGGTTCTTAGTCGGCATATCCGTTTTCAAATGGGGATTTTTCTCCGCTCTTTATCTGGTTTTCCAGCCGTCGCAAACTGTAACGTTCAAGTAATCACATAAGGCAACAAAACAGCTTGTCAGAGGAGGGTAAAAAAAAAAGAGGAAAAAAAGAATTAGCAGAGTGTGTGGCAGCAGAGAGAATCTCACAAAGACGCCCTTATGTGTCGCCTGTTAAAGCTAATAGAGATTCAACAGGGTGCCTCTTCCTCTGAGTCCAAGTTGCTTTTTAACCCTCAACGCATCAGTTTTTCCAACGACTCGGATGACAGGGTGCCGGATGACATTCGGCGGAGTCGTGGAACATCTCCAAGACCCGGGCGCAAGGAGGCTCCACCCGAGCGACATTTAAACGAGTCGGCGCATGAACGGCGCAGCGACGCTGACCTTGAGAGCTCATTTCGCCTCGGAAGAAAATGATTTAACGTCTGCTTTATGGTTCCCAGAGATAATGGTTGGCTTATTAGGAAATATTTTCCCTGTTTTTGAGCCATGAAGAATAAAGGGATTCCAGTAATGGCTTCCCAGCGCCCTTCACTTGCGGCTGACAGCCGTATAATAACGGATCATTTCAAAGCTCGCGGTCATTTTGTTTATTTGGATTCTGTTTTACTTTTAGTGTTTGTATGCATTTCCTTTTCCACTGAAATAAACTTTTTCTTCAGCTTATTTAAGTTTTGGAACTCTTAAATGTTTTTCCTGCCAGTCTGTGGAGTTTCAGACGTCATCGGTTCTTCTCCTGGGTTTGTCCTCCATCCTCTTGTGCAGCTTTTTATTTGCCATAGAAGGAGCTTTGTAACCTTTCCCACACTGAAAGATGTCAGTGGGATTATTTCTCTTGATCTTTAGATCAGGGCACAGTGTTTATCTTCAGTGTTAAAAGTTTTTGACAACTTTTAACCTATTTGCTACACAGGTTCTCTTTAACATAAAAATGGCCAAGGAATCAAATTTAACTCTTTAGCGTATTTAACTGCTTTTCACTCTCTAACTGTAACAGAAAATATCAAAGTTACGACCATTGGTTGGATCTCCCTCCTCATTCTCACCAAACAGAGACGATAGAAACTCAGCTGTCCCTTTACCATTGGACATCACCATGACAACCAGATTGTTGTCAAGTTAAGTAAATGAAATGTTGCAATCCAGACCAAAGTGAATACTTTATAGTTAATCAAAATGCAGCTGTGAGCTAATGGGGGTTTGTCTTTGGTTTAAAGGAACTCAGAGTTTCAGCAGTTTTTCAGTTTTCTAGAAATTTGTTCCAAATGAGAGGAGCATAGAAACTGAATGCAGCTTCTCCTTTACTGGTTCTGATCCTGGGGATGCAGAGTGGACTTGTACCTGGAGCGGTTACAGCTGACTGCTGTGTTGGTTTAGCATCTGAATGATGCTAACAGATGCTAATGTGGCATGACTTGATGGGATCACTCCTGAAAACCGATCTGACGGATGAAAACCAGCGTAGATAAACGAGTCTGTTCAAATCGCTGTGATCTGTTAACTACAGGTTACAGCCTGAAACGATTAGGAAGAATGAAAAAAGACGAATGTAATGTAACCCATGGCATCACAGCACATTGATGCCCTGGATTGGATTGGCAAGAGTCCAAATATTCTTGTACAAGATGATAAGCAAGACTAAGATAACCTTAAAATTAAAGAGGAAGAAATGTTGCAGCAGAACCGAGGATGCCCTCAAAACTAACAGTCCCAAAAAAAAAAAAAAAAAGACTCCGGCGATGAGCAAAAACAAACAAAACAAAACACAAAGAACATTCAGGACTGTCGGGTTGAATTTCAAATGCAAGAGATATTAAAGGCACACATGCGACGCATGGGCAGCCGTGCAGAGGAAGTGAGGTCGTCCGTCGGCCCTAGGAGGGCGTGGGGGTTTATTCAGATGTTTTGTCAGTAAACACACACCTATCTATTTACAGTGTCATTCGTCGTAATTGGTGCTTTCTGCTCTCGGCTAAAACAACTAAAACGTGACGCGGCACGTTCAGGAATAATTTTTTATCTGTCCTGTTTAGACTAATTCCAGTGAATGTGTAATTTGCTGATATGCGCAAATAGAATTTTACGGTCGAATTACAGCCAAGAGGTGGCTGAAAGAAAACACACAGCTGCAGGTTCCATTTATGAAAGGTGTTTGTTTTTAATGGTTTTATTGATGGATATCTGACTTTTGATCTGCGTAGGTCATTTAAGTATCTTTATTTCTCTAAATGTTTTGTGCTAATAACACACACAGCTCTGGAAAAAAGAACTGAACCTCATTGAAAACCTCCTGGTTATTCCACCAAATGTTGATTTCTGAACTCTTCCTGAGTTAAAATGTCAGTATTGTTGTTTCTAAATGAACATGAACTTGTTTTATTTGCATTATTTGAGGGCTGAAAGCATCTTTTCATTATTAAGGATGATTTCAGACAGAACAAACGTGCTTCAGGACTCCAAAATATAAAAAAATTCACCTCTGTTTAAACTTTAATATTATTAATTTGCCTAAATATTCTGGATGATTTGGTTTGCAAAACGTTTGCAGCGTTGGTTTGTTCTAGTAGACAGTCACAGCTCCCTCCGTAAACAGGCCAGATTATGACTTCATTCATTACATTTAATAATGACGGCAGCTCCGTTTGTGAGAGGGAAAAAAAAACGTTTCTCCTCGAACAATGTGAGAACGGCGGGAAACCTAACATCTTTATTTGACTGCGGTATTAAAGGATTAGGAAGAAGTTGATCAAGAACACTATGTGACAAATTAAAGAGGCAGCTGGAGGGTGACAAACGCCACACAGTTTCTTTGTAGGACATTTGCATGTTGTTCAAACTTCTGACATAATGAAGTCATTTCAGTGGAGCTTAGTATTCCGGTTCTGAGCTCTCCTGGTTGACGTTAGCCGCATCCTGTTTGACTCAGGAGTCTGAAATCTAAACCCGGAAACTCAAAGTTGGGCGCGACGCGAAAAGCCGAACAAATGGCTCACAGTCTGCTGCGGCTCTGGGTAATGTAGTGTGATGCAGCCTGGTGGTCGGAGGCCAATTTGCCAACATGCAGACAGAGCAAGTTAAGTGGACCGGCGTTGCAGTGTGGAAGTAACGTGACATTAAGCAGAGGCACAGAGGAAATGCGTACGCCCGAGCTGCTTGATTGATGTGTTGACTTCCATCCTGATGAAAAAGAAAAGAAAGATACAAACCAGCCAGTTCAGCAAAACCGGATCCAGCTCTCTGATTGTCCTTACAGCTGAGGGGGAGCTGTTGGGTCATTGCAGCCCAGGAGCTCTTTTGTTCTCACTGTACCTTCAAGCTAGATTAATAAGAACGTAACATCAACAAATATCCACAATAATTCACTGACCTTAATGTGAAACCTAGTGGTGGCATCATGCTGTGGGATTCAGAAGCAGTTCCGAGTAGAGACACACCGATCCGATATTAATGTCTGCATCGGTCCCGATGTTGAAAAAACATCCTAGATCGGGTATCGGTGGCAATGTGGCCGATCCATAAGAGTAGATCTATTCAGTGTAATTCTATGCTTTGTGCTCTGCTTTTTCGGAGTCCGATCCGACCCGACCCAGCTAAACTGTTTTAATTATAGAAACGAGCCCAAAGTAAACCCGGTGTGTTTACTGCTTTCAGTTTTGATAAATCAATCAAGTTTATTTATGCAACATGTTTCAGAAACATGGCAGTTCCGAGTGCTTTACATCTAAAAACAAACAACAAAAAAAAATCCATCATAAACACATTGTATCGTCAACAGCTGTGAAAACCAATAACAAACTTTACATTTTGTCAAATGGCGTCATTGAAATCATCAATAAACGTTGAATCTGTTGATCAATGTTTCCTTTGTTTTGGTTCAGAAGCAACTCTAAACAGTCTAGATCTAAAGGAAGTCAGTGTTTCGGCTGTTTTGCAGTTTTCTGGAAGTTTGTTCCAGATGTGTGGTGCATAGAAGCTGAATTCTGCTTCTCTGTGTTTTTAGGTCATAATTTGAGTAAGCAGTGTAACGTTTCCTGTTTTTAGCATTCGTTCGACGTCTTCCAGCTCCACTTCGTGGCTCGTTGTAACCGCAGGTTGAGTCAAACGCAGATCTTCTGGGATGTGATTGATGGGAGCGGAACAGGACGGGGTTGCGTGCCGATTTATTCTTACAATTTAACGAACTTTCTCACCTTATTGTCTTTCTTTCCTCAACAGGATGAGCTACCTATATTTAGACTATTGTACGTATGATCTACACAACTTTATGTGGCGCATCAGAGTTTGATTTTCTCTGTCCTGTCTGGCTTATTAAACACGCCACAGAAAATTATTTTGGGTTTGGTTCGGGCCGAAAATCTGAACTCTGACAGGGAAATGACGCGTCGTTTCCCGATTGTTACCAAACGCATCCCCTCATTTTTCATGTCCACTTTGGTTATCAGGAACAGCAATCAGGGCCCTGATGAAGCAAAGCACCTGGCAGAAACTAAAAAGCTTTAGTTCTGTCTGATGTCAGAGAGTTAGTTTATCTCCTGAGTGTTTTTCTTTTTTTTCTTTTTGTCTTCTCATTAAAGGTTTCTGTCAGTCCAGTTGCCATAGCGAGCGGTTCCAGGTCTAAGCCTGTGATGTACTCGTTTTCTGACAGAGCTGCTATCCTAGGGTGTGACATCTCTGAATCACCAGCGATCAACAGATGTATTTGTGTGTGAAGAGCGCTTCGGGCCTTCCACTTTACTCCACCTTGTTCCTTCTGAGCGTCCCCTCCCCCTTCTTCTTCTTCCTCTTTGATGCAGCTGATTATTCTTCCTTTTAAAACGGCGCGCCGCCCGCGGGGCTCTGTCCCTTCCTCTCTCCGTCTCTGTCTTTCATTTATCTCTCCTCTCTCCTGCAAACTGGAGGCAACCTCGGTGCCAATTTCATGGCAGGCTAGCGAGCAGCGCGCCAGAAATTATCCACTGCAAAATTGATCTAAACAATCGCAAAGTGGAACGGCAAGGAAAAGCAGGAGAATGAAATTGGGAGAGTCTGTTACCTTTTTCAACTCGCTTTATCACCAAAAGCGGGATGGCGGTGTTCTGCTTACAGGGAATGCTAATATCTGAACTCGTGATGTGATAGAGATGTGTGCCATAAGGGGCTTAATATGCTTCAGTATTCTTGTTTCGTTCTGTATATCCCGTATTCTCTGCACACAAACACGCTTTAGAAATAGGGACGCACCAATCCACTTGTTTCACTTTCGATACCGATATCTGAGGTTGCAAATGGGCCGATACTGATCCGATGGAGAATAACATCATGCCAAATTGACTCGAAGCGTTTCTTTTTTTTTTAAATACAGACGTAAATGTACTGAATTACAAATTTGCTTGATGACTCTGCACCGGTACGGCTCGCTTAAATACCAGAGATCCAGAGGCCAGGTGGAGCAATTTGTTGACGGATCGCTCCACAAATACAAAAGTCATTGCCAAACACCAGCATCAAAATAAAATCCATACTCTTTTATTTTATTCTGCCCAGGAGAGCTGCACCGAGTCACATGGCACCTGAAATACTTTGCGACTTTGTAGATAAAAAAAGATAAAAAAGTTAAACCTGCTCTATCTTCAGTGGTCTTTCCTTTCTTCATCTCATGTGCCCGTTTATTAACCGGCTCCCTGCCACACACACACACACACACACACACACACACACACACACTGCCCACAGCTTTCCCTCTCTCAGCCTCCCTCCCCTCCCCCCACCATTTCCCCTGCCCTTCTTGCTTCTCCTCATCAGTGGAGGTGTCAGGACTCTAACACCGCGGTGCCATCTGGGCCGAGGCTGATAAAAGCTCACGCGCCGGTCCGGCGGCGCCTGCAGGACCGCCAGGAGCTGACGAAGCCTGACTTTCTGAAGAGATGGGGAGAGATTTGTGGCAGCCGGGGGACGAAATGGCAAGGCGTTCCCATGCTGATCCGTCACCCACCTTCAACCCTCCTCTAAACAACCTCTGTCTGTCCGTCTGTCCGTCTTTTGGGTCTGACCTACAGAAGTCTTTTTTTTTTCTAGCAGAGGAACCATCATGAGACGGGATTTTTCTTTCATCTTTCTATTCCGCCACAGCATCTTCTTCTCTTTTTGTGTTTTGACATAAAACCTGATCCTTCACACATTGAGCATTGAAATAGCTGCTCAGGTACCAAGAAAAGGAGGATTTTTCAGTTTGGTTCTGACCAGTGAGTTGGACCATCAGAACCTCAGCAGGTTCCACTGAGGAACCCACCATTCTAAGCATCAATAGGTTGTGCTGGAAGCAACACCCTTCAGGGTAGATGTCAGTAGCTGCGTCTCCATTACAAACCAGCGCAAAACTTTGTCAATATTCAGCTGATGTCGATAAAACACAATTTCGTAACGGCGGTGTTTCCATTTAAAAACAATCAGTTAAAATCACACATAAATAAGTTTGTTAGCGCTTAAGTTATTAAAAAACATCATCCTCCTATCACTTCCTCGCGTCTTCTTTGTCTTTGTCGCCAGTAGCAACATCTGATCATCTAAAGAAAAAGAACAACAAAAAAGCAACAACAGAAGAGACACTCAAGGGTGGAAATATTCCTTTCACACCACGGTGTAAGGATTAAATGGCTGTGATGAACAATATCTAAATAATACATTCTATTGATAATCCATACACAAGCCTTCCTTAAGTAACTGAAGGAGCTCACCTAGGATTCTTTCAGAAACAAAAGACAGAAAACATCCACATCTTCACATTCTTTACTCAAACGTTAAAGCTGTAGATAAACACTGGCTATGTTGCTTCTTGTTGCAAATACCTACAAAGATACAATTTCATCCATGGACAGAGTTAAAAGATGGCCAAGACTTGTTGGAAACAAATCAATGAATTTCCAGAATGTCCTTTACGTTTCTTTCTTTGGGTTCAGTATAAACTGTTCTTTCTTCATTGGGACAAAGCCGATGAAAAATTCAGATTCTGAACACCAAACACACCAAAAAGGTTCATGAGTTGAAGAATTGATGCGTTCAAGGAGGTGAGGACCTGTCTGTGTTCCCTCCACAGATCTGGACCTGAGGCACGCCCAGGTGGTGGCGCTATCCACGGGAACCAAATGCATCAACGGGGAGTACCTGAGCGACCAAGGGCAGGTCGTCAACGACTGTCACGCTGAAGTCACGGCGCGAAGGGCTCTGATACGTTTTCTCTACTCTCAACTGGAACTTTTCTTGAGGTAGGATGCCAAAGCTCTAATGTATCTCTGTGGTATTTACGTCTTTTACCCCTTGAAAAGCTCAGATACCAACAGTGACATTTCCAGTTTCACCCTCTAGCTAAACCCACGGTTTGCAGAGAAGTTACGAAGATTTCAGTGAACAATAGATGAGTCAGACGAAGGGTATAAAAAAAAACTCCACTACATTAATTACTGAAGAAAATGTGGGACATCTGGTTCATTACAAACACTGAACATTTTTCAGCAAATGTTTGAAGAGACTAGCTTAAACCTGGTTTAAAAAATGCTTAAGGTTTGAGGAGGGGTGATTGTGTTCTACATGTGGTAATAATCTCTTGTGCTCTTCATATGAAGCTAAAATCTCACAAAGATGAAACTAACCTTCAACTTTTGGTTCAGACAAAGACCTCCTGAGAAATGTGTGGGGTCACCTGCACTGCAAAAACACAAAATCTTACAGAGTAATTTTGGTCAAGTTTCTAGAGGAAATATCTTAACACACTTGAAATAAGACAAACTATTAACTTTCATAAAGAAGAAAAGCACTTGTTTTTAAGTAAATAATTCCTTAATATTGATGAAGAAGTGCTACTTCCCTTGGTAGATAAACTAACTTAGAACATGGAAAAAATGTCTTGTTATAAGGGAAATAATCTGAGAATGGAACAAAAAATGTTAATCAATATTATGGATTTATTTACTTAAAACAAGCTCATGTATCTTGCTAAAAGTCACTTGTAATTAGTTTTGTCTTATTTCAAGGGTGCTAAGATGTTTGCAATAGAAACTAGACCAAAATTACTTACAGGATATTTGACTGACTGTCACAATGTTTTCCCTGATTCTCCATAGACAGAATATTTATTTTGTTTCAACCCAAAGACGAAATTAATCTCAGGACTTCAGCTGCTTTTAGCTTAAGTGTAAATAAAGAAAATAATTTTATCATTTGAAATGTGTAGCTTATGCAGGTTTGACATATTTGCAGTCTGAGTCTTGTTCATGGATTCAACATATTAAGGTATCAAAATTCATCACATTCAAAGCATAAGCTTAAAATGATGAGAAAGATAAGAATAATCAGTAAGTAATACTAATAGTATTTACAATATAGGGATGAAAATAAGTCAGGTTAAAGTAAAATGGCAGAGATAAAATAATTTGAGTCAGTCACAACAGCTAATGACTTCCCTTGAGTCTAATTATCCCGTATTTGTTGACTTTTGGCCTCATTTAACCAGTGTTACATTTCCAGATAGTTAAAACAGAGCAGTTAGTCCTTTGACAATAAACTTTTTTTATACATAATAAGGTCATTACATCTGATACATAAAAATGTAGTGTTTATTGTTGTCAGACAAAAATACAGTTTTAAATGTTTTTGGTTTATTTATTTTAGCTTTATGGGTACAACACTCCAGTAAAGCAGTAAAAACTGTAGTGGTTTGTTAACTATAACTTTATCTCGTGGTTAAGTTCCTTTTTCAGTCAGAGAAAAGTCCAAGCAAACCAAAACCTGTCACTCCAAGCTACACCAGAACGTTCAGTCGTTTATCGGTCTCATGTCAGATGCTAAGTAGTGAGCTAGTAGAAAACACTGAGTATTTATTCCAATCATTATTGTGTTTCTGGACACTATTTCTGGTTTAAAAAAAAAAAAAGGAAAAAAAAAAGGAATTATTTGGATTATTTGTCCCCACACACACTTCTTGATTTCAAAAATCCTATGCGACTTGAACATCTTTATTGCCAAAAAAAGCAGATCCATTTCTGCATTAGAAATGGAATAATCTAAACGTTAGAGCAGTTTACCTTGGCCACTTCACGTTGGGCTAGATTTTGTGAATGTTTCAAACATGCCCCTTTATGCCTATTTGCACTTTATCATCAGAAGGAAGTAGTACAGAAAACCGTGTTCAGCTTGCTGCTGTTTCTAAATGCCTGCTCAAAACCTTAAACAGGATAAAGCAGCTGCAGAAAAGTGAACGGAGAAACGAGTCACTGAAAATCTTTTGCCATCGGTTTTAGTTTGCGACGAGCCTCCCGTAGTTTGAACATGCATCGCATTATGTTTTACGTGACGCTTAATAACATCACATCTTGTTAGTTATGACCCCCTGCTGCAGCCAAAACGCTCTAACTCCTCTATAAAAAGCTCCATGGAAACAGCAGCGCTTTGTTCACGAGAGACTTTTCAATAATCAACAGGCCATATGTCTGCTGTTCTCTATATAAGCACACGGTCACACTCAGCTAACTCAGCTAAGCCTGTCTTTGTTTCTGCTCTTTTCTATACAGTATCATCCAGAACTAGTCAGGCCCCATATTTTTTTATCACATCTTATCACGTTAAGCCCACAAACTTCAATGTATTTCATAGAAATATGAAGTGATGGACCAACACAAGGTAGTTCATTAATAAACATGGGTCTAGAAAGTATTTGCTACATACAAATGCTCATCTATCCTCTTCAGATTTTTATGAAACCTGCTTTATTTTAAAACATTTTGAAAACCTTGTCATTTTTCTTTAGTTTAGCTGTTACATGTTGGGGTTTCACCTGAAATATAAAAGTTTGAAGTCGTAACATGAACAAATTGGAAAATGTGTAAAAAGCATTAAAGTTTCTGCAGTTCACGTAGCATCGTCGAGCCTTACCAGTTCCAAGATGGTGGCTTTGATGAATTTCAACTTTTACCAGAGTCCACTTTATAAGAATATATTAGTTCCCTGTTCTCCCCGGGGAACTCAGCTGGAATGCTGATGCATCAGATTAGTGGATGGAAGTCTACAACCCCTGGCAAAAAGTATGGAATCACCAGTCTTGGATGAG
>NW_006800047.1:523276-557561 GCF_000485575.1 Poecilia formosa | reverse complement strand
TGCTTTTAGCTTAAGTGTAAATAAAGAAAATAATTTTATCATTTGAAATGTGTAGCTTATGCAGGTTTGACATATTTGCAGTCTGAGTCTTGTTCATGGATTCAACATATTAAGGTATCAAAATTCATCACATTCAAAGCATAAGCTTAAAATGATGAGAAAGATAAGAATAATCAGTAAGTAATACTAATAGTATTTACAATATAGGGATGAAAATAAGTCAGGTTAAAGTAAAATGGCAGAGATAAAATAATTTGAGTCAGTCACAACAGCTAATGACTTCCCTTGAGTCTAATTATCCCGTATTTATTGACTTTTGGCCTCATTTAACCAGTGTTAAATTTCCAGATAGTTAAAACAGAGCAGTTAGTCCTTTGACAATAAACTTTTTTTATACATAATAAGGTCATTACATCTGATACATAAAAATCTAGTGTTTATTGTTGTCAGACAAAAATACAGTTTTAAATGTTTTTGGTTTATTTATTTTAGCTTTATGGGTACAACACTCTAGTAAAGCAGTAAAAACTGTAGTGGTTTCAGATTAATGGCATCTTCACCCATGGAGTTTGTTTACTTTGGTCAGTCAGTTGATGAGTTTGTTAACTATAACTTTATCTCGTAGTTAAGTTTCTTTTCAGTCAGAGAAAAGTCCAAACAAACCAAAACCTGTCACTCCAAGCTACACCAGAACGTTCAGTCGTTTATCGGTCTCATGTCAGATGCTAAGTAGTGAGCTAGTAGAAAACACTGAGTATTTATTCCAATCATTATTGTGTTTCTGGACACTATTTCTGGTTTAAAAAAAAAAAAAGGAAAAAAAAAAGGAATTATTTGGATTATTTGTCCCCACACACACTTCTTGATTTCAAAAATCCTATGCGACTTGAACATCTTTATTGCCAAAAAAAGCAGATCCATTTCTGCATTAGAAATGGAATAATCTAAACGTTAGAGCAGTTTACCTTGGCCACTTCACGTTGGGCTAGATTTTGTGAATGTTTCAAACATGCCCCTTTATGCCTATTTGCACTTTATCATCAGAAGGAAGTAGTACAGAAAACCGTGTTCAGCTTGCTGCTGTTTCTAAATGCCTGCTCAAAACCTTAAACAGGATAAAGCAGCTGCAGAAAAGTGAACGGAGAAACGAGTCACTGAAAATCTTTTGCCATCGGTTTTAGTTTGCGACGAGCCTCCCGTAGTTTGAACATGCATCGCATTATGTTTTACGTGACGCTTAATAACATCACATCTTGTTAGTTATGACCCCCTGCTGCAGCCAAAACGCGCTAACTCCTCTATAACAAGCTCCATGGAAACAGCAGCGCTTTGTTCACGAGAGACTTTTCAATAATCAACAGGCCATATGTCTGCTGTTCTCTATATAAGCACACGGTCACACTCAGCTAACTCAGCTAAGCCTGTCTTTGTTTCTGCTCTTTTCTATACAGTATCATCCAGAACTAGTCAGGCCCCATATTTTTTTATCACATCTTATCACGTTAAGCCCACAAACTTCAATGTATTTCATAGAAATATGAAGTGATGGACCAACACAAGGTAGTTCATTAATAAACATGGGTCTAGAAAGTATTTGCTACATACAAATGCTCATCTATCCTCTTCAGATTTTTATGAAACCAGATTAGCTGTTACTTGTTGGGGTTTCACCTGAAATATAAAAGTTTGAAGTCGTAACATGAACAAATTGGAAAATGTGTAAAAAGCATTAAAGTTTCTGCAGTTCACTTAGCATCGTCGAGCCTTACCAGTTCCAAGATGGTGGCTTTGATGAATTTCGACTTTTACCAGAGTCCACTTTATAAGAATATATTAGTTCCCTGTTCTCCCCGGGGAACTCAGCTGGAATGCTGATGTATCAGATTAGTGGATGGAAGTCTAGATCGCTGAATGTCATATTTGCATACACAACACTGACTTTTTGTCTTAGGACAATGCAAGATGGCAGCTACAGAGACTTTGCAGCTGAGTAAAATGGCTAATGTGGAAGATAATTTATAATGAAATGACCAAACAAAATGCCACGACTGCCACATTCACACCCAGTGAAAGGACATCGGTGGCGGAGGAGAGGTTATATAAAGAGGAACATTCGTGCTTTGCATTATGAATGCCATGGCCTACTTTGTAAAACAGAGGAAAAGTTGATTTATTTGTTATGTATAACCCAGACCTTAAGAAAACACTTTTTGAAATGTCTGACTTATGTGTCTTGGATTAGGATTTATGATTGTGTTAGACTGATTATGCCTAATTTTAGGTCTAGAAAATGTCAGATCTATTTGTTAAGTACACAATACGTTTTCTTGGGTAGTGCAGCATAGAAAAATGGCCAAGTAAAATTTTAACTAACTTTAAAGGTAAGGTGTGATCAGATTTTGTCAGTTTTGCACCACATTAAAATACCCATTCAATAAATTTGATTTATGTTTAAAAGTCTTTATTTCTGTTAATTATGAAGATATTCCACTTACAGTTAACAAAAAACATCACATTTAAAATTATATTACATCAGAGCAGCAAAAAATTAATTTTGAAATGTAACTTAAATGAAAAGTATGCTTAACACCTGTTTAAAGGTTTTCAATTTTCAAAAGGCATTTTCTAATCTGACAAATAAGCCTAATTGAAACACATATTCCAAATAATTGAAAATCAAAATATTCTGCACCCTTTCATAATAAGCTAATTATGAGATTTCCTGAACTAACAGTGTGTTTGCAGTAATCTGTAAAAATCTGCTGCATCAGGATTTTTATCAATGTGCTAAAGGTTACTGTAGGAAACAATGAAGATGAAAACAATACTCTCAGTTATAGCTGTAGTTTACATAGCAGGAGTCAAACTAGCTAAATGATCTCCAACCTCCATTTCTTTTAAATAAACCAAAATGTCTCCATGCTTACAGAGTGTTGCTAACGTTAGCCTGCTCTAGCTAGCCATATGCTGATGTCTACAAATCCTCTCATAGCAGTTTGACATGTATTTATTACCACAGCTAAAAAGCTGCAAATTTACTTCATCACATTAGCTTTAATGTTGCTGGAAGCACATAAACTGAGCCGTGCTGCTCGTCAGCAGCATTAGCCAACAGCTGTGCGTCATTCAGCTCCCAGTCTGTCCAATCAAAATTAAAACGTTCTTAGCGTGAGCCTTCAGCAGTTAGCTTAATTATTCCAACACCAGGTAATGCGTTCAGTGTGCGGCAGGTTCTGTCAACACGACTGGCAGAGAAGTGGAAGCTACACAGGTGAGACAAAGCCTAGAGGTTTCTTTTCGCTCTCTGTGAGCTGCTAATATCCGCGTTTGGGAGTGTTCTTGTAGTTTAGTGCTGAGAAGGTGATTTATTTTTATTTTTTTTTCCCATTTGGGAATGCCCACTTTCTACTACATGCAAGTTAAAAAGTAAAATTATTTCTGTAACCTTTTTTTGTATTACAAATTGCTTTTAGTTTTTTGAGGCTTTTTTTTTACATTCTGCCTTTCTTATTTTCTTTTAAAAATGTATTCAAAATCATAATTTTTACTTTCAGTGATATAATTATGATATAAAAAAACCCTCAGTTATGAGTTGCAAAGTCATAGTTACCACTATCAACATCATAATTATGAGAATTTGAGTTTGAATTTCAATATTGCATCATACCAAGTGTCTTCTTTTTTTTTCCTGCTGTTTGAAGTCGTGGAAAGGGGCGTTCATACTTCACTGTCCCAAGGATACATAATTAACTACATAAACAAACATGAAACAAAATATGTAGCTTTTCTTTATGCATTTTAAGGTTGCCAAAGTCAAGCTAGCATAAATGACCTACTTTCTACTCCCATATATTTCTGGACATTGTGGATAGATAAAAGTTCTACGCGTTTGTCATACATTGTCACATAGTGTCCAATTAAATTGTGTATATCTAGGAGTTCAGTGGCCTAAAGAACGATTGGTCCACATCTGTAAACAACTGCGCTCTTCAGCAGAAAAATCTAAATTTGCACATGAGGTGTTCAGACCAAGTTTAGCAGTACAAATAAGAGGACCTTAAAGGGAGCCCTGTGGGATTCCTTTATGTACAGTAAAATAAAACTGAACAAGGAAAATGTATAAAGCGATGAAACCCATTACTAAGTAAAATGTTTCCTCAGAGCCCCAATTTTAGGAATCTGTGATCACTACCAAAAAAAAGACGGTGAACTGTGATGCTAAATGTTTTTATTTATCAATTTCAACTGTTTTCTTGTTTCATTCACAACATAGTGGTATTTCAATACTTTTTTTTATTGAATATTTTGATATTACAGGACTAAAAATCCTTCTATGCTACTTTTGAAACTAAACTTACTGATTATTTGAACAATTATAAATCAGTATTGTCCCTTTTGTTGGGTTTTAACGTTTGATACATTATTGATCTAATGGATCACAGTGTGATGATTTTGAAAGTATGCAGTGTGAACCTGAGTAATGTTCAGGATTTTGACATGAGTGAAATAGGCTGCGGTCAGACTGTGAGCCAGTGTCCATCCCTCTCTCTCTGCTTCTCTTCATCATTTTAGAGGGGGAAAAAAGTGGAAATCTATTTCCTATTCTGTGATGAATAGTGCCACCTTTCTCATCAGTCTTCCTCACTATTATTGCTTTTCTCATTCTCTCTTTTTTTTTTTTCTTTTTTTTTTTGGTTCCTGAAGTAAAAGGCTGGAGGACTGGGAGGAGTCGATATTCGTCCGCCACAAAGAGCAGTGCTACAGGTTGAGAGACAACGTCCACTTCCACATGTACATCAGCACTTCGCCATGTGGGGACGGGAGGCTAAACTCGCCTTATGAAATTACAAGCGATCGTAAGAAGACATTCATTCATTCATTACACCATAGTATGAAAGATAAAAGCTTATTCTTATTTACTGAACATGAATTGTTAATTCATTAAGATAACTTTGTAGGGATGCACAATATTGGATTTTTGGTTGATATCCGATATGCCAATATACTAAAACTCATTTGGCCAATAACCGATACCAATACCGATATTTTTTTTTTTTTCCTGTACCTATTCACTGAAACTATATGGTTTTCTCTACTGTGGATTTAAAATGCTACATTATCTTTGACAATTTAGCCTGCTACCAAATGCTAAAGGCTGAAAATGATGCAACACTTTCAACTTGCATTATGTTTAATGCAGAGTTTATTCATGACATTTGCTTTCTCTAAGACAATGACAACACTCAAACCATGCAAATGTTGTGCTGCAGGCCTCATTGTCACTGGTTTGTCATAAAAAATTACCTTTTTATATCGGTGAGTTTCTTTGATGGAATGTCCAATATTAAATTTTACAGCTAGTGTCAGCCAATACAGACACTATGTTGATAATATCGTACATCCCTATAATTTTGGTTTGTTCTGCAAATTTAGAAACATAATCTTGACTGTTTTTCATCTTTCCTCACACATAGCTGCGACCGACCCCGTTAGTATCCTCCACATGGAGAAATATTCAGGAAACTCGTACAGAGAGAAAGAGAGAGTGAAGACTCTACCATCATCAGAGAAGCCTTGGAAATATTAGGCATTAAACCTCATAAATGTTCTGCAGTGTGCTCACAGAGATTATGAAATTTCAGGACACCTTTGACCGACTGTTCTTAAAACGTTTCAGAGCCGGAAGCTACCGGCTTAATTTTTAGTCTCTGTCGGATCATAGGAACAGCTACGTAGCAAGAGAGGAAAACGACGGGAGAAACTGTGCTTTAAGCCCTAAGAAATGTGAGGCTATTAAAACATGAAGAGAAATTCTCTTGCGCACATTTCAGTAACATTTTTTTTTCCACAGAGACGTAGTTTCTGAGTCACAGATCTAAGAACTAGTAAGTAAAACTAAAGTACATGATTTCAGAGCAAATCCTGAAGGATGCAGATAAAAAGATCACTGATCGGACCTCAAAAATATGAGCAACTCTCACCAGTTCATCACTAACGTTCTCTTCCTTTTATATTTTCAAGTACTTTGGACCTTTACTAACAGTACAAGAACCCAAATAGGTCCCTTAGCTTTGCACACTCCCGTGAAGAGACATTGCATCTCAAAGATAAAACGACAAGACCATTTGATTAAACAACTTCCCCCCCGGCCCCCTCATTCAGACAGAGCCTACTTAAACAGACCTGTTCTCATTTCCCTCCTTTCAAGTACACAGCAGCAGACACCTTATGAGGAAGCATCGAAGCCACCTGCGGACCAAAATCGAGTCTGGCGAAGGGACGGTTCCTTTGCGATGCCGAGGGCCCGTCCAGACATGGGACAGCATTCTACAGGGGGAGCAGCTCATCACCATGTCCTGCACAGACAAGATCACCAGGTCAGTGCTGTCACATGACCCATCTGGGGTTAAAGCTTTAGACTGAGTAGCATTGCTCTGATCTAACAGGACCAGAATCTGAATCCCTGACTAACTTCATTACTTTAGGTCTGCTGTCTGTGATCTTATGTCAGCTGCACATACAGTGAGTTGTGCAGCTGCATTATTTATTTTTTTTATTCACTGCTACTCTTTTGCACTGCTTTCAAAACAGTATTATAGTCTATGCACGCTACTTTGTTGATCTTGCGAAGGTTGGGGTTTTTTCTTTCCTCTTTTCCTCTGTTAAAAGGATCCTAGCAAAGTAATGGAGACACAGACAGGAAGCTGATGCAGCTTCCTGTCTGTGTCATGTGACCTGCTTTGTATGCTGTTGGTGCAGAAGACGGAGCAGCTGAAGCATTAGATTTTTAGGGTGCATTCACACTAGCCCCGTTTAGTCCGGTTTAATCAAACTCTAGCTTGTTTTCTCAGAAACTCCGGTTCATGTGAGGAGATGTGAATGTGTAATCAATCTCTGATGCAGACCAGCAAAGCAAACTCTGTCCCACCAACAAACCTCTGTCTTGGCTTGGTCAAAGTGAACTCTGGTGCTGCTCGAATACATATGTGAATGCAAGTGGACCGGAGACCACTCCAAAAGCAGGAAGTGAACTATAGCACAGAGCATTATAGGTAAAGGAAACCAAAACAAATGTGCAAGTGTAGTGCTTTTACCAAAGACAAAAGAGAAATCCTACGTCTGCTAAAGTCTGATGCTATTCC
Organism: Poecilia formosa; assembly: GCF_000485575.1. Lineage (NCBI taxonomy): Eukaryota > Metazoa > Chordata > Actinopteri > Cyprinodontiformes > Poeciliidae > Poecilia > Poecilia formosa. The sequence goes on along the minus strand of NW_006800047.1, from coordinate 550,419 downwards.
GTTTTTGTTTAAATTTTGTGAAGTTTTCATGTCTTTTGTATCAGAAGGGCTTGGTGCACTTCAAGTGAGGGTGTGGAACAGCTTTTTTTCACAGAAAAGGACACAAAAAAACACTTTAGCATCATTTTACTGAGCATTTACCATTGTAGCATATACAGTTCTAACTGGCTACCCAGATTGCCGCTCATTCTTTTCGGCCATGTCAAAAAATTCTTCTGCATAAGCACCATAACTCCCACACTCTGTCATGTGCAACACTACTCCAGAATCGATACAACCGTGAATGAGATCTCGGCGATGACCCAGTGATATTAGAACTCAATCTTTACTGTCTGCTGAAGATTCAATCACCTCGGCATTCCAGATCCTTGAAACTGAAAGCTTATTATTAGCTTTCAGAGTAGCTAAAGTCAAGCTTGATCTATTCTGATTAATTCAGCTAATAATTACATGAACAGGAGAGGACACTAACATTTTCATTTGTTCCTAAATAAAATAAAAAAAAGAATAACACAAAAAAAATGAGATGTTGAAATCACAACAAAAGTGACGTAACCTGTCCTGATGCAGCAGAACACTGTACAGTCCACAGCCTCGGCCCCCCGCCCCACCCCGCACACACACACTCTCATGTACTATGGATGGAGATGACAGGACTACACAATCCACAGAGTTTAATGCAACTGCAATCAAATGATTATCCTGTAATTCTGATTAAATGTAGTATTAGTTTTTCTGCAATTAAAAGATAATGAGTTTTCTAGCTCAAACATGAAATTCAATTTATTAACTATTGATTCAGCTCAGCAGAGGAGATACAAAAACATCTTCTACAGGAAATTCTTATTTCTGAGTTTTAAGGCCTCATTTCTATTTTGTATGCACTTTTTTCAGTGAATCTAGAGAAAAGTTTACTTATAAATAAAAGTGGTAATATTGGCATGTGCAATACTGCTCTGCTTACTTCTATCCATTTTAACTTATTTTATAAAAATCTAATTTTCTATTTGCGATTATTTTTACTCACTGGGGCAGATTTCTATATATATAAAGAAAGAGAACCTTCAGCATTCAATCACCCGAGAAATTTCTGGTGTGCTTAAGTAAAGAAAGGTAAACTGAGTGGAGGAAAGGTTAACTTTATTAGAAGATTACCTTCTTCATGAAGAGCAGAGATTTAGCAGAATGAGGCCTTTTAAAACGGGCTTTCTGAAAGCCGAGCCGAGACTTGTCTGATATTTACCTAATCCATTTCTCTGCGCATGTGTCCAGGAAGCATGCTAGTCTAGGTAGTGCTTGTATTGATTTCCCATATGTGTCTGAATTTGGTAATCCTATTCTAATGAATGAGTGCGTTAATCGTGGCTGTGCTGTCATCTTTAAATCTGTAGTGTTGACTCTTTACTTGCCATCATGCTGGTCAAAGACTTGGCCACTATATTCTAACAAGTAGCTCACTCAAACATAATTTTTTGTGGACTGTTTTTGCTTAGTCGCTTCTTAAATGCTTACAATGAGTAACATTTTTAAATGGACAAGCTGCATATTGTTTATAGCTGCAATAAAGCATCAGTGATTGACTACGGCTCATTTACAGTCACTCGCATATGCAGAGTTTGATCATTTCTGAGGCTACAGTCTATATTTGATGTGATGAAACACACAGTTAGAGGTGCTAACTGATTTATTAAGATGCATTCAGAGATGCATGAGTAGATATATTCATAATAACCCCCAATAATCTGACAACTTTGTTCAAACTAATACTTTTACTTTTATTAGTTTATTAATCCCTGAACGGATTGGCACTAAGATGCATTAAAGATCTGCTGCTGTTGCATCAACCTTCCAGACCAATCAGGTCTTCTGGTTCTGCTCTGCAAAACCAGAACCAAACATGGAGAAGCAGCATTCAGCTTCTATGCACCACAAATCTGGAACAAACTTCCGGAAAACTGCAAAACAGCTGAAACACTGAGAGCCTTTAAATCAAGGTTAAAAACCCAGTTTAGTCGCTTTAGACTTATAACTAGAACATCGATCAATATATTTAATGTATATTTGTTTGAGAATAGCATTTGACAAATTGTAAAGTTTATTGCCTCTTTTACAACTGTTTACTGTTATGTTTTTATGATGTGAAGCATTTTAAACTGCCTTGTTGATTAAATGAACAAATAAACTTGACTGTTTGAATTAGGTACAAAATCAATATGCTAAAGGGAAATTAGTGGGATGAATCTACTGCATGTCCCATAACCTGCAATGAGCATCTTGGTAATTTGTTGAAAAACAAACCCACAGGATGATTCTGGCACCACCGTGTGGAAATGGGCTGTGCAGGTTCGTCATATAATGTCTTTTGATCCATGCAACTATTTTGACTCAACGTTATCGATTAGGTGACTTCTGAACTGGCTGCTCTAGGTTTTTATTTAGGGGTATCAATTCTTGCCATAGATGCACAAAGATTTTTATTTGTTAAACAACTTGAAAATGAGGTATCAATTTTTCTTGTACATTTCAAGTATGCCAAACCAAACAAAGTTGGTTTGTGGACTTGGAAACTTCCACAAACTTGGAAGTTTGTGGTTTTGCAATGCGACAAGAAGCAAAAAAGTTTTACTGGGCATAATTACTTTCTCGACTCACTGTAAAAGTGCATCTAGAAAACTAAGGTTTGCATCCCCGCCGGCAGGGAGCTTACACAGCCAGGCTGTGGTTGTTTTATTTTTTTTTCTGAATTGTCTGAAATCTGTTTTTTCTAAGTTTCTCTGCCAAGACGTGGCCTCTTCATGAGCTGAAACCATGAATTTAGCTTCGTAAGCATCTCGCTGTGCCAACCGAGCCATACAGAACGACAGCTGAGCTGCAGCGGTGTGTGTGTGCGTGTGTGTGACAGTGAGAAAGGACTGGTGGAACCATGCAGAGAAACTGAGCAAAATGATGCAGAAGATGGTTAGGAGTGGAGGTGAACGCCTCTCCTGTGTCGCTGCTGTTAATTTGACCAATTTGATTTAGTTGGCCGGGGTAAGGGACGGTGTGATTAAATCTACCCAGGTCACCAAAAAGGGTGAAAGCAATTACTTTACAAAAAAACAGAGTGAGTGACGAGAGGCGGAGGGGACATCCTGCCTTTCATCCCTGCCTTCGCCCTCCTCCCTGCCTGGTGAAGACGGCAGACATGCTCCCTTTGCTCTGCAGCTTCCGCCTCCTCTTCTTTTTTTCTTTTTTCTTTTAATCGCTGTAAATGATCAGTGGTTGCTGTTAAAGTGAGTGGGTCACTGAGGGCCGGTTTATCAAGGTCAGGCGAGGAGGGCGGAACTGAGAGCAGCTTAGAGCCGCGCGCTCCGGCTCTCTGCTGCAATCTGGAAGTGATCCCCCCTTTCCCCCTCCTTTGGATACTCTTTTTGTCCTCTGTCCCGCTCATTGCGCAACCTCCCATTACTTTTTATTTTATTTCCTCACTCCCTTTTACTTCCCGCACTTTATTATAGTTATTCCAGCTTCGACCAGAGGGGACATTAGAGATCCCGCTCGCTCATCGTAAACATCCCCGACGACCAAAAAAAAAAGAAACACAAGCTCTCGCCGCCTCGGCCGCTTTTGTTTTCTTAAGCGGTGCCCACCGAAGACACTTTTGCAAATATTTGATTTGAAGGTGACAGCTGGATTTAATTGAGGGGCCTAAATGGCTTTCATATAACGATGATGTTCTCAATTTCACTGCGGTTTTATGCAGATGAACACATTACTTTAATGGCTCGGCATTTACTGGAGGAGGGAGAGGAGGGGATACAGAGAGGGGAGGAAGAAGGTCTCTTCCCCAGCCAGATGGCTGTCTTTTCTTGCATGAGATTAGAAGATGTCTCAGATTCACGGTGATGCATTCGGAGTGAATTAATATTTCAGCCCAAACTTCTTCTTCTTTTTTTTTTTCTTTTTTTTTAGCATCATCAGAGCACTTAGGATGAGTATGTGTTGGCGTTTCGAACAAAGCGCCTCTTTTTTTTTTTTCCTTTTTTTTCCCGTTTTGAGAGGGAAAGGCAGATCTTAGCGACAGATTGCAGGTAAAGCGGATGCAGACTCTCAGCCGCTTAGCGATTTTCCCAGAAAGCCGTTGATGTTAATTGACTGCTTGGAAAGCAAAAGCAGCTGTAATGAGTGATTATTAAGCCGGCGAGTGCCGGGGAGGGAGAGGAGGGGAAAAAGACAAGCGGGGCACCGTAATTGCATCACGAAAAAAAAGGAGGCATTGATTAACAAAAAGAACGATGTAAAGAAATTAGCCGCATAACGTCGGGAGCTCAGGTAAAACAGCAGACCTCCTCTACCCCGATAAATGGCGGGAATGGTAATAAACACGGTAATTATCATTTTCCATCCTCAAATTAGCATCTGCTGGTTAAATGGGAGAGGGTTTCCACGGTAGGTGGCACGCGACCAGCTGGCTGTGGAGTTAGCCGTGTCGCGCGTGAGGCTTCCTGAACAAAACTGAAGGTGATTGGCCCTTGCGCAGAGCAATCGACGGCGGCGCTCCTGCAGTGCATTAACCTCCGTGGCACTGATGAATGCACACATGGTAATGTGTTGTTCCATGTATTGAGTGCTGATGTACTGACCTTTGGCTGTGTTGTTCTTGGCGATGATGGTTTGGGGACGTGTGTTTTTATGTGCCCAACCAGTGGCTGTGATTCATCACGTCCCACATCGAGATAATGATCAAATTGTCTCTCCCTGTCATCGACGAGCTCACAGCTGTCGGTCTGTTTTCCGTCATTCAGTCCCGTCTCCTCATCTGACGCCTCGTCTTGCTTTTCTCCTTCTCTCAGGTGGAACATCTTGGGCCTGCAGGGGGCGCTGCTGAGCCACTTTGTGGAGCCGGTGTACCTGCAGAGCATCACTGTGGGAAGCCTGCGCCACACGGGTCATCTGGGCAGAGTTCTGACCCAGCGGCAGGAGCGCCTGGGCCCTCTGCCCGCCACATACAGACGCAGCCAGCCTCTGCTAAGTGGTACGGCTAATTATTATTCGACCTCTGTTTAAAAGGCGGCTACCCTACATGGTTACATCTGTGCCAAAGGTACAGATGTAGCAATCTGTATTTGCAAAATGTACAGATTTGGCAAGAAAAATGCATGATGCATTTTACTACTTGCAAAGATCTCACGTCCTATACTCCCCATGAGGTTGTTTACAGCGAAAGGAATATCTGGTAACCTTCATCGCATTGCATACGTCGCCACCAAACATTAGCGATTGGGTACAATCTGATCAAATGGTTTGAAACTTTAACAGAGTCCACTGCTCCATCTGTATGAAGCAAAGCATAGAACAGCCAGGCTATGTAAAACCAGAAACATTGATTTTCTGCTTTACTTTTATAAAAACATTAGATATATAAGCTAAAAACAACCCAAAATGCCTGTAACAGGAAACTAAAGTTTGATCATGTGACTTGAACACTTCTGTTGTTTCTCAATATTTATGCCACCATGGTGTGCTAATGACAAAGTGGAGAAAGAAATCCAAAACAAAAATCTGCTGCTTTGTTTCTCTGATCGTTACTCCTCATTGTTCTCAGACCAAGCTACTACTGGAACATGCTAATCTGGTAACTGGGTGGGACTGAGGAGGACGGGGGCTTCAGAGCACCAACAGGGATTTAAAGAGTCTGTAATCGTATCATTAGTTACTTATTCAACAAAACCAAAGATGTTGCATTGAAGGTTTCTTTTTTTTTTGGAAATTTAGACTGTCACTGATGCTAGTATGTAAAGACTGATCTGTCATTGACGTAGCTAGCTAGGTATCACTTTGGTAGTTTGTCACCTGAATGCTAATTTTATTAGCAGTATATGGCTGCTTCAAGATGGTTATTTCATCGGTTCAGCACAACAAAAACATTTAGTCTATTACTGCAAATATATTTCCCAATAATCCCTTTTTATCACCTTTTTAATAAGAAATACACCTGAATAGACTAAACATTGCTTTTGGCGCATGGCGGCTCAGTGTAACATAATAGTTGTCAAGCACAACCTTTATAATTCAGCACCTGCTCAGATCCACAATATTCTGTCTTAATAAACTATCATCAGCTTCCTGCTCCCAGCCTGAAGATTCTGACATGTATACAAGAATCTTCACGAAAAGTATGACTCATCTTCAAGGCAAGCGCTCCACATCAGATCATTTCTTACACCCGACCCACAAACGCTTCACAAACTCGTGTTCCACTGCCGCTCCACACTGTCATTGTTCCAAGCCTGAAAAGCAACAGCTTAGATGTCGTCTGGCAAGTCAGCGTCCCGGGCTCCGCCGAGACCCGAGGCTTCTGTTTGTGGGAAAGATGAATGCTGGCAGAGGATCTGAATGACACCCAACTTGTAGCGACGGCGTCAGCCATCACTTCAGATCTAGGCCAGTCGGCGAGGTGGCGTGGCAGACGAGCAGAGAGATGTAGGGCAACATTTGGTTTCTGGGGGATCATTGATAAGAACAAAGGCAGCGAGAGTCGCAAACAGGGAAACACTTTAAATCATGTCAGACTCTGTATGAATAAGAAGCGAGCTCTACTGTTCCCTTTCCCCATCTATACCTGTATCGGCCGTCTTTACTTGAAAGGAAGAGAATAGACGTTTCTCGATCGATAGTTTGAATTTAAACTAGTCGCTTAAGAAAAGTTAAAGAAAACCTAATGAAGGCAAATTAATACAAGTGGGTAATAAAAATGAGACGAACGTTTTTTTTTTATACATCGTGTACAAGGTTTGTGTTAGCCTCTTTGGGAAGTGCTGCTGTTTCGTTGGGTCCTCTCCCCGTTTGACACGTCTTAAAACGATTCTGTTCTCCTTGTGTCTGGATCTGTCAGATCTCCGCACCTCCTGTGCTTTGAGTGGCAAAAGCCTATTGAAGAGCACAAGGGTGAGGGAAGGGAAGGAGATGGACAGACAGGGGAGACGGGCCTACACCAAATCGATGCAATCAGACCTCTATCAGTCAGCCATTCAATCTGAAGGGAGCCCCGGACAGCGACAGGTGGGAGGACGGAAAAGAAGGGAAGACGGCTGTTTGCTTGCATTCAGATGTCCACACACCTCAACCTTCCTCTGCTCTCCTCCGTCACCCCAACGCTGACTCTGATGAAACATTGACTCTGATGAGTCCACTCCCTCCCCCTGCTTTATTTAAAAGCACGGCCCCCAGAGGAACGTCCAGGAGATCGCCAGGGCCGCTCTTATCGCAAACAGCCAAAGCAGCTCCACCTGAACCCCGAGGGCTAAACTCCCAAACACATCGATAGACCGACCGGCTTGTCCTTGACTGTTCAACACACACAAACCGGGACTTTGTTGTTGTTGTTTTTTTTTTTTTAGAATAAAGGGAACCAAAGCAGCAGCATTATTAACGATTATTCAGTTATTAATGTTTGATTCAGATTGTTGGAGCTGGACTCGCTTTAGTACGTTTTGATAGAAAACGGGGCTTATTGGGGGAAAACATCAGAAGACTTTTGAACTTTCTCGCTTTAGGAGGAAATGAAAACATCGCTTAAAATCAATTACTCATTAAATTCTAATGTCATCTAAGTAGCAGCACAGAGGCTACATGGATTTTTGCTTTTCTTTTTACTTTCATTAAAGGGCGAGCCTCCATCAAAGTCCGCTTCAAACAATCAATCAGAAAAAAAATTCAAGTTTCTGCTGCTCCCGGTGTTTCCCTGAAGGCGTGTAGTGGCCCTTTAACTTTATCACCTTGAGAAAAATTCTTATTCCTTACCTGGATCTTAACATACTCATTGAAAATCTACAGTTTCTATCAAACCTGTTGCTTCAAACACACCAAGCTGCTACCTGTAGTATCAAATATAAAGCCACCTGCACGGTTTAAAAAAAAAAAATCCTATATGCAGATGCTCCCATTGAGCTTCTCTCACTCTGCCAAGCATCTTCCCAGTGGAGACATTGATCAAGTCTTCATTGAAGGGAAAAATCAAATTGGCTATTACAGAAACACAGGAGTCAAGGCCATTGAATGGATGAAATGAGCCGTGAATGGAGCGAGAGGGAAGGCAAGAAGGCACGATGGATAGGGGGCTCTTTTGTTCAAAGAGGTGCATCTGCACAAGAGAGGAGAACGATGGGTAATAAGAGACTCAGGATTGTTCCTGTGGCAGGTGATTCATCCAGCTCCGTGGAGCGGAGGAAAAAGAAGAGGTGAGGCCGGTGAATGGAAGACGAGCGTGGAAATGGGGAATGGGGGGAGGATGATCCGCAGGCGTGTGCTGAGGCATTGTAGTTCCGGTTTTGTGTTATAACAAGCCGCCTGTCAGATGATGAGATCAGAGGCATTTGTTGCCAAGCCGTTAAAGAAACCGGCTGCGGAAAGAGGTCCACCTTAACACAGCGTGTTACAATAAATAACTGGGTTGGAAATCAAACTGAAATCCTCACAGCTGTCCCTTTGTAAAGACGGTACATGGACGGGCATAATGTGAAAGGCCACAAGGCGCCGAGCGTCTAATGTTGATGCTGCGAGGGATTGTGGGAGAGCATATTTCTGGTATTCTCTCGGGGTTTTTTTTCTTTCTCTCTCACTCGTTTGCCGTAGGAGAAAGGAAAGAAGCAGTCAAGATGTTATTCAGAAAACATCCAGAGAATGTCTTAATGTATTCAAAATGAAGCCCTTAAAATGTCTTAGATTAATTTAAAGAAATGTAAGTTGGCCTTAAATATGTTTGTCCTGCTATGACAAAATTTAAGACATGATTATTTAATCTAGTGTATTGTCCTAGGCTATATTTATTTTTCTGTTAGGCAAAAGTTTAAATCGCACACTTCCGCCTCTCTAGAGTTCATTGCATTCTGTTACTTAAGGTGGTTTCGGCTTTTGGTGACTAGCTGCTAATACACCTAACTAGCTAGTGCTAGCTTTGTTTTGAGGCCATCATGGTTAAGTGCTAGTGCCAACTACAGTCTAGACATGGGGCATGCAACAGGCAATGACTGAATAAAGCATGTTAATGTAAGGAAATCTCTCATTACCATCTTAGGAAGGTTTTAAAAGTCTTAAATTGGAGTTGGTGAAACCTGCAGAAACCCTGATCTGGGTCTGATGGTCAGTCTGTCTGCGGTGAGACAGTCTGAGATTCTTCTCCTCCTGAACCAGAAAATAATTTTGGCATAAACAAAATAACATATTCTCCTATAAAACACAATAAAAGTTATAATAGTTTGATATACATTTCAGCTATCTCTAGCTACCACATTAACTTTGATTTATCTTGACTTAGCTCTTGACAGAACAACCAAATTATTTAGTATGAACAAGAAAAATAATACTTTAGCCGTCGGCTCTGAGTTACAGCCTTACAACACGCTCAGCTAAAAGGAAGGAGGAACAAATCTCTGGAACATTAATCTGTCCTGTTTTCCCTCTCTTGGCGAGGCGACCGGTTTTGTTTCTTGTTAGTAGTCGGCCATGTTTCATCCAGCCCACAAGCTGCCATATGTCAACGCAGAACTCTATTTGCTTGGAGCTAGGTACTGAAAATTGACTTAATTTGCATGTGTTGTACATCTTCTATACATCTCCAGAATGTTGTTTTTAGTTTTTACTTGGAAATGAAATACCTGCATAGTAATTAAAACTAATGAATAGATTTCAGATCTGTTGCTCCTTCTCTTGGCTGGAAGCTCGTTCCCTCCTGTTCTCTGCCTGTGCTTTGCTGGAGAGATTAATTATTTCAGAGAACCCGGTGATGGTCCAGTGTAGGTGTAGCAGCTGATATTTCTGAATGGAGCTAATATTTACAGCAGAGCCAGCATATCTGCAGCAACACGAGAGCAGACAAGCTGTCTTCCAAAGGCAAGAACACATGGAGGACTTGATTGATAGCCCTCCCTCTTTTTTTCTTCTTTTTTTTCCCCCCAACCTTTTCTCTCTCTCTGGGGGTGTATCAAAGCTCCACGGTAACAGCCACACCGTTTAACACTCGGGTCCACTTTTTGCAGTGCTGCAAAACTTAACATGAGCCGTTAGCCTCAGGCAGAGAGAAGCAAGGTGGAGGAAGGTTAAACCGAACAACAGAGTGGAGGTTTGAGCGGCTGCTAAATTTGACTTGGAAGTTTCTATTTTCTTTTTTTTCGTGGATGTTTTCCCACGGTAAATACACATATGGATCATATGTCAGGTCATGACAGTCAAGTCTTCTTATTAAAGTTTTTTTATCCCCACAGGGCTGAGCAACATTGAGTTCCAGCAGCAGCAGGGGAAGGCCACGTGCGTGAGCATCAACTGGACCCTGGGCGACGCGCAGCCGGAGGTGGTCAACACGGCGACGGGACGCCGACGGGATTCAGGGACGCCATCACGCATCTGCAAGCACGCCCTGTTCACCCGCTGGAATCGACTGTATCGAAAGGTGAGGGATCACCTTCAAGACAGCAGGCCAGCAGACGGGATGCTTCGCTTTAATTTACTCTGATGCGGACCAAAAGCGCACATTCTGGTTTGTCTACAAACAAAGCTGGATCTGTGTTCGGTTGAAGTGAACGCTGATGCAGTTCGAATGCTTTCATGACTGCTAACCGGACTGGAGCTAACTATGGTGCAGGGTATTCTGGGTAAACACAACCACAACAACCACGAGTTGGAGAAATTGCTCATGGTCTTTTTAGCAACAACAAAATAGAAATATTACAACCGCCAAGATCTGAAACCTCCATTTTTCTTCACATTTTATGAAGAAAGAAGTTTCTTCTTCTGAGGTTTTTTGTTTTATTACTTACAATGAGAGATGATTTAATTTATAACATTTTAAAATTATCTTGTTATAAGTGAAATAATCTTCCAGTTAAACTGTTATTGTACTACTGACTTAACAATTCCCTATATCTTGCTAAAAAGTTACTTGTAAATTAATTCAGTTTTGTTTCAAGTGTACTATAATATTTGCACAAGAAACAAGACAAAAAATACTTTAAGATTTTGTTTCTGCAGTGAACATCCTCAAACTCCCCTCAGGACCTGCTGAAGGGCTTTGAGTTGCTCATTCTGAGTTCAACAGAACATTGAGAACTAAAGTTTAGAGGAAACTAGTTTAAAGCTGCGTCCAAAGAAACACTGAACGCACCGTGCCTTGCAGGAGGAGTCGTAGCTTTAAACTTCTCCAATGTTCAAAAGATTTCGTACCAAGTTTCCTATTTATCCTTTCACACACATCAGCAGCAGCTCAGCTGCTGTCCTGTATGCCTCAGTTAGCACAGTGAGATGCTTGCTAAGCTAAATCTGTGGTTTCATCTGGACAAAGAAACAGACGACATGAAATGATTTCAGAAAATACATCCACAGACTGTAGGGGTTGAATTCCTACCGGAGGCTGTTCATGTTCGGCTGGTTATGGATACATTTTTAGAGTTTTGTAACAATATTCATACTTCAGTGTACAGACTCATTCAATAAATTAGAATTTTATTGAACAGTTCCTTAATCCAGCAATCTGGATTTATTTTCTTTCAGCTGATTAAGACACAGTTTAAGATTACAATATTTTATGTTTATAACTTGCTTAAAGCTGCAGTATGTCTTTTTTACAAACGATACTTTTTTTTTTACATTTTGGTAATTTGGTCTCATGGCTGCATAACATCAGACATATAATCTGTAAAAATAAAGTTCTGCAGTCTTACTGCCATCGCTCAGTCAGAAACAGCCAATCAGAGCCGGGGGGCGTGTCTTAACGCTGCCAATCACCCTCCTGATTTAATATGCAAATTTACCAGAGAGGACATTAGTATTCTCTATTTAAAATCCTTAACCATGAAAGTTTTTAACCTGTAAATTATTATTTTGTAAACATTTCAACCTGTAAATAGTCAAGTTTATTCTAATAAACTTTAATCACCATAAAAATCTGAAAGTATCCTCCAGGTTTGAACAAACTTTACCTGAATTTGGGCTTCTGTGTGTCTACCAGCTCTGAAATGGCTCAAACAGAGTTGAATTGCTTTCTGTCCAGACTTTGACTGGGCCATTCTAGCACATTAAGCAGCTTCTGTAAGTCCAGAGCTTCTATTGCAGCTCCGGCTTTACATGTAGGATCATAATCGATCTATCATAATCAGCCTCCACCCAAGACTCAAGTCTTTTGAAGCCAGTTTTCCACTCATCCTCCCATCAAGTGATGGTGGTGGCATGATGCTGCCGTATTTCACCATGAGGATGTGAGGTAATGGTTTTCTCAGTCATCTCGTGACTTGCTTTGAACAATTACTTTTTTCTTTTCACTCTTCCATGAGGGGGACCGTTGTAGAGTTTATTAAACTAGTTGTCCTGGCAACAGATTCCCTCACCAGAACCGTGGATTCCTGCAGCTATCCATGAATCATGAATTCACATCTTCACTCTGACTCCAAGCGATTGAGGCTACTGCTAACTAACTGCTAATATATCCTTAGGAGCTAGCTAGCTATTTTTTTTTGTCTATCATTGGTAAGTGCAAATCTATTGCTAATTTATAGTCTTTTGTTTTCTGTTGCAATAAAACAGAAAATTGGGGGGGGTTATACATAATGGTCTTAAAAAGTCTGAAACTTGGCTTGATGAAACCTAAAGAAACTCTGTTTGGAGTACAGGATTAAAACCAGATACAGACTGAACAATATGAAGACATTTCTACTCGGAACAAAGTCCCACTGGTTTAAAAAGACTTTAGTTATCAGTTTAGTTTGATGTGAACTTGATGACCTTTTTGAAGAGGTTAAACGTTTGCGTCTCCATTCCTAATCTTGAACGTTCAACGGCAGTTCGTCTGTTAACTTAAACAGCCTGCAAGTAAACGAGCCGTCCGCTGAAATTCTCCAGCTTCCAGCCAGAAATCCAGAAACATTAACTACCGAGACGCTTTCCAACAATCAAAAGCAACACGTGTGTATTAAACTCCAAATCACAGCCCGCGCCGTGCCGAGAAAATGTGGAATTTCCTCTCTGCTACAGATAAATTTTGTCGTCTTGGCAACATCTGCCGTCTGCGCGGCTTATCAGAATCTGGCAGCTCGGATCTTCACCCGCCCGCACTTTCATTTCCATCCCGAAACTTTATGTAACAGACACCGCCTGCGTCGGCAAATGGCGAGCCGTTAAAGCATAATGACTATGAAACCATAATTATTTGGAGGAGTTCTGGAGGAGCCTCCCCCCTGTCCCCCACCCCCTCTAAGTGCTCCCCGCACGCCGCGCATACGGGGCCACGCTAGAGCAGTCACACTAATCTCCAAAAGAAACTTTTGCTCTCCTTGTCCTCCCTCTCCCCGCTTGTCTCTCCGCCGATCTTCACCCTCCCGCGCCCCACCCGGTCCCCCGCCGCCCCCCGCCGCCCCCCGCGACAGTTCGAATGCACAAAAAAGCACAGAGAATGTGCAATTGCTTGTGAAATTTAAATGGGGAGATTACACAGCTGTTGAAGCCCCCCACCCCACACACACATCCACCCCCTCCTATAGCCACCCAAATGCATTTGTGCCGGCTCATTCGTTTTGTTTTGCTCGCCCCTTCCCCCCCCACCCACACCACCACCCACACACCGCCCTGATTAAACCTTCTGCACCTTTTTGCCCTGACTGTACAGAGCCCAGCATCGCATTACAACTGTAAGTTTTTATTTAGATTTTTATATAATGGAGCGACTTAAAGTGCCACATTATGTACAAAAACACATCATTATTGAACTTTAGGTTAAAATCTGAAAGGTGTGGCATATATTTGTATTCCCCTTAGTCAGTACTTTCTACAACCACCTTTCCATGCAGTCGATTAGGCCTAGGTCTGGACTTTGACTGGGCCATTGCAACACACACGTGTGTTTGTGTGTGTATATATATATATATATATATATATATATATATGTGTGTGTGTGTGTATAGATCTAAGTTAATCAGAGTTGTTGTCCTGCTGAAAGCCTAACGACCCCAACCAATTAACCAATGAACATGTAGACAGAATGGGAGCTCTGGGCTCAATAAGCAGTGGTCTCAGTTTGTAGAACAGATTGGACTCACTGGGTGGACTCTAGTCTGACCCGGTTCTCCTCGTCAGCTGCAGAGTGTAGAGCTGTTTAGGAATATCCCGGTTTCTCTTCTGGACCTGTTACCCCCCTTCCCGCTCCGGCACCTTGGCCTGAACTCCAAACGGTAAATTACAGGGTTGACCCAAATTTACGCCTCACTTTTCAGATTTTCTCAAGCTTTAAAGCTGCACTTCTATGTTTTTTACATATTTGTTTTAACTGTCACTATAACCGTAGGAGACCTCCTCCTTTACCATCTGCAGAAATAAAATGGTCCCAGTGAAAAACAACAAATCAGAGCCAGGAGGAGGGTCTTAGTGCTGTCAATCAGGCGTGTGTACATGCTGCTCAACGCTGTGATAGCAGAGAAACGATTCACTGTTCCAGGAAAACCAGTAAGTTACAGGTTTGATGTAGGTGTCATCATCTTAGGGTAAGATGACGCTTCACGACATAAAAACCGTCATCAGCTTGTTCTGAGTTGCTTTTGAATCATAATAAATGGAACATTGACCAACATATCTGACGATTAATGATGGCACTTGACAGAATGGAATGTCTGTTATTGGTTTTAACAACTGTGTGACGTGTTTATGATGTTTGAACTGCTATGTTGCTGAAATGAGCTAAACAAATAAACTTGATTGGTCAGTGGTCATGCTAACTAGCTGAACACTTCAGGTATCTTTACACTTACGCCTGCCTCCCATGTGCTTCTTATCATTCTTCTCTTTCAGCTGGGGGTCCATGTCTCCAGCTTAGCAACGGACCGTCAGCCCATGTACGGCGAGGCCAAGATGGCGGCGCGTCCTTACCAGATCGCGAAGCAGCAGTGGTTCAAGTCTCTGCAGGAGACGGGCCTGGGTACCTGGGTGAAGAAGCCACCAGAGCAGGAGCAGTTCCTGCTGTCCATCTGAGCAACAACGGGTGTGTGTGTGGGTGTGTGTATGACCTTTATTTTTTTAGGGTAAGATGACGCCTCCCACAGCTTCACACCAGGAAGTGCACCCTCCAAACCCAAGATTACGAACCCCTGTATGTGACCGCGGTCTCATTCTGTTTCGCGTCGCCCTTTCATCCCGTCACTGAAGCCACCAGCAGAAGGTCATGGAGGAAAACTACAGTTGAAAAGCTGGAGTTTTTTTTTTTTTTTTTTCCTATGAACACAAACACACAAGTTTAAGCAAACACCCATCTAAATGCACCCCTCTACCTCCCCCTCCATTCCTGTCCATGGCTGTCAAGGAAAAAGGGGGTTGGGGTAACCTTGAGCAGAATGAAAGGCAGCCGCTATCTTGTCATCAGCTATTTCCGGGCCCTGAGGCTCCCGCTGAGGAGTGAAGCCACAGGGGAGAGAGAGAACGAGACAGGCTGAGAAAGGGGAAGGGAGGGGAAAAAAAAGAGGGTCCACGTCCAATTACCGGCCCTGTCAGGGTGACGGGTGATGGAGACGGAGGGACGGAGGAAAGAGAAGGACAGGGTGGTTCACCTTCTCCTCTTTTATTACTACCTCCATCCTCCTTCTCTTAATTCACCCTTTTAACTCTCCTGTGGCCTCTTCCTCCCTCTGGGGGGAGCTAAACATGACACAGCGACAGGTTAATGCACCCCTGGAGGAGGCCAGGTGTATAAATGAGATCATTACTTCCCGACTAAGAACGGAGGAGACGGACCGGAGAGTTTCTTCTTTGTAATTTTTCACCTGCTGGTTTTTCCTTGGTCTTAACAAAAGCTCAGTAGCAACATTCATTTACTCCTTGACTCTCTTTTTCTTCCCCTCAGTCTGATAACAACTTTTAGTGAATTTTTTTCCCCCCCTTTGCTTTCAGCTCCCATCATCGTCAGATCTGAGGTCTAACACCGATAGGTCACCATCCACCCCATGTAAATTATCACCTTAATGCATTTCGTCTTTGCATATTTTGTCTGTGTATCACTGTGATGTCTTTCTATTCATTATGATCATGACTGTACTGTTCTGTCAGCGTTCTCCATAAATAATAGAGCTGAAGCACTCAGACCGCCGGCAGCAGCGGGAGAGGCAGTGAGATCCGAGCAGTGACAGTGACATCTTGTGGTTTCTCTGAGTACTGCACCCTGTTTGGACCTGGTGGTTTCACTGGGACTGTGTGACAGTTGAGATGACAGTGATTTACACCAAAAACTACCTTATGTCGGGAAATGTTCACCGGTTTGACTCGCGTTTCATTATTATTTTTACCTTCATTCACTGAGATTCAAGAGAGACTTATTTTAATAAACAGTAGTTATTGTAGCAATGAAATTGGGATTTAGTAATAGGCCTATATATTTTTATAAAATTCATAGCAAGACTTGAATCTAATCTGTTTGGGCTGGACTGACCGGGTGTGGCGTGATCAGATTAAGTCACACTAACAGTAGAACCTGCATGCTCTTCAAACTCAAACAATACTTTATTGATCCCAAAGGGAAATTAGAATGTATTGTGATGAAGCTGCAAAATTACAAATAATGCGTCTTACACAGTGGCATATCGCTACTTATTTCATTTTGAATTTTTTTACATTATTATGTAATGTAATAATCACAAATAATTTTCAGGTGATTTTCAGGGGTGTTACGTGAGACGCAGCAACACAAAATTATGAAATCAAAATATTACATGTTTTAACCTTTTTACAGATAAAAATGTGAAAAAGACGACATGCATTTGTTTACATCCACTTCTTATTCTAAAGCTCCTAAATCAAATCAAATTCAATAATATGGCCTTTATGGAAGAACAGCAAAGAGCAAGCAAGGAAAGATAATCATCATTAGCTTGTACTGCTAACAGTAATTAGCATGAACCAGAGCAGTTAGCAATCACTCTGGTTTTGACTTGAACTGACACTTGGTTAAGTGAGTTGGTGTGCAGAGTCATTCTGTCTCTGTAATGCTTAAAATATTTGTTACATTCATATTTGACTTTTTTTTTTTTTTAAAGAGTTGAACATAAGAGTGATTCTATAATAGCAGATACATTTGATGTCCAGAGTCATTATTTTTGGTCTGGTATATTAAAATATTTCAATTTTTAAATGGTTTAGTAATTTATTACTCATTTTAATGGATCATAATATTTAACAAGTAAAAACATTTAAGTAAATACATTTAAAATTGTTTTATATACCTGAAAAACTAAGACTACTTGTTGTCCGAGTTGGGTACTGTCTTTTTTATTAACCTGAAAAATGATGCAAAAACCTATGTTTTATTATTCTTTGGTGAATTTGTTTTTTCTATCTTTTTTAAACTGCCTAAATTGTCAATTTAATAACATCACATTAAATTAACTCAAAATACCCTTATAAATACCTTTATTTTCAAAAAAATGTGTGTCCGAGAATTTTTGGTAACTCTGTTGCCATATGGTTTTTTCCCTGTAAATCTGTGAAATTGCCTTCTACGGCTATATAAACTCCGTAAAATTAAGTCACTTACTTTTACTGATAAGACCTCAAACACACAGAGGTCTATGTGCCATTCTCTGGGAAATATTTTAGTCTAAAAATCACAATCGTCAGGTATTATTTTCAACGTCAATCTTGTTACCAAAGTATCATGAGAAAAATACAACAGATTTTTGATCAGGGACAAGTTTATTTAATGGTTTTTAAACCATTGTCTCAGTGGTGTCGTTTTTTCAGAATTTCTACTCACAAGTGGAGTTTTTAATAAAAATGTTTGAAATTGTCAATTCTGTTACCATCAACTCTGTTACCAAATAGGGTAACAGAGTTGACAGTGACAGAGTTTTCAGTTCTAAATTATTATGGTCCTGTCAATTCTGTTACTAACACCAACTCTGTTAGGTAACAGAGTTGACATGTTTATGACATACTTTCACAAAAAAAAAAAAGGAAAACTGTTGTCCAGAGCACCATATACATTGTTGGTTGACTTCTGCTGTGATTTAGTATTACTGACCAATTTTATTTCTAAAAGAATGATGGTTTTCAATGAGTTTTAATGAAAAACGTTTGACCCTATGAGTATCTTTTGATTTTTTTAAATGTATTTTTAAGTAAAACATCTCAATTTAAAGTATTGGGGTAGTAGGACACTTGGTGTAATGGAATAAAAATATTTTAGTCTGCTAGAATTTGTTTTTTTCACTCACTGTCTATATTGTCCGTAACAGAGTTGACATAACATACCGCAAAACATATGTTTTTTCTGAGAAAAAATTATAAAATATGTAGCTAATGTTTGGCAATTACACATTTTTATTAAAGTTTAATGCCTTTTCAATAGACTAAGAAACTTTTTAAGAAATGAAAAGTTGTTTTTTTTTGTCATTTCTTGAAGTGCCAAATGTATCTCCAATTATAGAATCACTCATAAGCTGCACTTCCTCCCCAATAAAAGCTAGAAGTTTGCAAACCTTCCTGTGATTTAAAAGTAGCTGAATTTGGCCAACTTTGAACTTGGAAAAAACAGAACCAACTGGAGAAAGATTCAGCTAAGAGCAAAAAGAAGGGGACACATATCTCCAGCCACTACTTTAATTCAGACACAAAAAACTCTACTGTGGAATGGATTTTATGCAAGTACTGTCTGTCGGATCAATATGAAAGTATAGGTACAAATCTTGTTTTTTGGGCAAATGTGACATTCATTACTATCACGCTCCCTAATGTTAGCAAACACAGAGTTTCACAAATTTATTTTTGAGATAAAACATATAACGTTTGTCTGAAAACTGAGTGTATATATGTAAAAACAAATGTACAAATGATGATAATGAGAAAGGAATCTAAAAATGTCCAACTATGTAAATTGAGGTATAAGAGGAATTGCTGCTAAGGTCTGTAAATTGCACTTCAGTAACATAAAAAGTGAATGTTTGTACTGTATATGTGAATAAAACCACTAAATCTTGTAATTTTACTTTTGCCTGTCTGGTTTCTTTTTATAATATCCTTCTCCAGTATTGGTGTATTTCTACTTTGTCATGATCACCTGTCAGTGCGATAATGTGCCGACCCTGGAGAGCAGCCGGCCATTATTATAGAGGCCTCCCACTGCTGCGTCTCCCCGGGGAAATCCACGGGAAAATGGTTATCTCAGCTTGGCTCATGGCAGGTGGCGCAAAGACCAGCGGCCAAATTAGCCTGGAGGATGAAAGAGGAGCCCGGTGGAGGTACCTCGTCCCCACCTTAAGCCCCTACAGCCACGGTTAGTTCTGCCCGGCACAATAAACTCCATAATTGACAATTTGAACCAGCTTTAATCTAATGGTCGAGGGCAGAGAGGAACTCCGTGCTTTGTTCTGTCGCTATGTCGTTAGCTTGCACTGCTAACAGTAGTTAGCATGCTGTCACTCGGTGCAAGTGAGATATGAAGGCATTGCGCGCCACAACGCTGACGTATGCTGGAAGGTTCCGCCATTATCCTGGAGAATGTTTTACGGTTCTCTGTCTTTTTGTCTTAACCCAGCTCCACTACAAAAGAAAAACCCTGGACAAATTAAGATTTCCATTGAAATACACAAATGAAGCATTTGTGTAGACGCTCCCTGTTGTATTTAACAGATCTTCCATTTTTTGAAAGCAGTAAAAATGGTAAATGGCTTATTTTAAGTACAAGTTTTTGCTACTTGTAATTACAACTCAGAATGTTTTAATTTCCAGATATACATAACCTTGGAAATGAACCAAGAAATGATAGTGGTGCACTAATGATTATGATGTGGGTTTGTTTTGGCACCTATAGACTGTAGTAATTGTGTTTTAGATGTCAAAAGTGACAGACAGCTATCATTTGTTAGCTGATGGGCTTAAAGTGAGTTCTGGACTCTGACCCTTAAAACAGCACTTAAGGCTGGAAAATAAGTTGTTGGGCTCAGTCCAAGTCCAGGCCTCAAGAGCTGCGACGGAGCCTCTGCGACCCTAATCATCCCTTAGACGTACAAATATCCTATTTTGATGTTTTAAGAGAAACCTTAAACCGAAAGAGGGCTACGCTTCCTTTGCTCTTAAAAAAAATCCTCATGAACAGACATCAGTAGTTCCAGGTTTGCAGATGAATAAAAACGTAATTTTCTGAGCGATACCAGCCTCATTGAAGTGAATCAAAAAAAGTGTGGGATGAATAAGATGAGAGACGCAGCGGTAGCAAAAGGAAATCACATCTTTTTTTTATTGGAAAGTGTCAGGGAGAACACAGCCATCACAAAGTATGCAAAGAAGATCGCATAATGAAGTTAGGCGAATATGAATTCACTCCAGTGAGCCAAAAGCCGATCCACTTTAGAAATGTAGATTTTACTCCCGCAGTCTGGCTGTAATTTAATGTAGCAATCTGAAAATCTGATTTCCTCCAGTTTGGTTATTCAGAAGCGCTGCGTTTTCTGAACTTACCGTTCCGCCTGCGGAGCAGTGGGACGCCGATACCACCGGGCACGAGTCCCCACAGCTACCCCAACGACAGACACGGACAAAGCAAACCTGTCTGAAGCACAATTACTTATTAAACAAGTGGAGGAGCCACAGACGGATGAAAGTCATACGCCTCAGTGCAGTAGTAAGGCATTTTAATTCAGGTCCAACATTTTTCAGGTTCATGCTACTTTACAATGTGATCCTGGTTCTTGTTGTTGGAGGAAACAGCAGTGACGTGTGATTCTGAACACGGGATCTACACCGGTCACATATACAGGCAGTTTTATGGAGTTTTACAGCACTGGAATAAGTTAAACATCTGAAGGAGATTTAAAAAACAAAACAAAACAAAAAAAAAAACTGCATGACTTCAGTTCAGGACATTGCACATGTAACATACAGCATGTTTCAGGAATCAGGTGGAGCACAGTACCCTGACAGCGAAAGTCCAGCGTCTTTTACAGACACAGTCACCTGGTTTAACACAAACAACATCACTCTGTGAATGAGTAACATTAAGGAGCTGAGTATTGCTTCTATTTCTTTTTTGTTTTAAAGACAGATGGGTGCAACACGGTACAGAGCTGAAAACCACTGAAGCACACACACCAACCACATCGGTTCACTTTGTTTGGGCTCACGACTCAACAGCAACACAAGTTCTGAGGTGGCAAAAAGAGGAGCGAGTCCAGTTCAGGTCAGAAGTTTACATACGGCCATCGGCATGAATGTTTTGATTTTTATGCTTTTTAGCTTTTGATTCAACATCCAACTTCAGTGAGTTTTTAAAAACAAGAGTGCAGAAGTTTGAATTTACAGTATTGTTGGGAGCAAAATATTTGGTTAATGGTCACAAAGAAAGCTGCACCTGAACTACATGCATTTGTAGCAAATGATATTCTGGCATAATTCTGGTTGGATTTGTGATTTTCACAGGAAATGAAAGCAGCAGTATGCAAATTTATAGAAAATATTTTGGGTTTTTTATATTACATATAAATATATATGTATTTGCTAATTCTATCACCATACTGTAACAATATAATATGAGACAGATCATCTTAATAAATAAATAAAAAATAATAAAAAATAAAACAGAAGCTCTTATAGCCATCTGCAAATTGAACAGTTCCTGGTCAAAAACAACCAGCGCTGTCAATCAACCTCGTCTATTTGCTGCTCAGTGTGCAGCAAATACCTTACTGTTCCTGGAAAACTATTTATGTGTCACGGTAGCCATGCTAACTAGCCTTAGCATTTATGGCAGGCTATGTTGAGGGGAATTTGCTGTAGTTTAGCAGAGAGCAGTAGGGAAGGACATAAGCAGCACATACATGAGCTTGACTGACAGTGCTAAGACTCTCCTCTTGGCTCTGATTGGTTGTTTCTGACTGCCTTGTGTATTTCTGCAGCTGGCTGTAGAAATAGTCGGAGGAGGTGGATTATCCGTCTTGTGTTATACTCTCACAACATTACGAAAGTTCAAACAAATACGTAAAAAAACATTTTTAAAAATAAATCGGTACATATACTGCAGCTTTAAGCACAGATTGGGGTCGTCGTGTCCATGTTTCGAGGAAGCCACTGTTGAGCTGATGTTCAAGCCTTTGAGTCCACCAAATACGTTTCACCTCAACCTGCAACTTATCTGAGAGTATCTGTGGCTGCTTTCATCGTCAATGGCCACCGATATCAAACTACCATCACTGTGGACGGAGGCGCGGATGCCTGGGCCTTGTTGGGTTGTTCTTCAACATTCTGGCCGATTTCCTTCCACAAGATGGTGAAGATTTGGCTCAACTTGGATACAACCGAGTGTTCAGACCAGATGACTGGATAGAGCTGACTGATGTACAAACAAGTCAAACCTCTGTCCCTGACCTGCTTCAATGCAGTTTGTGCCAGGAAACTATCCATCTGCCAACGTGGCGTAGACGACATCGAAAACTCTGTAAATTCAAGCTAGCACACCCAATTATTGTTTTTAAAAACCCTTCATCCCGCTCTACTGCATGACCGTACGCAAACTTATGTGGGCCTCTAGAACAGCAACACGTTGGGTTTTCTAATGACTTTCACAGACAGCTGGAGGATTTGTGGTCTGGTTAAGTGCCGTCGTTTCTCCATTATTGCGTCGCTCTTCAACACCTCTTCATCCTGCCAGAATAAATCTTTCTCTATACATTTAAAAAATCTCCTATGTAAACGTAGAACAAGGCAAGTAACAGAAAGTGAGATCTGGAAACACGAAGGCTAACCGTGAACTGAAGAGAGGAGGCGGGGATCCGGATCTCCGTCTGCTGAGCTCTCCGTTTTAAGACGTGGCAGACGTACGTCGCGATATGTTTGGTTCTGTGACAGGAAACGCTCCAGAAGGATAAAAACATCTCACAGCTCTGCCATATTTAACAAACTGCACCTCCCAGAAGGCGGCTAAGACACTGAATCTGTCACTTAATCAGGCCACAACATCTTATATACATACTCTACAGATTGTTCTCCGACTGCTTTTGAAGCAGCGTCTGCAAACCGAGGTCGTCTAGCATGCAGAAGAAGCTATTTGGCAATGACTAAAAAGAAAAAAACAAAAACGGTGACATGAGTGACCGCCTGCACACACACACAAAACCAAACATGTAGTTCCACACAGAAATGGCACGAATCACAGTCCATGCTAAATAAAAAGGGCGGGGTCTGGATGGGTCACTTCTCCTGAAGCAGGGCAGGGATGTTGATGTTCCAGCCGATGGCCTGCCGGTCGAAGCCGCAGGTGAACAAGTTGCACGCCTGGTTCTCCTCATTCCATGCTGTGCAGCACACCATTCGCCTATGACCCTGCACACATGCAGATATTTATGATGGTTTTTCTTTAAAAAAAAAAAGCAGATGTGATGCAGCAGTCATTTCTAGTACCGCTTTCGTCCTCTCCTTACCATCCGGTTGCTGCGTGGAAGTCGGGCTAGCCTCACCCCGCTCATGTCAAACAGGCGGACTTGTCGATTGTCGTGCGGCAGGGCGATGATCCTTTGGTTGGCCGAGACGCTTATCCTGAAACATCACACAAAGTTGCACTGTGAAGTAGATCTCTTTGGAAAAAACGGTTCAACAGTATGTCAATTTATGAAAGATGTTTTATTCCAAGGGTCACAATTTCTCATCCGAGCCGACAAAATAAAAACGAGTGAGAAACCTTACATTGCAGGGACAAAATAAAAAGGGATGAAAAGTTGGAAAACGGATTACAATTCATGATGTTTTCAGCTTTTAGTCTCCATTTAAAGGAACTCAGTGTTTCAGCAGTTTTGCAGCGTTTTTAGGTTGTGCTCAGACTGGAGGAGCGTTATAAACTCAATGCTGACAGCTGACTGCTGCAATTGGATTGAAACGGATCTAATAAAAATACAACTTTGAACACAAAATGAAATTTGACTTCTCATTTCTTTAAACGAAATCTGCAGATCTGAAAACTGGAAAATATTTTCATTTTTTTTTACGATCTATCCCTACCCCCACCAAAAAAATAACTACAGCAGATGTAAATATTAATATCAAACTTCATGCTACACAGATGTAATGCATTAATAATCTGCGATTCTCCCCTAAGAAACACACTGCTGGGTCCGGTCCTGGATTACACGCTTTCAGCACGACAATTTTTAAAATCGACGCCTTTCACCCACCTGTTGACAGCTGAGTCGGTACGGATGGTTGCTATGGGCGATCGCATGTTCTTCAGGTCCCACACCTTCACGGTGCGGTCGTCGCTTCCAGAGACGACGTTGTCCCCCACGGTGAAGACGGCGGACGTCACGGTGCTGCAGAAACAGGACAGAGCGGGACGGTCAGACAGGAAGAGGAAACAATCACTTATGAAGCAGTTTCTGCAAAACGCAGAGAAAACCTCGCTTTAGACCTCAGGTCTTGAAGAGAGGGTGGATCTCTCACTTGTCAGAATCCGACGGTTATATATATTTAAAAAAAATTCACAAAAGGTGTTTGGGATGTAACAAAGCTATTTTATTGTAATATAATCAAATCAAAATATAAGTTCCTTTAAATACTGATCTAGTTGAGGGAGAGGGAATAAAGCAAAAAATAAATTACAAAAAAGCTACAAATACCTTTATTTTACAGGTAATGTTGGGGTGAGAGGCAGAGTACTCCCCTTTTCCTTATTATTTAAAAGTATATACATATCTTAGAATAGCAAAAAATAAAAAAAACAACAACACAGGAACAACAAAACTATTATTCATTACCAGCAACACAAAATCTCCTTACAGCATTTAGCTCACATGGTTTTTCGTTCTCTTAGGCCTCAACATTTTCTTCTTCTTGATACGATGAACATGAAACTACTGAATCCATTTCTATAACAAACTGAATGCAAATAAGCTTCAGAACTCGACTATCAGATCCATTATTCGTCAAGACTGAATTCTCTTAATCCCTTATTCATTCTAAAGGGAAAATTAAATGTTGTCATAACTCATGTTGTCCAATTATCCTCAAAGAGCCGCAGCGCCTGGTCATGCTGTGGGTGTGAAGGATCTCCAGTCGGTCCTGTTACACGTAACTGTCCGAACTGAGAGAGCAGAAACCAGAGGGAATGTTTGTCCAAACGCGCAACGTGAACCCGAAAAATTAGAAACAAAAGTCTAAAACAAAAAGAAGAAATCAGACCTACAACAACTTGCTTATTCTTACACGCTCGTAATTTTATTCACTATTAGAAACGTTCAGTTTTTCCCTTTTGTTCCCGTCCATTCATGGAGCGAAACATACAAAAAATAAAATAAAATAAAAAGAAGGAAATAATTATAGTAAACAGTGTTCCATCACACCTCTCCTTTTCAGCTTCTACATCTAGTCTGTCCTGTTTAAATGAACCACCCCTTTAATTCAAATTGACATGCCATTACAGGCTAATTAGGCACCCAAACCTGGCCCCATTAAAGGCTGGGGCTCAAGGAAAGTGCTGCGCCGATACTGGCACCTCCTGACTTTGAAGGGTACAGCCCAGCTGGGAATACAAGCGGCGTGGAGGGGATGATGGGAGGTGAGCACGCAGCGTAATCAGACAAGGTAATTGATTATAAGGTTGATTAAGGTTAAAGGGTTTCTCACGACGACAGTGAGGAAGGAAAAGGGGGGGAAGAAGGAGTTTGGTGGTACTTAACGCTCGGCTGGTCTCTGACAGCCAAGGTCAAGAGACTGAAAGACCCGAGGAAAAAAAAAATGATTACAAATGTAAAAGCATCTCACCGACATTAGTGGAGAAAAAGTGAGATTTTTTAAAAAATATTAATGAGTGTATATACAAAAAAATGATGCAATCCTGTCATGACAGAATTTTTAAATTGAATCAAGGCTGAGTGCATTTCACTGCTGGGAGTCCATTATGATTTTTATTTGAGTTAATTGCTGCGTCTAATTACTTAATTGCAGTAACTGTATTTTAATCAAAACCTATACACTGACAAATTAAACATTATTTTCCATTTTAAAAGAAACTTTTTTTGCTGCTAAATTGTTGAATAAATAGACAAATATACAAAGTTGTTTATGTTATCAGTCTGTTGCTCCCAGAGGGCCAAAACAAGCATCTTTGTCGTCCATTGTTGTCATCAGCAGATGTCACTCGTGTGCCAGATTTATGGGCATACCAGAAACGAGCAAATGCAAAGTTCCAGTTGGAACCTTTGTTTGTTTTTGATTGTGTTAAAAAAAAGGTAAAAAAATATATAATTAATTAATCAAAATGAATGCGTTAAAAGTCACTGCCCAAATAGATTTAATTGGGATTCTATGCAATAGATGAAGAGAAAGTCTTGGATAAGTGAAGAAGAACAACCCGCAGCATGACGCTGTCATCACCATGTTTCAATGTAAATGTAGTTTACTCAGGCTGATGTGTGGTGATGGGTTGTTTTGCCACACATGGCTTTTTGTGTTTAGACATGCAAACAGTTACTTCTCTCATAGATCATCTTAGTCTGGTCAGTTTGGGTTGCTTAAACTGTTTGTTTGCCAACTCACTGACAAAATTTAATCAGAAATTAGATATTTTTTCCTTATGGCAATTTAAAGTTTTTGAGAAGTTGACAATCACCAATTCACTAGAAACCAGAGCTTTTAATTCCTCAGGATGAACGGAGGGTTTTTATCTACTTTGATGTTGAATTATATGGATCTTAAACTGTTGGTATTTAAAGATAAAAGCTACAGATGTAAATGAAACCAGTCAGATGGAGACTAAGTGCTTTTGCAGCTTTGTGTTAATTCTCCAGCGCTGCAGCAAAGCTGACAGTCCCTGAAGTGCTGGAGTATTCCTCAGGAGAGACGAGATATCAGATCTGCATCTAACACACACACACGTGCGCGCGCACACACTCTGTGGAGCGCAATCAGAATGTCTGAGGAAGCCGTCAACGGGAGGGGAGACAAACCCGACATGGCATCCCGTTTGTAGAGCAAGTGCGCTGTCGTTTCTCGTTTGCTCTCGGCCGTTTTGTTAGCTCGCACGCCGTTGTCATTACACTGCAATTATGGCGGGGCGGTGGGACGGAGGGTGGATGCTGCACTTTTAGCCGCCGCGCTCCGCTGTCAGCCAGCGTTAGCCGTAATTGCCGGTGAAGGCGGTGGAAACGGGAGGCTTTCACCCCCCC
>NW_006800047.1:489207-502655 GCF_000485575.1 Poecilia formosa | reverse complement strand
AAAATATATATATATATTTTTAGGTTGGTTGTGACAGTGTGACAGTATTCATAGCACCACCAATATTGTTTCTTGTGTGTGATTTATACCACAACACTGCACACAGTAAGTGTTTCTAATCATATTTTTGAACTTGAGGGGATTTTCAGATCTTTGTGGAGTTAGATTAGAACAGTTTCACATCGGTGCAAGCCTAGTAATGATACACATAATGTGTGAAGCGATAAGCCTGGAAAATTTTCAGTTACTGTGTCATAACAATGTCATTTTAATGTGAAGAATGATGGTAAAGAAACAATTACATGAACATCCTTAGCAACCACAGATGCTGACTGCAGAGTTGGACCAGAAACCACATGAGGCATGCATAAAACCTTAATTTAAACCGTGGAACACAATGGTGGAGGATCCATGACGTGGACACCTGTATACTTAAGTATTCAAGAGTCTAACTTGACTCAATCTTTGTGAAAGCGGAAGATTTGGCTGAAATTGTGTCAGTGGTTCCAACACAGCCGCAAATCTTCAACATAATGGCAAAGAAAGCAAAAAATAACCCAGGTGCTGAAACGGTCTACGACATAAATTAACCTGAAGGAAGTTGCTGTCAAGGAAGGGAGTTAAAGAGAATCACTTCCCCATTTTGACTTTGTTTCATAAAGATACCTAAGCTTTTTTTGTGTGTCCGCGCGTCCTGAAACATAACACAAATCCCCAGAGGACTTATCACTGTACATCTATTTTCATGTAATAATTTCACAGCCACAATCAGACATAAAACATTATGAGATAACACCATGCTACGAAAAAAAAGGAGATATATAACTATGATTTAAAATAACTGAACATCCCTCCAGTCATTGAGTGGCCGAATGAAGGTTCCAATAATGTCGCAGAATCTGATGGGTCACAGAATTTAGTGTCACACCGGTAAAACCCTAAACTTCCTGTTAAAAGACAGTCCGACCTTTGCTAAAACATTATACTTCTGCTTTTATTTAGAATTTGTATAACATTCCGCTAAGCAGTAGAGGTTATTATCGAGATATTGTCGTTTTATTTCAAAAACCCGACCGAGGACAGCAAAGCAAATACAAGCCGAAAATAGAAGTATGGCGCGCGATTACATATATCATTTTAGACTATTTTCCCAAAGCTGTACAGGTTACGTTCAAATGTAACATACATCTAGTAGTCTAATACTTGAATTCTAATAATTGTATATCTGTAGACGCTAGACTGTCACTCACCAATTTTGCTGTGTTCCTGATTTCAAAAGCATCTTCCAACAGCCTTGAGCTGTACAAGCTAGCTTAAATAGCCGTTGCCACATATCACCTTTATGCTATCAGACGTTCATGGCTGCTGGGAAAGCTGAGTGGGCTTTATAATGGGCGTCTGTTAATTTCAAAATTTCCACCAGGTTATATTAGTTTAACTGTAAACATTGAAGGAACGTTATTTATTTTAAATAGCCTATTTTAATTACGAAATTTGACACATCGCATATTAAAAAGTGCTTCCGCACCACATGATCTGTGTTTGCAGCCTTTGAACCAATGAGCGGTCACGCCGCCGTTTAGACAGCGAATCAAAGTCCGTAACGTCAGAAGAAGAGAGCGAATGCGTGACCGTTCGTTGACAGTCCGGAATAACTGTAGCAAGCACATTTAAATAGACTTCAAGGGCGTATTTTGGCTCTCCTGCTGCAAATTACGTATTCGGTAAGTAGCATCTCATAGTATGTGCTTTTTGCGTGGTTTGCATGTGTCCCCAGAGTGCATACGTATGTTGGGTCTTTAGAGGCCTGGGTGGTGCAGTGGGCTGATGGCGTGTTTACAGTCTGCGATGATTAAAAAAACACGAACTAGAGTACAATGGAATGGATTCTACTGATGTAAATCAATTCCAATCTCAAAAATGTCGCTATTTTAGTAACCATTAAACCATAATCACATTTGGACGGCAAAGATATTGTCACAAAAGTGGACAATTTATGCACATAGGAAATACGGGTAGGTAATACTCAGATTGGCAAAGAGGTGAATATACTCAGAATCTGCAGCAAGTAAGATGTTAAGTACTTATAATCATGCGACAAAACCTCACTTCCATTGTCCCTTTTAGTATTCCTTTTTTATTGTAAAGCCACCTGTATGCCAAGGATAACTTTGGCTACGTGTGTACAATGTCACCCGATCCATTCCTTGATAGTCTTGTCCGTGTATTACCATCAGCCGGGTGCTTCGTCCTTGTGATTGGTTTTTTGTTTCGGTCAGGCCATGGCCCCAGCTGTGTGGGCGGTGCTCCGGGTGCTATCCCGCGAGGGAGTCGCCGTGTTGAAATCAAACGTACCTGCCAGGAGCAGCAGAGTAGTTCCTGGGTGGCAGAGGCCTTCTGTGACGAGCGGCTGCAGACGGATATCCAGGTGGGTTAAATCCTTGGAGCTACTATCGTTTAAAGAGGCTTGTTTATTCGTGTTGTAGATGTCTTCGTTTTTCTACTGTATGAACTGGTTTATATGAATAGATAACCCCCGGGTCCGCTGAAATCCGCTGTCTAAAATCTACGAATACCATATTGTGGACAGGATGCAATATTAAAGTTGTTCCATTTCTACATCAGCGAGGTGAGACGCGCACAGGCTGCAGTCAGGATGCCCGAGATCACCACAGACCACCTGGACGAGAAGCAGGTCCAGCTGCTCGCAGAGATGTGCATTCTCATCGACGAGAACGACCAGAAGATAGGAGCGGACACCAAGAAAAACTGCCACCTCAACTCCAACATCGACAAAGGTATACCTGCCTGCGGTCCGCTCTCACTGCTTCAGCAGCTCCGACCTCACCTGTCTTCCTAAACACTGTCCAGGTTTGCTGCACAGAGCCTTCAGCGTCTTCCTTTTCAACAGCGAGGAGAAGCTGCTCCTGCAGCAGAGATCCGATGCTAAAATCACCTTCCCAGGTGAGAAACGCTAGGTCCCTGCCACCACACAACATATTTTGTAGGGCTGACACATTAATCGCGATGAATCGACTATTGACATAATTATCCACTAATTTAGCAGTCGATTAATCATTAACTGGGAAGCACAAGTTGCTGAAAAAAACATATTCACAGCAGTAATTAAGCCAAAACAGTACAATATATATACATTTTGTATTAAGATGTAGAAAAGTCTAAAAGTGTTTTGTTTGGAACTAGTTTTATGTTAAAATTCTGTTAAAATAATGTTAGATTTTTTTTTTGTTGCAGATGTGTCCTCCAGAAATCATCAAGTGCACCAAAAGAATGCTATGTTGTTCCATTTTAGGCAATAAAATGTTTATTTTCATACATAAAAAAGGGAATTTAACTTTTTTTTTTTTTTTTAGTATTTATAAAATAAGCTTAAGCGGTTAGATGAAAAATCTGCAAAGTGCCCCCATTATTTTATTTTTAAATCGATTAATCGTCAGAATAATTGATTACTAAAGTAGTTGTTAGCTGCTGCCCTAATAATTAATCAGAAATGGCTTCAGCTGGCTTTTTCTCCCCACATGCAGGTTGCTTCACAAACACATGCTGCAGTCATCCTCTGCACATGGACAGCGAGCTGGAGGAGAGGGACGCGCTGGGTGTGAGGAAGGCTGCCCAGAGGAGACTCCAGGCTGAACTGGGAATCCCCCTGGAGCAGGTGGGAAGCACTGGCTGGAGGAGGATTAGAGAGGATTGAGCCACATCTTCGTTCCAAGTCTGATCTGCTTTTGTTCTCCAGGTGCCACCAGAGGAGATGACGTACCTGACAAGAATCCACTACAAAGCGCAGTCCGACGGGGTGTGGGGAGAACATGAGATCGATTATATACTCTTCATGCAGAAGGTGGGTCGACTCGATCCGATCTCTAATCAACGCTCCTGTTGTAAGGACGATACTGCCTGAGTTTCATTTGGGTGTCTAAGGTTTGGAAAGTGCTTGATTTCTATATAAAGTCCTTGAAAGTGCTTGATATTCAAACAGCACACTTTGATAATAAAGTGCAATACAACATTTAATTTAAAGCCTAAATATGGAAGACATTATTTGCAGTTGAAGCCAGATATTTTCATTACACCTAATAAGATGACACTTTTTTTTCTCACTGTCTGGAATTAAATCAGACTAAACGTTTCTGTTTTAGGTCACTTAGAATTATCAAAATTGTTAAATGCCAGGAAAATTAGTGAAAATATTTTATTATAGATTTTTGTCACTTTTATTGTGTATTGTGTTTAAGCATTTAATTTGAGTGGGAATGATATTTACCTTAATACAATTTTTGTGGATTGTTTCCATGTAATGAATATTTATTATTCCCAGTGACTCAGTAGTTGCATTTCCATTGACCACAGGATTGTGCAATTTGATATTTTGAAAAATAAAGTTGTGAATTGTGAAACTGTTTTTTTCACTTTGACAGTTTTGGGAACATTTGTAATGGAAATGCAACTTGATTTAATTGATGTAAAGGTTGACTTGTATTTTACACATTGGATTTTTAAAAAAAATTGTTTTGTTCTTCGGCCAATCAGGTGTTCAAGAGTGTAAGAGACATTTCAAAACATAAAAAAAATATATATATATATATATATTAGCTTACCTTGTACTTGCTGTAGGATGTAGAATAGACATTATCAACAGTAATAAATGTCTTGTTTTAGATCATTTATATTTTTATCTACAAAGTCTGGCAGTCTTATCTTGAAAAAAATGCTAGGAAAGGTGCTTGAATTATATGAACCCCAACTGTCTTCTGTCATGTCACAACCACAAATTCCAGCGCGTTTCATTCCGATTTTGAAGACTTTTCCCTGCTTTTCCGGTAGGACGTGGAGTTGAGTCCAGACCCCAACGAGATAAAAAGCCACTGCTACGTGAGCAAAGAGGAGCTCAAAGCGATGCTGGAGAAGGCTGAGCGGAAGGAGCTGGACGTAACGCCTTGGTTCGGCCTCATCGCGAACACTTTCCTCTTCAAGTGGTGGGACAACCTGCACAACCTGAAAGAGTTCATGGATCACAGCAACATCCACCGCATGTGACCACGGAGACTGAGATTTTGTATGCAACCGCGTTCAGGAGGTCTTCAAGAACTTTTAACGCTGAGCTGCGGGGGTCCTGAATGTAATCTGCTGTTGCCAATGGCAACGGCATTTTGCTTCAGGAGAAAGCTCAAGGAACTGAGTCAGTCTAGACAGAAAGTAGTGCTGGTATGCCGAACAATGAGTGAATACAAAACTGCTAACGTTTGTTGGGATACAAGAATGCAATGTAGCCGTCACCTAATCAGAAGTAGATTATTTTTGTATGAAAAAGTTCAAGTGCCTGATTAATGGTGTCAGTAGCTGTAATAAATCTCTATCTTGGTCTACAGTGATAGCAGTGAACAAGACGTGTCCTTGTACACTTTTACACAATTTGTCTTTCCTCCGTACTGATTTTGATTTCATTGAAAGACGAGTTTTTCCAAATTGCCGTCTTTCCATTAAGCTAATTTATTTTCGAAATGTCAAACTGCGCAGTTGTATGGTAAATTGAGATGCATGGAAGAGATGAGCTTGTGGCACTTTCTTTACTTAAACTACTTTAGTTAAACCTTCTTTACCGCTTAATGTTTCTCTCATAAGCTTGGATACAGTGTTCAGAAAACCCAGATTCTTTAAAAATGACATTTCGTGGCTCACCTTTCATGTGGACAAAAGTGCAATCTTCTCCATAAGAGTGTAACCCAAAATATATTCATTACATTCTTTAAAAATAAAAATAAAAAAATAAACTCCTACTCAAAAAGAACAGAAATAAACACCTTAATATCATTTGGCAGTAATAAGGCCATATAGTGAGTTCCACTCTTTGAATTCAGTTTCTAAAATAACTTTTTTTGCAGACTTTCTATTTTGAGTTGTACCTGGTAACTACACTGATTTGGTGAGGTTGTCGTGCCACCTTCTCACCACTAGGTGGTAGCAGCGTACATCTCAGAGGCATAGACTTGACCCGATTAAGAAAACATATTTTATTGAAGTGTTTTATTAGCAAGCAGGACGCTCCAAGGCACATCGTCCACTACTGATTTAAGTGCAAAGCAGCTGGAATAGAACAGGAAGGAGCTATCAAATGAACATTATATGGTCAAAAAGTTACATTTAAACTAATGGCAACATACAAACACTTAAAATGTAAACATTTGCTTCCATTTTCAAAACTGTCACTGGTGTTGAGAGCACTAGCGTATATAATACTGATATGTTGGTTCATGTCTGAGAGACAAATCTGTAGTTGTGGATCACTTGGGCTTTGTTGGTTTTTTAGTATTCTCATCAGAAACCATCAATTAAACTCAATGCAAACACAAAACATAAAATTGAAACGTTTTCATGAAGAACAGAGAAGCAGAGCATTTGTCTCGTGTTTAGAAAAAGAACATGTTGAGACTTGCACTGTGACCGTGGGAGACACCGTCACGCCTGGTACCCACAAAGTGCTCTCATGTGTTTTTTCCCCACCACAAAACAGATATGCAGGTAAATATATAGAGATAAAACTAACAAACGTTTAAAATAGATTAAATTGGACAAGGATATGCATTTAAATGAAAAAACAAATTGGTCGATTTTTAATGGCATGGCGAGCTCGACAAAGCCGTTACCATATTTGGGCATTGACGTCACATGGTGACGCATATACTGACAGCCCAAGATAAGAGAATCAGATTATGAAAATAAGGCAATGTTTAATTATTTTTTATTTATTTATTTTATCATTTTAGATATATATAAAAAAATCAAATCTACATTTCTGGTTTACCCACCAAAAAAAAAAGAAAATCATTAAAGTTAATATTTTTATTTCAAAACAAAAATAAAACCACTACCTTTATTTTGATTTCTAGTTTCTGATGAGAAAATCCAACAAACAAGACATACACAGAAGACTTGTGCTTTGCAAAATTATTAATATCCTCAACTATGTGGGAACAGCTCCACATAGTTGACATTTAATTATTTATTTAATTTCCTTTTAGGATCTATGAAGTATTATTGAATTGGGCAGCAAGCAACACAGAAAGGTCGACAAAGAAGTTTGGCAAAGAGGAGCTCAATCTGATGATGCGTCTCTGGCACAATTATAATGACATTGTGATCGAATATCCATGTCTGACCTCACAAATGCAATTCTGTAAGAATGGTAAAAACAGTAACCGAAAGCCTTTCAAGTCGAGTTAAAGCTGAATTTATAATTTAAATGCACATCTGAAGTGCTTTTTTTTTTTAGTCCCACGCATTTGTAAAAACACACTACTGTCAAGTGAAAAAAAAAAAAAAAATCCCACATAACTTATGTCACTTTCCAAAGGGAGGTGAAACAACAGCAGCAAAGGGTGGGCCATCATCATGTTAATGCCAATGAATTCAGAATGGGACTGAAGTTTATAAAGAAATGCATTACAATACTTTTGACAATATACACTCCTGATCAAAATCTTAAGACCAGTCAAAAAATTGCAAGAATTTGCATTTTGCACTATTGGATCCTAAGAAGATTCTAAGTAGAGCTTCTCAATGTTAAAGGAAAAAATCAGTACAAGAGACAAGAACTTTTGAGCAGGGAATTTTCTGAAAACTGCATTTACACTCAAACATGATTTTTTTCAGCTGATCAAAAGTTTAAGACCATAGTCTTTAAAAGCCAAAAGCTGTGCAAAAATATGGATTCCATGTCATTTTCTGTCAAGTCTTTACACTGTCGAGACCTCCTGATGGCAAAAGCAAAAAAAGCTCACCGAGTTTGAAAGTGGTAGGATTGTTGAGCTGCATAAACAAGGCCTCTCACAACGTGCCATCGCTGCTGAGGTTGGACACAGTAAGACAGTCATTTTACATTTTTTAAATGATCCTGAGGGTTATGGAACAAAAAAGTCAAGTGGTAGACCCAAAAACAATTTCACACCTCTGAGCCGCAGGATCCGATTGGCTGTCCGTCAAGACACAGGACGATCCTCTACCCAAATTAAGGCCATTACTGGTGCTGACTGCAGCCCAATAACCATCAGACAGCATCTGTGAGAGAAGGGCTTCAGAAACAAAAAACGTCTTCAAAGGTCACGTCTTCTTCAACGCCCGTTTGGACTTTGCAAGGGTGCACCAAACATGAGACATTGAATGGTGGAAGAAAGTTGTCTTCTCCGATGAGAAAAAATTTTACCTTGATGTTCCTGATGGCTTCCAACGTTACTGGCATGACAAGGAGATCCCACCTGAGATGTTT
Source organism: Poecilia formosa (assembly GCF_000485575.1). NCBI lineage: Eukaryota > Metazoa > Chordata > Actinopteri > Cyprinodontiformes > Poeciliidae > Poecilia > Poecilia formosa. The sequence continues at coordinate 494,371 of NW_006800047.1, read as the reverse complement.
TCTACACGGCACAGTGGTGGGGGCGCCATCATGATTTGGGGTACGTTTTCCATCAATGGAACAATGGAGCTTCAGGTTGTGCAGAGGCGTCAAACAGCAGCTGGCTATGTGGAGATGTTGCAGCGGGCATCCCTCATGACTGAGGGCCCTCGTCTGTGTGGTAATGATTGGGTTTTTCAAGAGGACAATGCTGCAGTTCACAATGCCCGCCTGACAAAGGAGTTCTTCCAAGAGAATAACATCACTCTTTTGGACCATCCTGCATGTTCCCCGGATCTAAACCCAATAGAGAACATTTGGGGATGGATGGCAAGGGAAGTTTACAAAAATGGACATCAGTTCCAGACAGTGGATGGCCTTCATGAAGCCATCATCAACACTTGGAGCAACGGTCCCACGAGCCTCCTGGAAACACTGGCATCAAGCGTGCCTAAACAATTGTTTGAAGTCATCAACAAGAATGGTGGAGCTACTCATTACCGAGTCCTTTTTTTTGACACTTTGATTTCTGTTTTGGGGGGTTTTCGGGGTTTTTTGAGCTATGGTCTTAAACTTTTGATCAGCTGAAAAAATCATGTTTGAGTGTAAATGCAGTTTTCAATTAATTCCCCGCTCAAAAGTTTTTGTCTCTTACACTGATTTCTTCTTTTAACATTGTGAAGCTCTACTTAGACCCTTCTTAAGATCCAATAGTGCAAAATGCAAATTCTTGCAATTTATTGACTGGTCTTAAGATTTTGATCAGCAGTGTAGAGTAAACTACCATGCAAACTCAGATCTTTAAGGGCAAATTTAGAACTTTAAATCTCGGCTTGTCCAGATGTATCCACCAGGATTCTTTTTTCTGTACACATAAAATTAACAAACTAACCTGGATGTTGTCGACAGCTGGCTCGATTGACACTTTAGTGCACATACTAACATGACAGCGCTGTCTGTTATATAGAGCTGCATGAGATGAAGAGTGGAATCTGTCAGGTTTCTTTATGGCATCACGGGCGTCTCCGCCAGGGCAGGACTCTGGTTTGGTGGGTTCAGCTTCATAGTGCAGAAAAAGTCCACCAGCTGAGCCGGCACTTCGGCCAACACGCTCTTCGCCAGCGCCTCACGAGGAGCCTGACACATGAAAACAGGAGATTTAGTTTTTAGAAGGTCAAAACATAGAGCATACCGATTCATTTTGTTATTTAGAAGCTGATATAGTAGAAGGCAGAAAGAGAGAGAGAGAGAGAGAGAGACTAGAAGGATGCCATGCAGATGGAGGCAGCTGAAAAGAAGATTTATATTTATTTTTTAGTGATTTCATTACAATCAGGTTTTAAATACTGTAGAGTAAGAAAAGAGGCCTGTTAGCCACCACAAGCTAATTTCTTTTGTAGCATCAAAACCCCATTGCATAGAAAAAGCAATGGTGGTGCAATTGAATCTATAACCATCTCCGTTTCAGCATGAGCAAGAGTCTCAAGTGAATGTTAGTAAATGTTAGAGGACAGCAGAGGTCAAAATGAGGAAATCCCTATCTCTAATGTTTCAAGCGCTTGACTAGCAAGAAATTTTTCAGATCCAAAGCTAACATTTGCTCTGACTGATCAGATCTGACCCTTAAAAACAAAGCTTTATCGGGGTTTCACCAACACAACTTTCAGACTTTCCTAGACCTTTGTAAGACCATTATGAATGAAATTTAAGTCCTGTGTCTCCATAGAAATGTATAGATTTCATCCAGCCAACTTAAAAATAAAATAACAAACACAAAAAAAAAGCTAGCTAGCAAGCTAACTAGTTTGGTGGGTTCAGATATTTAACCTAGTCACTTAGCTAACTAACTTAGCTAGATAGCAATTCATGCATTTCTCCACAGAATGAATTTTGTCCACCTAGCTTAAAAATATAATGTTAGCTAGTCAGTAAAAAAGCTAGCTTGCCAGCTAACTAGGGTTTGGGAGGTTTAGATATTTAACCTTGCTAATTAGTTCATTAGCCAAATGAGTTAGTTAGCTTGCATGTTAGCTAACAAACTTGTGTTAGCAGTGCGTTACTGGTAACCTCAACTGTCCAGTGTCACATGCATGTAGATGTCCAATATTGGTGTTGCTCTGTTGTAAAAATTAAACAAAAAAATAAACTGCAAATTCTGCATTTGTTACGTCTTTTTTTTTTTAATTGAAGGCTTTGTACTTTTTTAGCCAAATTATTGAAAGCCATTGTGAAAACTTGCAGCAACAATGCCTTTATTTCTTTATCCTTCCAAAGAGGGGCAGATTTCTGATGATGGGACTCAACAATGAATTGTGAGATATTTAACTATGGAATATAAAATCCAAGGAAAATACACTGAGGCTTATTGTTGTAAAAATCACTTAATGTGAAAAGTTTCAAAGTGTGTAAATATTTCTCCCAGGCTGGCAACTAAGTTCTGATAACAGGTCAGTTCAGGTACATCTCTTCACATCAGTGCTAGATGTGAATAGATGAGCTCGGAGTTGTCCATCTGTGATCAGATCAGCCAAAACAAATATTAAAAGTATTAACTTAAGGCAGTTGTTTATAAAGGCATGACATGATTTATTACAGGCATGTGTACCCCTAAGAAGGACTTGGATCTTGGGGAGGCTTCAGTTTGTGTAAACTGAAGAAGGTGGTTACTTGCTGAGGCAACTCGGCTAATACGCTTTGAGCAAGAGCCTGGCTGGGCGCCTGAAAGAAAGAGGGATAAACAATGTAAGCACAAGAACTAAGTGAGCTCTTTGCTGAGGGCCTTGGCCTCCATTGATTTGAGGCATCAGACGCTGCGTAGGGACTTTGCTCTGCTATGACAGCACTCCCATTTTGAATCAAAATTTAAAAAATGACCAAGTGAAATGCATGCAGATTTTATAGCAATGGGTTAGCTTCCTAAAACGGAGAATTGAAGATGAATCAGTTGAAATGAAATGCCGTTCCCTATTCTATCTCCTACATAGCAGAGAGAAACAGAAAGAAGTTTGGTGAAAAGAAGTTTGGTGAACTGGACTTGACAAACTCACGTTCTGAAAATTCCTGAAGGGGACGAACTGGACGATGTCCCGCATGGCGGCCTCGCCAGACAGAGAGCGCAGGCGGCCGTCGTCTCCGTCCAGGAACTCCATGGCGCTGAAGTCCGCCGCTCCCACGCCGACGATGATGATGGACATGGGCAGCCGTGAGGCATTGACGATGGCGTTGCGCGTCTGATCCATGTCGGTGATGACTCCGTCAGTGATGATCAGCAGGACGAAGTATTGCTGCAAGGGGGAGAACAAGTTAGTAATCTAATAACTTCATAAACAGAGAAACAATGCGCTGTGCTTTGGGTATGTTGCTATGGATACAGCCGTTCTTTGGGGAGATTAAAACAGGAAACTGGCTCGTAAACACAGGAAGTGGAGAGAGAAGGGACTGAAGAATGCATGCAAATTAAAATTTTTGAACAAGTTCACACACTCATCATGGACATGAATGTCACATTAGTCTAAATATTCCCATGATTTATGTATTTAGTTCATTTTTTAAACTTCAGCTATGAAAAAAGCTACTTGTTCTGACTACAGTCAGACTGTATGTATCAATTTGTTAAAAATGCATCATTTTGTGCATATAAAGTGATACATACAGTCTGATTAATTAATTTAAAAGAGCACACATAACCAAAACCATACATAAAATTGATTATGAAGTCTCTGTAAACAAAATTGTCCTTCGAAAAATGTAAGTCATTCGAATGCAATCAATAGATTAATTGTTTATTTGCTTATTGCAATGGACTTGACTTAGACTAACATTTGGTTAAATGTTGTCTAGGTTGCTACATTTTGTAGTCGTATAAAATGAACTGATATAGATCTTTTAAATTGGTTGGTTTCCTAGTATGTACCAAGTTTTTAAGTGTGCTTACTGTTTAAGTGTGTATGAAAACCAGTTTTGATGTGTGATTGCGATCGCTGTGATATTCAAACACCCAGAAACATTCCAGCTATTTATTCAAGGTGAAGTTAAAGAACCTATTGTCCGTCTTCTCATTCTGCCACCTCTGGTAAAAGACTAAAAGTTTTCGCGTTAGAATGGGGTGTTTTTTTTTTTTTTGCATCACACGAGTCACGTGATCAATAACCGAATGATACTACTGGTGGAAAAGACGAAAAGGATGACATGAAGTAGTAGGAGGATAATTTATTGACAAACTTACTGCGTGAGCAAAGTTATTTAAGTGTGATTTTAATTGTGTTTCTTATTGAATGAAAAGTGTTTTTCCGAAATTAAGTGGAATATCGACAAACTTTTGCGCACATTTGTAATGGAAATTTGGCTACTGATGTATAGTGATGTTACCCTGAAAAATACATACAAAAACATCTTAACAAGCTCAAAATTATGACATCTATATCCATGGCGATTCTGTGTCATGTTTACAGAACTGCAAATAAATCCTCAAAAGTGTAGATAAATTAAAAAGTTTTTCTTTCTACATGCGTTTCTGCTACTTCTTAATATTTATCAGGACATGTCTGGTAACCATATATAGATTTTGACGTTTTATCACCATTTCTGTTGCCTTGACAACCGCGTCGAATCCACAGGGAACACGGCTTCACGTTTGAGACGCAAAGCGTCAACCTTTACCAAATAAAGAAATCAGGACACTATGAATACTCACGGATGCAGTGGTCTGTTGGATGGCTTGTTTAGCAAAACAGGCTACGTGATTGATGATGGGGGAGAAGTTGGTAGGGCCATAGAGTTTGACCTGAGGGAGACACGCCCTGTAGGCCTGCACCACCCCTTCAACACCTGCACCATGATGGTAGATCAGACTAGCATTAGTTCAACAAAAACTGACACCTCCAGTAGCAACTGCGCTGCAGAGATAAGCCAACACACCTGCACAAAACGGATTGGAGGGGTCGAAGTTGAGAGGAAACTCGTGGGAAACCTGTAAAAGGAGATCATGTGTTTCAAACCTTCGGTCGATAAGAAAGCCTCGGTTCAGGTGTTCTGAAGGGATTAGGAGTGTTAGGAGTGTCGTGTCGCAACATGAGCTTTACCTGCCATGTGGGTGGAATCTGGGCTCCAAAGCCAAACGCCGGGAACATTTTATCACTGAGAATAGGAGACAAATCTAACTGTTGAAACGGGTAAAAAAAATAAA
>NW_006800047.1:429492-489029 GCF_000485575.1 Poecilia formosa | reverse complement strand
TTGCCCACGGACCAGATAGCAGAGAGGTACTCGTTAACGCCCTGAGGACTGATGTAATGCAGGGACTGAGGAGACCTGGGATCCCCGTTGGAGCCGGTGAAGTCCACAGCCACCTGTTGGACCAACATGGATGCATAAAAACAGCACATCTCCCGTTGCAGTCAGAAACTACACTTATATAGTGTCACGTTAATTTGGAGCCTTTAATGATTGTGAGAGTGAAATGATAAAAACTTTCATAAATTTTGAAAACACTGGGGAAACCACACAGAGCTGTACCAGACTCATTGGTACCAAAAAAGTGCCACTTTGCATCATTTTGATCCATAATAGATGCAAAGTTATTTATTTTCGATCGTATCAGCTTGGAAAAAAGAACAGTTCAATAGAAAGCCTAAAATGAATCAGATGACAAGTTTGATTGAAGCTAAAACTCACAGTGAAGTTGATCTGACAGCCTCCCATTATATAATCCAGGAACGTATACTCCTTTACAACCTGCAGAGAAAAGAATCCGTCATACAGAAATCTGAACATTGCCCGCATTCATAACAGCCCAGAAACTAAATACCTCGCAATGCTTCACGCTCACAACACCAGAGTTCTTGTAGCCTTTCTTCTTCTGCTTCTTTTTGCTGTTGATGCACTCGAACTCGGCCTGTGGAACAAGACGATGCTGGTGAATTTATCACAAGAGAGCAATAGAGGAAAACTCGTACTTAAGAAAAAAAATATCCGGAGATTTTTAGAACAATGAAGGATACTATGATCAAATAAACTAAAGTGATTTCCTTTGAGAACAGGCTTTAGGTGGATCTGCCGCCACCTGATTTTCCTTTCATTACTGCTTTCAATTACAGCCGTCAGACTTGTTCTACAACAGGCTGTGACTTTCCAATCCATCACGATGGCATTTCAGAACAATATGACGCCATAAAATGGGAGCAAAAGGCATGGAGGCAAAAGAGATGCTTTATGCGTTGGTTGCTACGACGTTCACATGAAACTCGCTCGCACACACAAGGTCATACCGGAGAGGTCCGCGACGCTTCCTGGAGCCGCTTCATCGTGGTTTCAAAGGATCCAATGAGATCATGAGAGCCGTCATCGTCGTAGTCGTAGCACTCCACCTGGAAAACGTTGGAAATGAGCTGCAGCTGCGCTGGATAGCAAGGCAATACGCCACAGCACAGTGGAAGTATTAAGCTAAACATTTTTTTCAATTTTTTTTTTTTGCTACACTCTCAACGTATTTTACTGGGACTTTATGTGGCAGACTAACAAAAGGCAGTGCATAATTGTAAAGCAGAAGAACAAAATAAAACTGTGGGGTATATTTATATTCAGTCCCCTTTTACTATGATATGTCCAAATGAAATCCAACTGTTTACTCCGTCTGAAAATGGCACAACCGAAAACCTACCAAGACACGATACAACAGTATTTATCAGCTAAACATGCTAACTTTGGAAGAGCTGCAGAAATCCACAGCTCAGGTTAGAACGTCTGTTTAAAGGAAAGCTGTTAGTTCTGTATGGAAGACAATTTCCATTGTGAAAGAAAAGATAAAAGCCAAACAGGAAGTCAAAATGATGAATTTTAAACACAAAATGTTTCACTTTCAAAGTTATAAAAGTCAAAATGTTGACTTTTATGGTCAGAATTATGAAATACAAAGTCAGAAATATGAGATTGGAAGTTATCGTTTCAACTTTAAAAAGTCATGAGGTTGAAAGTTACACTGTTTCTCTGTGGTCTGGCTCCAGTTTCTCATAATCACAATTTTCTATGACTTTGAAAGTCAAACATTTTGTGTTGGTCTGTCACACAATCTTAGCACATCAGAATTTGTGGTTGAAACATGACAAAATATGAACACTTGGGGAAGGTGGTGCATTTGTTCCCAATGCAGACCCCACAAAACTAGCCAGGTCACAAGACTACATCTAAAATCGGCAGCAGCATCGTCACGAAGTGATAAGTCAAAGCAAAAACTTGACCAATTCTCAAACCAAGTTGCTTTCGTTAAGGTTCATGGACAAATGTGTGGTTTGTTGTTAGGTGAGGTGGCTCTCAGAAGACGAAACACACAGATGAAACAAACGTGCAAGAAAAAAAATGACTCCTAGAAACAGGACAGGAAGGAAGTAAAAACAGGGAAAGTTGTGTCTCACACAAATGTCTCTGTATCAACCTGATTGGTGACACAAAGTCAGGAACGACACTTGGAGTGTTCCAGTGTAATTCGTTCACTCTCACACCTCACCCAGTACGTAATATGGGAAGATGAGGAAAGACAAACTGCCGTGGTACACGAAATCACTCACTTGTTCCGCAAACTGTCTCCTTCCTGAAACGCTCGCTTCAGAGCTTAAAGAAACACACAATATCAAGCTAGTGCATCTTTGCATGTTCTGAAGAAAAAAAATCAGAATGTGACTGCGGGCGAAGACGAGATTTAGTCCAAGTTTAGAGGATGAAAACCATATTTACTTTAATTGGTTTCTCCAGGTCTCCCCCACACAGAGACTGCAGGGGAACTCGAAACGGCTTCCACGTCGGGTTCAAGTTATTCTTCACCACCTGAAAACAAAGTTCACGGAAATCACACAAAAACAGATTTCTCCATCCACAACATAAATTTACCTCCAGTGATACTTAACAGTTTGGTTTTACAATATTTAGATGACATTGCACAACAGCAGCTGAAGCAGCAGATGAAGTGCGGCAGCCCTGATGGTCACTGATGGTTTTTTCCATGCAAACAGTTGGAACTGACCAAGCAGCCAGAAAAAGACATCTCCGCTTGAATTCACATGTAGAAGCAGTTTTACTGCCCTCAAGCAAACGTTTAATTCTTTAAATCAATGGGATCAGCCATCAGATAACAGGGAGCTCGATCCAGTGTGAAACATTACAAAGTGTTTATGGTTTAACAGTCACATCGCAAGTGGTTCCTGTTTCCATTCAGATGGTAAAAAGGGAAAACCAAACAATGACTCAGATGTTTACATGCCTTTCTGTCTGAAATCCATGTTCTCTCATTAGAGGCATGATGTATAGTCTGCCTATAAAGCTGTAAGAAATCAAATCCTGCATTTGTTTGTGCTGTAAACATTTACTTCAACACATACAGACTTTTATTTAACTAGTGGATTCTGAATATCAATAAAGTGTAACTATTCATTTGCCACATTAAAAATAAAAGCATGACGTGAGGAAAGTAGCACCTGTCAATGTCAATGTTTTGAATGACTAACAGGAAGTGATTTTAGATTAAGGGACAGGAAGTGCCTACAGTGTGACTTGATAACTCCCGTCTTTGAATTGGCAGGAGAATTTGCAGGAAGATTAGAAGTACCATGTGGATTTTTAACCTTTGGTGTCGAGCCGAAACGGTAAACAAATATGTTTAAAAAGTATAAAAAGATTGAAGTGCAATGTAGGCCAAACAACAAATATAGATCAATAAGCACCAATATGCACAGAGGAAACCGTCTTAGCACTACTGCTAAAGCTAACCTCCCTTATTTCAGCTCTTGGAGCTACAGCCAATCAGTGCAAAGGAAATTAAATGCCACTCCTGGATTGGCTAATTTACAATCATAAACCAACAGCATTTAGCCTCGGTATTTGAGATTGCCAAGGTGCATTTTCTTTAGAATATTTTAGATATACTCTATAAGTGGATTTTCCACAAATAATTTCGTTGCATTCCACAGGAAAATCTGAGAATGTAGGTGAAACTGTGACTACTTTGCAGCTATTTTTATGTCAGAAATTGAACTGCATTCATACTATCCTAGGTCTTATGGCTTTCAGACTTAATACCAACATGAAAATGGAGCAGTAGCAACAATGAAATACATATATGTTGCAACTTAACACACAATAATGGGCTACAAACTATACAGCATGCTAACTATCAAACACACAAGAAAGAAAAGAAGTTCTTTTATGCAACCAGAAGCCGTACAGACGGTGTTACCTCTGTCCTGTGAGCCAGCTGCCATCCGGTTTCTGTCTGCTTGTATAGCTCCAAATAAGGATCAGACTTCCCAAAGAAATCCTACAGAAATACACAGCAGAATAAAATGTAACCAAATGTTGAGGAATAAATAGCATGCAGCACAAACAGAAATATCCTTACCTTGTTATCCAACTTTCTTGCCTCCACCTCAAAACGCGCCACCCGATTGTCTTTTATTTCCTCCGCGCTGATCTGCAACACAAAATGTAGATGCATTAAACAGAGGAGTTCAAAACAGACAACGTTCTTCCTGTTGCCTTTTGCTGAACCTTACAGTGATTGTTCCCTTCCCAGCTGGCTTCTGGTTCTTCAGCGTAAGCGGCCGGGTGAGTTTCCGACTGGACACAACCTAAGTGTGGGGCAAAGGAAAAGAAAAAAAAAAAAGAGAAGATGAATCAAAAGATTTAGTCAGCAGAACAGATGATGAGTAAAACAAGGCAGCAGTGAGGCCTGCTGGGCAAAAGACATCCATAACAGCATGGATGAGTGAACATCAGAGGAAACATCACAGAGTCTCATCAGCAATGGTTTACCAGAGATAAAATCGCAGCAACTCCTGCAAAACGTGTCGTTTTGTTTCAGAAAAGGTAACCTCACCTGACCCAGGGTGCACTCCAGCTCCCCCAGAAAGTCATCGTCGTTCAAATCAACCGTCTTGTTATCGATGTCGTAAATCCCAAACTTCAGCTTCTGGACCATTTCGAAGTAGTAGTCGATGACAAACTTCTTGGCAAACTTCGGACTGAGACAATTTTGAACTTTTTCTGTGCGTCCCATCTGTTGGGAAAGACATGACGCAGGAGAGAAGTGTTACAAATCTTAACATAAAGAGCAACATAAAGAGCATATGTTGACCTATAAGTCAGGGTCTTAATGATTAATGCAACACTGATATTAGCATTGATGAGATTGAACATTCAGAAAGAAAGGTTCCATGAAAGTTAATAAATTGTGAATTTATTGGTAGTTATGGAACCACTTCAACTTATTAACCAGCAATAAGCTGAAGTGGTCACCTTCGGTCTCATATCGTTGTTGAATGTACTGCACTAAGTCTGCACTCATTTCATTCAGATTGAGGTCTAGATTTTGGGTCAATGCAAATGCCTCTCGTGACGTCATTGGCCTAAATACTATGAGAAAATAGCTGGGTTTGTTTCTTCTGTGCACTTTTTGGTAACTTTGCAGAGGAAATCCACACTTCAATAACAAGCTGTGTTTTTAGTGTCGGTGTACATTTTTTAGTGATAAAAAACCCCAAAAAAAACAAGGCACTAGATTTTGACTTGAACCAGTGGAGTGTATTGCATCATGAAAGCTTTCTTTTCCCCACCACTATAACTAGCAATAAAAGTAGCAATATTCAACATATACGTAGCCTTTTTTAAGCAATAAAAGTTATGAAGTATGATTATTCACACTTTAATAACTCGTTTGTATCTAATTTTGAAATCAAAACAGTTTATGCTGCTCATGTTACTGACCTCATACCACTTGGAGTCAGAGTTGCACATTAAAAGGACACATAAGGGGTCCGACTTGGAGCCGAAGTCTGTGTCCATGAGGTTCTCACAGGACACGGTGAGCTCCACCTTGGTTACACACTGGGCAGCCATGTTCCTGCTAACAAGCGGTAGAAACCATGCAGGCAACAACACACCAAATTACACAACGTCGAGAACTGTTTAGCCAACAAAAATATTGAGGAAACAGAAGGAAAAAGGGGGAAATGTTGGTTGTATAGACAGTATTTTGTTTTTCAGCTTAACTTCGAGTGTCGTCCCTGCAGATGGGGAACACACCCAGTCCGTTACACCCACCACACTAACCCAGTACAGATAATACTGGGAGCTAAAGCTGCTGCCGCGACTGTAGCAACCAACACTCCAGCTTGCTGCGTAAGTTAAAAAGTGGTAAATAGCTTTTGACGTACGCTTCGCAGTAGCGCAGCCGCTAATGATAACAGACATGGGACATACAGTAAAAAGTTAATGCGTACGTAAAAATGAGAAAAAAGTAATACCGCTAACTTAAGCTAACAACCAAACAAGACACATAAAATTAATAACATCTGACTTAATTAGCTGGGTTACCACGTCGACTTCCGCATATTTCGGAGAAAATTTAAATCCAAGCTTACCCTAGGAAACAACTTCCACGTCGCCGCTTATAAATAATAGATCAATCAATGCGCACTTAATCTGGCCCTCCTGTCTTGCTGCAGAGTAATTATTCCCCCCCGGTTTAGTAGAAGCTACGCCCAACTATGACCGAATAGTCGGTTTTCTTTCTGGAGATGAACAGCGTCGTTCCTGAAAGGAGCCAGAGAGGCGGAGCAACTACTGCCGTCAAAGTCAATGGTTATCAATGGCATTCAGTCTATTCATTGTCACATACTTTCCATTGCCAGAGGCGTGACTACTCTGGAGTTCACTCTGGGTTTTATCTTGGTAGCGTTGTCAGTAAAAGCAGGGGAAACAATTACGCTTTTGATGTTAGTGAGTAATATCCTCCTAATGTTTTTCTTTTAAACCATAAAAATACTCATTAAAGTTACGACAGGTATTCATTCCCTTTGGACTGTGTCATATTTTGTCACGTTACAAGTTTCCATGTCAAGTCATGGAAAAACTGCTCTGTTCCAGTGACATCAAAATCTAATGTGACCAATGTGGTTCCCTGAATATGTCATCCCCACTGTGAAGCAAGGTCTTGGTAGAGTAATGATGTGGTAATGCCTTTCTTCAGCTTCTGAGTTTCAATTCAAGACATATCCAAAGGGTACTGACCCATAGAAGTTTGAATACAAATTTACCCAAAACTTTACAGATTAAAAAAAACAAACAACATCTTTCTTTCATAAGTAAGCATTTAAGGCAGTTTGTATTATTCAGTCAAAAACATCCCATTAAAATGAATTGATCTTTGTAGTTGTAATGTGACCAAATGTAGCATTCAGAGAGAATAAGTTCTTGGTCTTCAGGTCATTCTGCCAAGTATTCCAGGTACGATGTCGGTGTTCGTAGTTGCTATTTTTCAAAACTGAATTCAGACTGACAGGGCAATAATTAATTTGAACATTTAATGTTTTATTTTTCTACCTTTTGTCATGTAAGACTATCCTCATGCAATGAAAAATTACTTTATTTTTAGATCATTTTCACATTTTCACAAGGAGTACCAATTGCACGAATAAACCAGACACTAACACAAACTCTTCAAAATTATTATTTTTTTTATTAACCTGTAAAATGCTCAGCTTTTTGTGTTGTTGGTATTTTAGCAAATGTAAAAAGAACAGAAAAACAGACATCCAACATGCTGAATCTTTTAGTATTTACTTGTTATGAACAATATAGGAGTGTTTTGTTGTTTTCTTGAGGAATGACTTGTAAGACTATCAGAAAACTGATAATTGACTATGGATGTTAATATATAACAACTAACATTCTACATAAATGCCATTGTGCATCTGAATCACTGTAAGCCTGTCTCATATACCAATTGTTACATATTTGATTAAACATCATAAGCCAGTAATTATTTGATCATCTTGATTTTCATTTTGCATAGCATGGAACAAAAACAAAGTACAGACAGAATCAACACATATAACAAAGAGATATGACATAAGGCAATACATGAGTCAAAAATGAATTTTTACATTTTTACTAAATTATAAAATGTACATACAAGGGTTCTCTAGTTGGTCGCTTGTTAAGGCAAAGTGAACGTCTTCTATTATGTGCATATGTTTAGTGTGTAAAACATTTTCTCTATTAGGTCTCCCTGATTATGCTAATAAAGAACCAGTCCACTTGCATAGAAGCACCAAGTGATCAGTCAAATTAAGTATAAATTTGATTCTGCACAAATCATTATTAATAGTGACATATAGCTGATCCATTTTGTAAACATTTGACAAGCTTTCGCTTTGACACCTAAGACCTATTTACATTTTGTGGGACCGCATAACATATAGAGACCCACAAGGAAGTAACTGCAGTAAAATGGGGATCAAGGAGAAAACTAAGTTTATATCATCGGACTTCAGCACTGATAGACTGAGGAGATGGCCGATATTAGCTGCCTCATTCTTGGAAAAAAAAAAACATGAATTTATTCAAAACATTTAATCTATTGATTGATTTGGTTGAATCAATCAATCAATCAACCAAATCATCTAAAACTGGTAACCTTTTTTAGATGTAGGTCATGCCAGTCTGGGTGGTGAGTCATACAACTCAGATCAAAAACCACGACTGCTACTAAGTCAGTACCTGCTAAATAAACACTTTACTTATAGAAGCAATAGTTCTCAATGTTCTCCCTTTTAAAAATTACAGCGCAAGAAACACGAGGGTTACAAACCTAATGTTGTAGTTATTAACCAAAGTTTAAACAAGTATTTCTACCCAATTTATTTGGTGTTTTCTTTTTTTTATTTTTTAGTTAAACTAAAATAATTTAACACATCTTATGAGAAAATAAAATCTGTAAGTATTTCTGTGATGGTTTCTCTATAGTAACCTTCAGTTTACTGTGTGTGAGATGAGATGCTGTTTGCTTCCTCATACAGCAAAACCATCTTTTATGGTTTCTGAAGGGCTAATTTGATTTAACAGACTGTGTAACAATGGCAAAGGAGACACAGCGGAAGAAAGATGCACCTCAACTCTGACACAGGCAGAATAGAGGTGGGCTGAAGATGCAGGTTAAAGAACAGTGACGGAGTGCCGTAAGACTGTGTCAGCAAATATATGTAATGTCATAAAATGTCTCGTGTAACGAGGATAAGCCTGGTAAATGTGAGTGTTATATAAAACAGCTGCAAAGTGTTAACATATCGCAACATGTCCATTCCTCGGCATAAGCCATGCTAGGCTAGGTTCAAAACACTGACGCGCCTTAACAAAGAGGCTTCAGAGTTGAAGGGGACTCGTCATTCTTTCGGAGGAAGTTTGGTTCTCAGCATGCATCACTAGGGGGCGCCGATGCCAGGTGGTCAGAGGGAGGATCGTTGCTGTGAGGTGGGCTCAGTTTCATGGTATTGAAGAAGCCCGCCACCTGGCCCGGCACTTCTGCCAGGACGCTCTGAGCAAGAGCTTCCTGAGGACCCTGGAGAAAGGAGAAACAGGGATGGTAACAATGGAGGACGGACAAATACAAAAATGATATACGCAATGTGAAAAAGAAGCCAAAGAACAAGCAGCTAAAGAAAGGCTCGGGTTAGCATTGCTATGCATAAAGTTGAAATCAGGTATTTACATAGAATGCAAAAAAGAAGATTCATTGACATTAAATAAATAAAGACATTATTACCATAAAGGGACAAGGGTGTACAGGAAATGGATAGGTGTGTTATTACTATAATACGGCTTTCACAATTATGTTAAAAACCATATTATCTTCTGTAAAATACTGAACTTAGCACCAAAATGAAAATTTGAGGGAGGAAAACAAGTTGGAAAAACAGGATGGGATAGTCGTACATGTCTAGGAAGGACAGGGGTCGCTGGGGGGCTTCAGGTCAAATAAATTGAAGAAGGAGGCCACTTGGTCAGGCAATTCTGCCAGTACGCTTTGTGCGAGTGCTGCAGTGCCTGCCTGAAATTAGATGTGCGAAACTTAAAACAACGTCCGCGGTGGAGCACATCTGCACGTTGGGGCGCGCTGGAGCTTACGTTTTGGAATTGCCTGAATGGCACGAACTGCACGATGTCCCTCATGGCGGCCTCGCCCGTGGCCGAGCGCAGGACTCCGTCGTCTCCGTCCAGGAACTCCATGGCGTTGAAGTCCGCCGCTCCCACGCCGACAATAATGATGGACATGGGCAGCCGCGAGGCGTTGACGATGGCCGTGCGCGTCTGATCCATGTCGGTGATGACTCCGTCGGTGATGATCAGCAGGACGAAGTATTGCTGCAGGAGATGGGAGACAATGCAGAGAATTTATGGTGAGATTAAATTAACGGGACATTATTATGTGCTTTCCAGGCACATAGTGCCATTTTATAGCATAATCAAGTCACTATGTTCACTTCAGTTGTTAAAAAATGCTATATATCAAATATGACTAAAAACAAATTCTACTTCGTAATTCAACGCCTTGAAATTGGGCCTCTGCTTCTTTAAGAAACTCCTGCTCTTTCTGAAACTCCGCCTTCAGGAAGTCATCACAACATGGCTCCTCTATTAACCCTTTAGCAACATTTTTACCAGTGTTGCACTGCTCAACAGATGCCCTGCTCCCCCAGGTGTTTGCTAATTCCAGCTGACTTGTCACATGGCAGAAGCTCAGTTTCTGAGCTTCTGCCATGTGAGGCAGAAGCTCAGAAACTGCAGCTCTGAGGAGGAGGTTCGTTCTCGAAGGCTTAGGTAGGTCCACCCAGGTGTTTTGCACAGCTGAATGGTTGCCATGGGAGATTATAGGATTTCTCAAACGTGCATGAAAGAATCAAGGCAATACTCCAGGTATGTTTTTGATGAGGGAATAACATTATAACATGATGTAAAGTTCAGTAAAGTCAATTTAGTATATAATACTGTCCTCTAAATGGACATTATAATGAAAGAAGACATTAGTACACACAACTTTTCAGATTTCCATTTGAAAAAACAACATACATGTTGGTCAAGCAAGTCAAATTTCCAGAAAATACATTTGAGTTTGAAGTTCAGCACATATAAGCCTTTTCAACTGTTGCAATTAATTAAACATTTGTTGCAACTCACAGAGGCGGTTTGCTGCTGTAAGGCCTCTCTGCCAAAATGGGCCACGTGATTGATGATTGGAGCGAAGTTTGTTGGACCATAGAGCTTCACCTGAGGCAGACACTGCTGATAGGCAAAGATCACTCCCTCTATGCCTACAAAACCAGACGAAAACAGATATCATTTGGGTAACACAAACAATCTGGATCTCTTGTTTCTATACACCACTTTGTAAACGTAGTACATCAAAAAAATAAAGACGAAGCCCCAACATAAGGAACTTTAACTTCCTGTGAGACATTAAAGATTCACTAGGTCTTACCTGCACAGAATGGATTTGAGGGGTTGAAGTTGATGGGGAACTCATGGCTGACCTGCAGACGAGCAACTAATTATGTCAAACGAATGTGTCTGGACAAGGTACACTGATCCAGGGTGAGCTCTTATTTTATTTTTTTTAAAGTATAAGACAGCTAAAATCAATCACCTGCCATGTTGGAGGAAGCTTTGCGCCAAAACCAAAGGCGGGGAACATCTTGTCACTGTGGAAAGGAAGTTATGCAAGTAAGAATGTTGGTCAAGGGGAGTTAAGCAACATGGAGGACTAAGACATACACTTTCCCCAGGTCATACTGCACTGAGTGTCCCATGAGTTTTATTAAGGACCTCATTCAGAAGGACAATGGGTTTGGTTCACCTCTGCTGTAAATCATTTGTTCCGTTATTTTATGCCCAACAGAGCGCACAAGGAAGTTTACCCATGTGTTTGGAAAGTATGGGGAGAACCTGGAGGAATGCAGTTCCTACAGCTGTGGTATAAGTCAGTGTTGACGTTTTCCAACCTCTGCTGCGGCGACTTTAAGATGGAGGGAAGAAAACCACATTTAATCAGAGCTGCTCTACTTGGACCTGATAACTGGACGGACTTTACTTCCTCACATTTATTCTCTATAGCAACAAACATCTCACCGGCCACTTTATTAGGTACACCTACTGCTAGTACCAGGGTTGGCTCCCTTTTGCCTGAAGGACCACCTTAAATCTTGGCGGTATTGACTAACTAAGATGGTCGAAGCATTCTTCAGATGTTTTGGTCCAAATTACCACAATGTGACCTCTGAGGTGTATGGAGGTCCAGAATAGGGGGGGGGAATCACTTAAAAACTATATAATGAGATCATTTAATGTCCGTCTGCCTCTAGCAACCATGTAACATTGAACGCAGCATCAAATCTACAACAGAATGGCTAAAGATTGAGAATCAAGGTGTTGCAATCATGGTCAAAGGACAAATCCTTAACCTGACCTGTGCAAACAATTGCACAACGCTCCTCGTTTTCTCTATCGAGTCTTTTTATTTAAAGTCTGAGTAAGTTTACCTTATTAACACCATGCATTCAACGTCATCTTTTTACCTGTCATAATCCTGGATGACGTTACCGACTGCCCAGATCGCTGCCAGATACTCGTTGTAGCCTTGAGGGTTGATGTAGTGTAAAGATGAGGGTAAACTGGGATCCCCATTGGAGCCCGTGAAATCGATAGCAATCTGACCACAAGCATAAAGAGCATCAGCGTTAAAATCACACAAACATGGGAAAACACAATGGGAAGTTTTGTCGATATTTCTTAGAGTGGAAATGATTTTTAATAGATTGTAGTACTCACTGTGAAGTTAATCTGACAGCCGCCCATTATGTAATCCAGAAATGTGTACTCCTTCACTATCTGTAAGCAAATAAGGATTAAAATACATATTCTAACACCATAATCATAATAGAAAACTGCATCTTTCATTTAAGATTTTCATGCTTCTCCTGACTCAACGTTAAGGAAGGAATGGAGTTAGAAGGCCAGGAAGGAAGGAGTGAAGGAAGGAAAGAAGGGTACAGGAATTAAGGAAAAAAGAAAAGGCACAAAGAAGGGAAGGATGGAAGAATATTTCGAGGATGGACTTGAGGAAAGGAGCAGGGAAGAACGCAACAGAGAAAAGTTTCAAACACTGAAACAGGGAACGATTAGGTCAGGAAATACAAATATTCCTCCTCACTCTTATTCATTTTTTAAATGTATCCAGACCTGGAAAATACAGAACTCAACTTCACCCCTAAGTAAGAAACCTTAAAGTAGCACAAAGTTGTCGAGTGGAAAGACTACGTGGTTTTCAAAACTTTCTGCATGTGTCAATGCGAAAGACGGGGATTTGCACGTTTTTCGTCACATTAGGATTACGTTGTTCTAAAACATGTTAAGACAAATAAATCTCACTCGTATTCCTGAGCAGATTCAGATCTCCTCATTAAAATTAATTGGACTAATATATGATTAAAGGTGCTTGCTCCTTTTATTTTCTGTCATACCCATTTGGCATAGAGTTAGAATGCCCACATATGTTTTAGTCAGAAAGTCCAACCTTCTTTTTTGGGATTATGATGGCTTTAAAATTACATATTTATTTGGTTTATGAAGGAAATGTCTTATGAAATATTTACCTTGCATTGTTTTATGATGATAATTCCAGAGTTTTTGTAGCCTTTCTTCTTCTGCTTCTTCTTGCTGTTGATGCATTCAAACTCCGCCTGAGGAGAAGAGACTCAAACCAGTCAGATTTCACCGCCACCTTTCGTTTACCAGGTGTTTTCGTAACGCGTCGTGAAAAAAACAAAGGTTTAAACTGAACTCACAGCGTATGACTGACACGCCTGCTGTATCTGACAGAGTGACGTGAGGAAGGAGCCGATGAAATCATGCGAGCCACTGTTGTTGTAGTCGTAGCAGTCGATCTGGGAGACAAAAGAGGGTCGGGAGAACCAGGACAAAGTCTCACTAGTCTTTATTATCATCAATTAAAGCATGTGGGAGGCAGAGCAGATGATGCAAGAGCATGAGTGTGATGCATTCAATGTGACACTCTGACAGTGAAAACCTCTAGCAGAGACACACACACACGCATCCATTGTTGGTGTGGAGAGAACAGAGAAAACAGAAGAGCTCTACACACAGTATGAAGCAACCAGCAGAGATCAGACAAGCTAGAAGAAGCTACAGCCTACAGAAATCAACGGCTATGAAAGCTGATGGGTCATCCATCTTAACGGAGAAACTGGTCCATTGGCTCTCTTACCAATTTAACGTTTAGCCATGTAGCTAGCAGGTAAAACAAAGGAGCTGCATTTTGACTGAGATTTGTAGAAAAAAAAAAAGTTAAATTTATACGTCAAAACAAAACTAGCAAAGTAAGATTTAGTTAAATTTGTACCAAGTGGATACAGAATGAAGCTGGATTGAAGTAATGAAGTTTGTTGAATTTTTGTGTTTATAAAGAAAGATTAAAGGTTTCCTTCAGTTTCAGATTTATACTGATGAAATGTGGAAAAATTCAAAGGTTGTGAGTACTTTTGCGGTGCACTATGCCTAATATGAAATTTCCAAGTTAAAAACAATTCATGAGTGACTGGACCCCCAGCGCAGCATCGTCTCATTACAGACTAAAAAGCAGGTGGGTTCAGCAATGGACCAGTCTCCTCAGCAGCAGGTGTGTTCCTTTAAGACGGATGTAGATGCATTGTGGACTTGAGCCGGTCCGGTCACAGACACCGCATCCTTCAAGTGATGTGCACTCACTCTGCTAACAGTTAACTCACTTGTGCTGCCTGGAAAGCATCTGTTCCACATAAGTGTGCTTTAATGGAGTTAAGAAATGGACATAAAACAAACACGCATTTCTTTATTTGTAGCAAGGAGATTAAACGCAACAGAACATGTCCAGGGGACTTGATGTTACTCAAGAAGAAGCCTCAGACATTAGGAGATTCTAGCTTTTAGCTTTTTATCTTTACTAATACTGCCTGGAGTTGTAGTGTTTGTACCTTTATAGATTTTTCCACGTCACCGTCGCAGAGGGACTGAATCGGGATTCTGAATGGCTTCCATATGGGGTTTAGGTTGCATTTCACCACCTGAAATATTAGTAAATATTAGGAAAAACTGCAATGTTTTGTAACGGTGCACACTTTAAACTTAACAGTAATTACTTCACTATCACAAACAGCACTTTGTGTCTGTACCTCTGTCCTGTGGGCAAGCTGCCATCCAGTTTCTGTCTGCTTGTAAAACTCCAGGAAAGGGTCGGACTTGCCAAAAAAGTCCTGGAAAAAACAGAGAGCTGTAGTTAACTTTATTTAACCGTAGCAATGTTAAGGCTTCCAAATGTAAGTCATAAACTCTTATATTATCCAGGAAATGACAAATGTTGGAAGGCAGTTAGCAATATTTATTTTTCTCTTGAACTTGTTTTCAATAATCGCCAGGGCTGAAACGATTAATCGTACTAATCGTGATTAATTGATTATTAAAATAATCGTCAACTAATTTGGTAATCGATTAATCACTAACTGGAGTACAGACTCAAAAACAAAAGGACAGCACACTTAGAGCAGTACTTAAGTCAAACCTGAAAAATATATATTCAAATATGTTTTACATGTAAAATCATACAAAAAGTGTTTGTAAATATGTTTTATCCAGAACTCATCAAGTGGCAGTTTTAGTTTCATTGGGTTCAAATTTTTTTCCTTTTATTGAACAGACCAAACACACGTTGTATTGATGCTAAGTCGAGCAGAAAGGGCTAAACTTTTCAAATGTTGATGTTAGAAGTGTTTTTCATTTTTTATTTCAGATGCATCCTTTACTACAAATGATCAAGAATTCAATAATGGGAATATTATTTTATATTTTATTTACTGTAGGAGATAAAATGCTTATTTTCATATTTTAAAAATAATAAAATTAGTTATAAGCTTCTAACATTGAACAAAAAATGTCTTAAACGCAAGTAAGTTTGGAGAATGAGCCAATTTTTTTTATCTGATTAATCAATTAATCAACAGAATAATCAATAGATTAATCTACAACCAAAATAATCGTTAGTAGCATCCCTAATAATTACTACATCAAGTGAGTTGTTTTGAGCGCATAGACACCAGGATCTGATCTAATCATGAAGGTCACATTGATTTGACGACTCATCTTCAATCATCTGCCTTTAATAATTCAGTATTGACAAAACGGTTTGGTCAAGAGTTTAAAAATTCAGCAGCAGAGTAATCTGACCAATCAGCGAGCGGATCAGTCAGTCAGTCATTCAAACCTTTTTGTCCAGTGACCTGGCAGCAATTTCCAACGCCACCGCCCTGTTGTCGTTTCTCTCCTCCGCACAAATCTAGAAATTGGAAAAAGAAAATCTGCTTAGCATCCCAGAACGTATAATAGTCTTGAACTCGAGTTGTTGAAGCTAAAACATAAATATGAACAGTAAATAATGTTTGTTATGTAAAGATTCGAGTTTGTGTGTGTGTCTTTGTAGAAAGTCAGAATTTTGCCTCCAGCTCGTTTGATTTGTTTTGGTATAAAACAACCAAAACTCTTCTTGGGATAACTGAACTGAATTTCCACAACAAAATGACGATAAAAGTACCAGTAACGTTTCTTAGATCCGATTATCCTCAATGAATTGTAAACTATGTGTTAAGTTTTTTTTTGTTGTTGTTTTTTGTTATTGTTGTTTGTTTTTTTACATTTAATGCAAACATTAATATACCATTGAAGAAAATGCATGTAACATATTATTTATTTATTTTGGCAAAAGTTGGATGTTTTCCTATATTTTTAGGACCTAAAAATAAAATGGTGATTCTTTAAAAATGCCAACAAATTGCCCAAATTATAAATTGTCTTTTTCCAAAAGGTCAAGTAACATAAGCAGCTCCAAACACTTTCTATTTTGTACAGAGAGCAGAAATGGCCCACTTGTACTGTTGCGGTTCCAGTCACCTAAAACAAGCAGCAACGCTCTAAAAGCAAAAGAGGTGAAGTACTTGATAAGTTTTTAATCAATCAAATAAGCTCACGGTTATCGTTCCTTTCCCTGCTGGTGTCTTGTCTCTCTTCACAAGAGGTTTCGTTAGTTTTTTCGAGGACACAATCTGAACACAGAGACACAGCAAGTCAGTTTAGTAAGAGCTGCTACAACCTCTAGCTTAAGACCAGAAATGTCTACGTTTTTACAAATCGAAAAAGACGCATCAAGCTCGATAAGTAGCTGGCATTTTCTTTCTGACCTGTCCCAAGGTGCACTCGAACTGTCCCAGGAAGTCCGCTTCTTCTGGAGTGCAGTTTTCGCTGTCGATGTCGTACAATTCAAACCTCAGTTTCTGCACCACCTCGAAGTAGTAGTCGAGGACGATGCTCTTGGAAAACTTGGGATTCAGGCAGTTCTGGATTTTCTCCGTTCGCCCAATCTAGCACAAGAGACGGTAAAAAAAAAAAAAAGCAAAAGAAAAAAGCTGCGTTGCATTACAAGTCCAGATCTTTTCCGTGATCAAAGTGACATAGAACAGAAACAGCCGAGCGCTCACCTCGTACCAGTGAGGACCCGAGGAGTTCAACAGGACCACGCACATGGGGTCGGACTTGGAGAAGGCGTCCATGTCCAGCAGATCATCACAGGCGATGTTGAGCGCCACCTTGGTGACGCAGTCTGTGGCCTTGGGTTGCGGTGCTTCAAAGGACGCCATGGCTTCTTCACTGCAGTTTTAGGGGGGGGAGTGAGGGGGAGATTAAGAAATATTCAAATTTCCAAGTGCAACTCTCTGACCCCTATAAGCCAGGCTTATTGTATCATAAGCCTTACAGGCTGCCAGGCTTCATCTGCTTTATATGTATATATACATACACACACACACACACAACAGTAATAGTGATAGTGAAAGTACGCCAATTACACTGACTGCACCTTTGCCTTGGCTTTGTGCAATGCTGCAGCATCTGGTCATAATTTTGCACCGTCTCTCAGCCATTGTTTAAGAAGGGAATGAAGGAGAACATACTCTTCAAGATGAGCAATTGTTTTGCGTCTTCAGTCAGGAGAGTAGTAGACTATACCAACTGAAATAAACTACAGGGGATGGATGATATCCTGAATTTGCCTCATCCCATACCAAGAGAGGAGTGCAAGGAAAGTTTCCACACTGAGGAAAAGCCTTTTCTTACCTGCCTTCAAAAAGTCTAAGACGAACCTAATGGGACTCTACTGGAATTCTGTATCGGCAACAAAATTTCCACATGGATCTGGTGTGAAAGAAAGGAAGGATAAACATCCAGAACATGTGGAAGAAGCACCTGGTGCTTACCGTCAGTACGGTAGGGGTTCTGTGATGCTGAGGGTCTGCTTCTCTTCCCATAGAAATGTTCTTATAGATGGCATGATTATCTCTTTACAGGAATAAAGGAATGCCATCAAACAAGAGTGCCGCCTCTGTTCAATCACATTTATGACATCACCAATGTTAAATTACATGAGAGGAAATATTTGAAATATCTGAGCTGTTGCTGAGAGGTCTAATGTTTTACTTTCAGTTAGCAAAAGACCACAGCACAGAGGATTTATATGGAAATGTTGACATTGACTAGATGGCTATTAAAGGGCGTAGTCGGTAAAAAGTGTGACAGCATTTTCCTCTACAAGTCCAAGAAACTGAACTCTACTCAACTGGTTTATGTTTGTGACAAACTGCTCCGGTTAATATATTTTTAGTCGCAAAGCCGACATTTAGCGCTCTGCAATTACAGCCAGATAAACATCAACACTGTACGTGTTTAAATGGCTCCTGTGAGTAAACTCTAAACTAAGCAGCTTAGTAGTGAAAACCCAGACATGATGGGATATTTAGTCACAACTGGCCGCTATTCACAGTTAGTTTGAGCTTCGTTCCATAAAAGCGAGCGGTGCCATTATAAATGCAGACGTTTCAGCGCGTTTTTTTTTTTTAAGAAAACGTTTCGCCCTTTTTTTAATATAGTGAACAAAAATAAAGTTATGTCAGAGGTTTCCTTGGGTAATAACGTACCTTTTCTCTAACCGTCCGTCCTCCTAGAACCCAGCAGAAAGAGACTGAGGTTGGCTAGCTAGCTGTAGAAGAGGGCGGTGTTCTCCTGTCATCGACGGAACCAGAAACACTTTGACACCGGGTCGCTCCTCCGCCTTCCAGTCACCACATCTTGTTCCGAACCCACAAACAGAAGATAATAGTGCACACAATTCACGGGCTGCATAATATTTACAACATAAACGTCATTCGTACTCGGTTGAATATCCCGTATTTCACGTGACGCGTGTGCTCTATGTTAGTTATATAGGCAGGGGGCGGGGCTTTCCCAGATACATTAAAATTAATTTCCATTATTTGTTGCCCAGACTGGCTTTTCCATTCTGACATATAATCTGTATTAGTAACCTCGCAACAGGAAGGTTTACAACCTTCAGATTGATCTCAGATGATCAACACATTTGTTTTTTTGTTTTGTTTTCTCTTCCCTCTTTAATCCTGCTCATAATAGTAGAAAAATAAAACATGAATGAAAAAAATCACAAACACAGAAATTACAAAAGATATGTATGTCAACATTTATTTTCATCAAAATAACTCTGGCTTGAGTTAGCCTGCCACCAAAGCTATTAAAGCCTGAAATAGTGCCTCAATGCCAAACATGTTGCAGCAAGCACAAACGTTGCTACAGGAGATGCACATTAAGGTCCTGTCGCAGTCTGTTCAGTCTCCAAACCTCAGTTCAATGTTTCTAAGCTATCAGCACAAACATTAAGTCATTACTCATTAAGTTTCATAAATTCCTTATTTTAATTTACTCCAAAATGGCAGAATACACAAAGATTCCCGTTTCACTCACAGTCAGACTCCTTGCACTGGGACTTATTCTTATTTAATGATACAGGGCTGGACAATATGGCTGAAAAATGCCTCACAATATAAGGCTTTCATATCAGTAAATATCAATACTTATTGATTAGGGTTTTTTTTTTTGTTGTTGTTTGTTTGTTTTATCTAGTTTTCCGTCGAGTTGTTGTACTCATTTTCTCCTTTTATTCCACACAGCAGGGAAGAGGCCAAACCTGAAACTGCAACTCCAAATTAATCCGGTTGTTGCTAGGTAACCAAAGAGGAAATGCGTTAAGGCCGACTAAAGCATTCCCTCTGACATCCCCCAGAATGCTGTGTGGTTCTGGACGGGAGTTTGGTGAAATGATTCAGAATTCTGTGGGGCGTGTTATTACATTGCGTGTCTGTTATTGATTTATTGCTCAGTCAGTCCTACTGATGCACAAAAGGTTCTCAGCTCAACAACATCCAAGTTCTGCAACATGCAAGTAAGTATGTAAGCATCATTATAAGACAAGAAACAGAAAACACACATTTAAAAACAATGAAAGAAATGTAAACAGATGGATTGAGGATGGAGGACAGGGTGTCTCAGTTATTGTAAATGCTTGCAGGTATCACAACACTTTGCTTACGGCATGAATTGATTTAAGGTCAGTCACAGAGGTAGGTGTGTTTTTTCTTTGCGGTTTTTCACGCTAAATGAAAAACTGGAGCAGATGCAGGCAGGAGGTTCCCAGTCCCAAACGACACGTTGGGAGGGTTTGACTCTTCCCATTAGGACGGCTCAGGCACGCCGAAGACGTTTGGTGGTTTTAACTTGTAACCGTTGAAGAAGGACGACACTTGATCAGGAAGCTCTGCCAGGACGCTCTGGGCAAGGGCCACGCTGTTTCCCTGCAGCAAAACAACGGCACAATAACGATGGAGAATCATCACAAGCTGACCCGGGGAATCTAGAGATATTAAACATGCGACTGCTCGTGTTTAGGCTTGCAAAAGCATTCATAAGCGTTGAGCTTTTTCCACATTTTGTGGCAAAAATCATCTCAAAGAGTACACATGGATGGATTTTATGTGTGTAGGCTGTGGCTTTTCAGGCCTTCCACAATGGCTCTCCATGTCTTTGGCTAAAAATTATAAAGAAACAAACACATTTTGAAAAATATAGATATAATAAAGAAGTTTTTGTGTTTTTTTTGTGTGTTTTTTACCCCCAATAAACATTTGCATTGAATTTCTGCAAATGAATGACACTAAAAGTACCAATAACACTTTTTCTGGAAATCTTTGTTTTGACATCATTTTCCACAAGTATCAAAACCCAATATATGTGTGTCCACTCTCTGTCTTTCAATATTATCTCCTTAAAAAACAAACAAAAAGAAAACAACATTTAAATAAAATGTTTATTTTAAAAGATATTTTCTAGATTGTAAATATTTATGATAAATTCTAAATTGTCTTTTTAAAAAGAAAAAAAACGTGGCTCTAAAAAACAAACAAACAACTTTTTGTCTTGGTGTCAGACCAACACAAAACGTTGTGAAAAGTTGTGAAGAGAAAGAAAGAACAAACAATACGAAAAGAGTGAAATGCAGTTGGATCCTTATCTTTGACAGGACAATCTGTGCCCAGGCTTAAATATTAACCATGAAAATCAAGGTCAAGTGACACAACCTGGAGGAGTTGATTTGGTATTTATGTTTGTTTTTTTTGTTTTTTTGCAAGTTAGTATATTTTAACCCTAAGGCAGCAGGGGCGGCTAAAGCTTCTGACTCGCTGCTTACATGGAAATGTCTGAAAGGCACAAACTGGACGATGTCTCTAGCACCTGCGTCCCCCATGGGGGACAGCAGCAGTTTGTCGTCGCTGTCCAGGAACTCCATGGCGTCGAAGTCCGCGCCGCCGACGCCCACTATGATGATGGACATGGGCAGATGGGACGCTTCCACGATGGCGGCGCGCGTCTGGTCCATGTCTGTGATCACGCCGTCTGTGAGGATGAGCAGCACAAAGTATTGCTGCGCATGGACAGACATAAAGGGACAGGACAGAGAGGATTAGCTTTAAACTTATTTGGGAATTTTTCTAGTTTCTACTCAACAGTTTACACATTTTTTTTTTTTTTGGCTTTACTGAATACTCGAATGATATATAAAAAAAAAATCCTTGGCTTATGAGACATCAGAAAATCCATGAATCAGAGATAAATTTGACATATTTTTGTTGTATTTTAAAGGGGCAGTATGATGTAAAACTAACTTTTTTGAACTTTACATCATTGTATTATGTTATTCCTTCATCAAAAACATTCCTGGAGCGTTGCCTTAATTCTTTCATGCATGTTTGAGAAGTCCTTTAATCTCCCGTGGCAACCATTTATCTGTGGGAAACAACTGGTGGGACCTAGCCCCGCCTTTGATGACAAAGCTCCTCCTCTGGGCTGCAGTTTCCAGGCTACCAAGTTTCCACATTACACAGCAATCCTATCTCACTCAGCTCCTTCAGACTAGCCAGTAGCAATTAGCAAACACCTGGTGGAACTTCGCATCTGCTGAGCTCATTACATGAGCCACTTCTCAATGCCACACTGGTAAAAATGTTAATAGAGGAGCTATGTTGAAGGTGGAGTTTCAGAAAGAGGAGGAGTTTTTAAAGAGACAATGACCCAATTTGAAGACGTTAAAATACAAGCTAAAATTTATTTCAAGTCATATTTGATATATATAGCATTTTTTTTAACAACTGACATTACCACAGTTACTTGATTGTGCTATAAAATAGCATTACATGCTTGAAAACCACATAACGCTGCCCCTTTACAGTATCAAAATGGTTGCCTACCGACGCAGCGTTCTGGCGGAGAGCTTGTCTGGCGAAGCAGGCCACGTGGTTGATGACTGGAGAGAAGTTGGTTGGACCCCACAGCTTCACCTGAGGCAGACACTGCCGGTAGGCCTGCGCCACCCCCTCTATCCCTACAGCACACACACACACACACACACACACACACACTTCTCAGGGTAAAAGCCAGCACAGCTGCAATCAAAACTTGACGAAAGGCTCACCTACACAGAAGGGATTTGCTGGATTGAAGTTGATGGGAAACTCATGAGAAACCTGTCAGCATGAGGATTAAAGAAGATTAAAAACGACATGATAAAGTGGTCTTTGCCACACAGACACATGAAGAAAGAATGGAGATCAAGGGTGTCCAAAGTGAGTCAAGATTCAATTTTGACTTCTTATTTTTAGTCACGGCAAAATCATTACAGACTAATTAAAATCTTATGTTGACTCTAGCAGAAAGTACTTGGATTTTTTTAAATATTTTTTTAATTAAACTTGGCTACGTACTTGTCAATAAAAGTGACTTAAATTTTGTTTTGATTACTAAGAATTGAAAAAAGTTCTGTTATTTTCAGTCAAGATCTTTAAAAAAAAAACTGTAAAGTGGATCACTTTTCTTTTTTTATGTTTTGGATCTACAACAGTTTACACATCCCTTTCCAACACCAAAAGATTGGCTGCTTTACTCGTGTAATTAAACTGTTGCAGCTTACAGTAGTTTATCGTTGTGCAGATAAAATAAATACATCTCTTTTCTGCCTCATGGTTTTGGTCTTGTGACTTGATGGTTTTGGCTCAAAAAGTTTGGACACCCCTGATATTGAGTGTGTTTAGCAAGAAAGGAGCTCTGATGGCTTCACAAACAAGCTAATGTAAATACTGAAGATTGTAAAATTGAGATTAAATGTTCTGCTACATCTGAAAAGCAGTTTTATTTAATAAAATATGAAGTTTTCTGTATGACTGTCAGGTTTAATAGTGTGTTTTTTTTATACCTGCCATGATGGAGGTATCTGAGCTCCAAATCCAAACACTGGAAACATCTTAGTACTAAACACAAAGAAAGTCACAGTTAACATTCATCCAGTCAAATCTAGTCCTGTGGAGAGGCAGTAAAGTCATTTACTCACATAACACACTGCTGCACAAATAGGAATGGTTTTTGTAATATTGTTTTCTTCCCAATACAATGGGAAGAAAACTTTTTTAACCAAAAGATTTTTTTTGTCCTAATTTTCACTTTTGGAAAAAAATGACTTCGATTTAGGGAATGTCTCTACCAGCTTTGTAGGTCTATTTTTTGGTTTGTTTGGGGGGGTTTTTTACCCATGGTTCTTTGCAAATTTGGCTTAAACTCAGCCTGACAGGATGTAGAGTCTGTGAACACCAGTTTCCTATTTTTCCCAAAGATTCTCAATTTCAATTAAGTCTGGACTTTAACTGGGTCATTCTAAGCTATGGTCTAAATCAAGGGTTCCCAAACCTTTACATATCGAGAGCCTCCTCCCAAACGTCATTAGCTTCTGCCCTTCAACAAAATAAAGATATTGACTAAGATATTGAAAGCCCCTCACTTTTATTCCCTATTTAATAATTATTAACTGCTGTGTTGTACATTCAGATTTTAGTCGGCCACGAATCCTCAGGGTTTTATGCAGCAGTGTCCTTCACAGTAGAGCTGAGGGACGGTTTTGTTCCTGACAGACGGTCGTCCATTTTGCGCTCACTCTGCTAGCTTGAGGAGCAGAGCCGGTTGATCAAAAACATGAGCATGGTAAATAACCTTTCAATAACTTATTTTAACTTATATTTTATGATAATCATTGAAAAACAGATTTGATTTTGTTATTTAAAAAAACCCCATTACAATTAAAATTTTATTATTTATTAAGAACTGCATTAGATTTAACTTCTTGTATTTTTTTTTTGCCTTTGTTTCCCTCATCTTTCCTCCAGCGTATGAGGCTCCCTAGCGCCACCTGGTGGACCCTCAATTTGATGTCTAGGTCACCTTCTTCCACATCTTTGAGTCTCTACAAGGCTTGTAGCAAACTGCAAACATCACTTCTTACCTTTCTTATAAAAGTTAATATTCTGTATCCTTTATTTCACATACAAGGATACAATAAATACATTTAAGTTTGTTGCATGACAAAATATGAAAAATTTCAGGATACATGAACTTTGCATCAAACGCTATGGCATATAAGGCTATGGTGTGTAAACTGTAAACTTCTTCCACATACTGTGATTTTGTCTACACTGATGTTTGCTCCTTTCTAAGATTGGTAAAAAAAAAAAAAAAGTTTATTAACAATGGTTACAATTAAGGATGGGTTGCTACAGCTGATGTGGGGGTAAACAACCATAATATGTAGTTTACCTGTCGTAGTCTTGGATGACGTTACCTACGGCCCAGATGGCCTGCAGATATTCATTGTAGCCGTCAGGGCTGATATAGTGAAGGGACTGGGGGGTCATGGGGTCACCATTAGAGCCTGTAAAGTCGATGGCAATCTGGGCCGCCGCAGAGAGAGAGAGAGAGAACGCAAAAATAAAAGAGCATTCTACAAGACAAGACCAAGTAGTTTATGCTAGGCATTTCCAAACTCACCGTAAAGTTGATCTGACATCCTCCCATCACATAATCCAGGAAGCTATATTCCTTCTCCACCTGAAAGACGCAACGTTACTTTAACCGTATCCACAAAAACGAGACATATGGAAAATGAACATCAACAATATTAATTGGGAGTCGTCTGAAATTCAACTCAGACTCTTAAGACCCGTTCACACCTCTGTCTATACAGACAGAGGTGTCTGTATAGACAGAGGTGTCTATATAGACACCTCTGTCTGTATAGAGGTGTCATCTGGTGTGAACGGGTCTTAAGAGTCCGAGTTGAATTTCAGACGACTCCCAATTAATATTGTTGATGTTCATTTTCCATACGTTTCCATACGAGCGATTCAAATGAGACTGGATTATGGGAAATTATGGAAAAACTTTGCGTGACGCTACAAAGGCTCTTCTGGAGGCCGCCAAATAAGTTCCCTATGAATTTATACGCTACCATCAGATGGTGCAAAACATTTCAGCATCACATTTTGTGGAAGTTTTATTTAAGGGATGCACCGATGTCAAACTTTGGGTCAATATCAATGTCTGATATATTTTATATTTCACCCCCCTTTTGACATTGTGACATATTCACCTATATTTTCTGTATATCATAATGTTTTGTTTTTTTTCCATTGTTACCTGGCAGCGTTTTATGCAAATGATCCCAGAGTTTTTATATTTTTTGTTTCTCAACTTTCTGGAGTTAACGCATTCGAATTCCGCCTGAAAATGGAAAGAGATGACGTATTAATCTTTGTAAACCACAAACAGTCACAAAAATAAAAAGCCTAGAAAGTCTTACCGGTGACAGGTGTGTGCCTGCTAGCATCTCTGCTAGTGAGGCTGTAAAGCTCCCAATGAGGTTGTGCGAGCCGTTCACGTGGTGGTCGTAGCAATCCACCTAAGAAGAAGAAAAAGAAGGCTTTCCTCAAAACGAAACATCGTCATATTAAGTTTCAGCGTCATGCACGCTTCATCATATTATAAGCAGCAGCGTTACCTCAGATGAGCTCAAATGAAAAACAAAAAAAGGGAAAAAGCCCACCTTCACACCGTCATCCACGAATCATGCATGTGCTTGTTCGGCTGGGTGACAAACACTGCGGCTTTTTAGGTTTGGTAGCGTTACACAACAAAAAAAAAAAAGAAAAGAAAGTGCAATACAGCATGAATTAGTAGCATGTGAGAGAAACAAGTCCACAAAAATAGCTGACATATTTTTGTTCAGATATGTTGTAAGAAAACATATTAGTTCATGTTAATACAGAGCATTTTCAAACAAAGTAAGCACACCTGCTTTTAAATCCTAATATCTTACAGCTTCAAGAGCGCAACCACTCTGCCATTACAGAGACATTTGTTGCTGTAGCATTTTGCTAACACAATTCATAAACTCAAATTGAAGTTTATATTTTTTTAATATATAAATTCCCAGTGTTACAGATTGACAACTACAAAATGATATTTATTTTAGGGTTTTTGATACCAAAGGTGTCAAAAAATGTGGATGTTAGTGTAAAACATTAGAAATAACTTAGCAGTTTACTTACTTTTGCCATCACTGTAAAATGTAAGAGAAAAGATTACCTTTATTGGTTTTTCCACATCTCCCCCACAGAGGGCTCGCAACGAAATACGGAAAGGTCTCCATACTGGGTTCAGGTTGTTATAAACGACCTGCACAAACAAGCACAAGCGTCCCCAGACTGAGCAACGGTATCTCTGCCGCGGGTGCATGAGATCCAGATAAATGCGTTTACCTCTGTCCTGTGAGCCAGCTGCCATCCCGTTTCTGTCTGCTTGTAGAACTCCAAGAAAGGGTCGGACCACCAGAGAAACTGAACGACGTTACAGCCATTTTTATCACATACAGGATAAGCTCGAGCAATATGAAACTCCAAAACAAAAGCATCTGTACCTTTTTGTCAAGCCTTCTCGCCGACACTTCAAAGTTTGCCACTCTTGTGTCTGTTATTTCTTCAGCACATATCTATAATTCAGTTGACACAGGGGTACAAGCTTATTTGTAATCTGACTTACTGTTTCGGCCACTTTCCAGCACAGTGAAGCATATTATAAGCCAAGTTTTAGATTGTTGGATGAGACGACAGTGACGAGGAATGAGTCCACCTACAGTAATTGTCCCGTTGCCTGCAGGTCTCCTGTCCGTCAGCAACAACTGTCGGGTCATCTGCCTGTTGGAAACTATCTGGATGCAAATAAAAACAACTCTGTTGCTTTGAAAAAGGAAAAGAAATTAATGGGTTTTTTTTTTTTATACATGTATACATATATAACTCACCTGACCAAGTGTACATTCCAGCTCCCCCAAGAAATCATCATCACTCAGGTCGTAGGTACTATTGTCGATGTCATACACGCAAAACTTCAGCTTCTGCACCATCTCAAAGTAGTAGTCAATGACAAACTTCTTGGCAAACTTTGGGTTTAGGCAGTTCAGGATCATTTCTGTGCGCCCAAGCTGATGGAGAAAGATTAATCGCATCACGTTGCTCAGGATGAATTTGTCATGAGAATGTGGATGACTTCTACAATCTCCCACCATGACCCCGACACAGACCTCATACCAGTGGGAGCCAGAAGTGCTGATGTAAAGGGCGCACAGGGGGTCCGACTTGGAGAAGACGTCCATGTCCATCAGGTTTTCACACGAAATGGTCAGCTCCACCTTGGTGGCCAGGTGAGTGGCCACGGGAGCCGAGGCAGCTGCTGAGGCCATTCCACCTGAACTTGTTGAGAAGACAATCTGCTGTTAACGAACAAACAAGGAGTATTTTTCTTAAAGGATTTTATTTATTTATTTTTGCTCTGGTGGGATTTATGAATGGACGGGCAGTTGAGTTATGAGCGAGCGACAAGTGTCACCGGGTCGGGACTCGAACCAGTGACGGACCGAAGTCTCCTACATGGGTCGTGCGCTCTACCCACCACGCCCAATAAATTTAGGTTGGTTGATTGATTAATGGTTGATTGCAAGTGCACACCATATATTTTCGATTTTTAAAAAAATATTTATTGAAAACCATGTATTATCTTGTTTTAGTCGCATAATTATGCACTACCTCTGTTGTAAAATGACAACATTTCCTCAAAATACACTTAAGTCTATCATTTTTACTGCGAATTACGTGGAAAATCTACATGGTTAGGAAACTTGTTGCATAATAGTGTTGCAAAAACTTATTTTCCTCAGTGACAGCACAGCGCGACCGTACAGATGAATGCAAAAAACAACAAAAACATTATATTTACTCTAAAAACATAAAGAATGGACATCGTTGATACATCAACCAGGAAAGTGACTTTGTTTTGGAATTTGAACTTGGGTATAAACAGTTCATGTCTATGTAAAGGTTTCATCAAACCGTAACATCATTCATAC
Source organism: Poecilia formosa (assembly GCF_000485575.1). Taxonomy (NCBI): domain Eukaryota; kingdom Metazoa; phylum Chordata; class Actinopteri; order Cyprinodontiformes; family Poeciliidae; genus Poecilia; species Poecilia formosa. The sequence goes on along the minus strand of NW_006800047.1, from coordinate 460,669 downwards.
AGACTTTCTAACACTACCATCACTTGTGAACGTCACATTTAGCTGCTGTACTGACACTGCAGTACCTCGAGAGGGGTGTGGCGACCAACCAAAACACGTTACAATCACTTGCAGTATCCACTCCTTAGTATTTGGAGACTTACTCACATTAATTTACCCGTTCAGCACCTGATATAATAGCTCTTGATCCAATAACTTATTTCTGCTTCTGGCCGAGTAATGAAAACTAAGGTTTATCTGACAACAACAGCTGGGAGAGTCGGTGTGGGTGGAGCCAACTGCTGATCTTTACTCTGATTGGTCAACCTAAATCCCATCGAATCCGATGGCAGTGGAAAACTAGGAACGGTGGGTATTTTACAACAGTAGTGAAACTACGATAGGATTATTTTTTTTAACAAATTAGCTTATTATTGACTTTTAATAACCCGGAACTCTTAAGGTATTCGTTTGTTTCTCATCAGTAGCAGAGGGACGAGCACAGGCAACGGGATGCATTCAAGAGCGGCAACACTGTTTCGTTATAATTTAACAAAAAAAAGTCTCACCTATTGCCGTATTTAAATTGAACAACAGTAAATAATGCATGTGAAGTTGTACTTGGATATATATTCAGTGAAACTAGGGTTGTTAAACTTAACAACCCGAGTTACCTTTAGGGATATTTGTGTTTTTAACCAATTAATGTCGAGAAAGCATTTGTGCTCTTGAATGTTCACCGTTTGTCTCTGCTCGCTGCTGCCTGAGTTGACATTAAGCCGTGCAGTTCCTGCTCATTGGACCTTTGGATCAGAGAGATGATGGCTCGGAGGGTTTTAACGCGGTTTGTGAACAAGAGTTTGCTGGAAGCTGCAGTCGGCGCTAAAGGCGGAAGGATCAGGGGATCGAACCGCTTCTTCCGGACAAGTGCCAGCTGGACAGTCGGTGCTCTTGGTGTAAATACTTTATGTTTTGTTTGTTTCTGCCTGCTTAGCTGACGATAAAGCTCTTAGTAATGGAGAGGTTGCCAGTCACTTTCACGGGGATGATGTGAACTGATAGATGATGAAAGCAGGTCAAAGTTCACCAGGGCTTTAATCGTGTTTCGCACTTGTTAAAGCTTCCTGAACTTATTAGGTCTAATAAGTTCAGGAAGCTTTAACAAAAAGTTCAGAAATACATGCGAAAACTTAATTTCCAAGAGAAAGCCAAACTTTATTTTCTATATAAATATAAAAATGGGATGTTGTTACTTTAGGTCAGCTAGGATACCAACCAATAAAACACAAAATACAACATTTAATCCTTACCTTTGTTTTTCTGACCTGTTCTTGTCCACAGAGTGGAAGAGCTGCATTCCTGCTGGGACTCCCTGTACTGTCTGGTCTAAGTTACCAAGCTTTCCGTAACCTGCAGAGTTCAGCCGTGGTCTGCGCTTTAGATAAAGGTAAATAGGCAAAATGGGTTGGATGTAGTGGGGGTGGAAAGAAATAATAATAATAAAAAAATCTAAGTGATTTTGGAGTTAAATAGATTCAGTACTTATCAGATGCATCTCCACTGACAACAGTTGTTGTACAATAACAGCAGGATGTCATGTTTTGTGTCTGGGCAGATGAGGTCCTGGAGCAGGCTGACTACCTGTACAGCTGCGCAGACACAGAGAAGCTCTACCAGCTGCTGCTGCAGTACAAGGACAGGTGAGCCTGAACTGCAGCTGCTCACTTTCAGATCAATTTCTGTCCAAAATGCATCGAACTTAAAGGCGAATTTCACTAAACAAGACTGAACGGAAAGTTTTTTGGTGATTTAATACAAAAAGTTTACAATATCCAGATATTGCAGCTAGTTAAGATCCAAAATTAAGGAGTTTTTCCAGAAAGTGTGAATATTACACAGAAAAAAATAACGCAGAAATACTATGGCCTACATATTCATGGGGAAGACTGCTTGCTAATTTGACAGTCACTGACACTCACCACAAAAAAAGGCTAAGCCATATGCTTGGTCTTTGCTGTATTGAAGCAGATCAGAAAGTTAAGTGGAAGAAAAAAAGAGCTACAGGAAAATCTTGACAAGAAAGGGATACCTCCAACTTTGGATACGGGAAACATCGGCCATTTTTCTTGGATTTAAGTCAACCCTTCAACATCAGAAGGAATCTGGTTTTTATCCAGTAAAGAACTCCGAGTTGAATTAATTGTTCTACAAGTAAAGCTCCACTGGATGACAATAAGGCCACCCTTTTGTTGTAGTCGTTTTGTCAATCCAGTACCAGAAGGGGGCACCACATCAAATCATCTTAGCACATGGGTGGACCAAAAGTTGGGATTTTTTTCCTGGTCAGTGTGGGGTCGTCATGCAGGTTGTGTGCTTCCGTGCAGCGAGGATGCAGAGTTCCTGTGGAGGCTGGCCCGGGCGTCTCGGGACCTGTCCCTCCTGCCCGACACAGACGCCGGGAGGAAAAAGCAGCTGACGTTTGAGGCTTTTGAATATGCAAAGCGTGCTCTGGAGAGAGACGACAAATGTTTTGCTGCACACAAAGTAAGTCGGCTGTTTCACTGCAAGAAGAGGAACTGATGTAACAATCGGAACCATTATGTTTAAGAATAATGTCGTTCGGCGGTGTATTCCCAGTGTGAAATATGCTCGTTTTTCCCCCTCTTAACTCAGTGGTACGCCATTTGCCTCAGCGACACTGGGGAATTTGAGGGAGTCAAGGTTAAAATAGGAAATTCATACATCATCCGGGAGCATCTGGAGGTGAGAACATCTGGGTCACTGTCTGAAAACAAAAGCGGTACATTTATTCATCATCTTCCTCCCAGAGGTCTATTGAGCTCAACCCTAAAGATGCCACATCCTTACACATTCTAGGTTACTGGTGAGTCTTTTTCTTCTTCTCTTATCCCAATCATTGCAGTCAAATTTAAATGGAAGTGGACACAACCTAGGAGGATTTTAGCATTAATTAACTACATCTTAATTTATAATGCATTATGTTTTTATGATTTAAAGCACTTTGAACTCGTTACTGAAGTGTCATACAAATTCCACCACCAATCCTGAAATTAAATGAAATTGGGCTTATATAAAATTATATTTTCAATCTTCAAAAGGTTCTCAAAGACTCTTTACATTCACGTGATGATAGCAAGCTACTGGTTTGTGGCTAGTAGTGCCATTTTGCACCTTTCTACTGTTCTTTATTGTGTTCCAGTTTGAGATTTTAATGTATGAAACACCAGAAATTGATGATTCAGTTGTACACAGTGCCAGTTCACATGTCTTGGAGACTGAATGATGAGTGTTCGGTGGCCAAATTTACTGTTCTTCCCGTTGCTAACCCGTGAATCTTCATCGGATCTGGAAGCAGACCATCTGATAGCTTTTGAAGCATTTCAATCCAAATAGAGGTGATGCTCTAGTGAAATCTTATCCAAGACAATTTCTTCTTCCTTAGGTGTTTTGCTTTTGCCGAGTTGCCGTGGTATCAGCGCAAAGTGGCCGCTGTAATTTTCTCAACACCGCCTACGTCTACGTTCGAGGAGGTTGGACACTTTTCTAAGTTTTAGCCTTAACCAGTCACTGATCTTTAATCGCTAATCGCTAATGCTAATGCTAGTTTTACTTGTGTTTTTCAGGCTTTGGAGTTCTTCCTGAAGGCCGAGAAAGGTAAAACGGCTTGTACTCTAATCATTGAACAGCTCCCGTTGCCTTTAGCTAAGATTCATAATAATAATTTAGAAAGATTCTAAGCTTAAACACATCTTCTGTAATTGTTGCTTCGTACAGTCGACCCAAACTTCTACAGTAAAAACCTCCTGATGTTGGGAAAGACCTACATGGCCATGAACGACAAGGAGAAAGCGCTTCACTGGCTAACCAAAGCTAAAGAGTACCCCATCCACACACTGGAAGACAAAGAGGTATAACCACACATAGCTACTGTAGTATTAAAAGTATTCACACTCCTTGAATATTTTGTGCCTTAATCTAAAGGAGAATCTGCAGCAAGAACAGAAAATTGCTCTTCACAGGTATTCTCTGTCCAATCTGTAGTTAGGAATAAAACATGGTTCTACGGAGCGTTAATCCACGGGGCACCGAATACATTTACGGACCAAAGTTGTCAAGAATTACTTGAGAATTTTGGTTTGCAACATTTTGTTTTGGTTCAACAAAATGCTAAACCACGTCTCCTTTTCCTTCCTCTTCAGTTTTGTACAACATTGTGTTTGTTTGTTGCATGAACTCCCACAAAGTTACGTCAAAGTTTGTGGGTTTAACTCGACCATGTTCAAGGGACATGAACACTCGAGGCATTATCCAACTGGTTTGTACTGAATGTGGCCATTGTGATCGCGTAAACATACCAGAATGTGTTCCTCTGCAGGTCCATAAAGAGGCAGTGGAGCTCCTGAATCAGCTTTGATAACCTTCTATCCACCTTTGCTCTGCGTGCCGCAGGAGGCCTTTGGACTCAAACCGAGACAATGAATGAAGAATCCCAATAGGATATGTCAGTTGCTTCACTGGGACTCAAAGCAATAAAGACAAAAATAAAAAAAAAGTAGATCTAGCTTGAATTTTCTACATGCAACCCTCAAGAGAAATGAGGCATTATAGCACAACTAGAAAACTAATTCTGTTAACATTTTATATTTACTTTTACAGTGTTCTCAAAAGTGTTTTATTTTCATCTTCTAAAATGTCTACCAGTTGTGTCTGAAGTGATTCATAAACAATAAAAACTATGATTTGACTGCTGTTCTTCCATCTGTTTGCTGCACACTGCTGGTGAAACACGGGTACTACACTTTCCTCATTCTTTCAAGACAGCGTCATCTCCTTTGGAAATATTTCCCTAGATGATCAAAGTTTAGAAATTAAAAAGCATTGACAATAACTCCATTGAAGATTTTGAAACTGCAGCAGGTAACAAAAGGCTAGCTATTGGAGCTGATAGCTTGACTATTTAAAGCTTGATTTACTTCTCAGTCTAAAATGAATTAAATAAAATGCAACAGTTTTTAACAGAACTACTGCTTTTCTTTCTAAAATGCACTCAAACATTTCTGTGTGAACAGTGATGGTTTTTAATGACATGCTAGTAACACAATCTGTGTTACAGATTGACAACTACAAAATGATATTTATTTTAGGGCTTCAAACATCTACCAGAGTCCCAGCCAGTGATGTGCACAGCTGGACATTAGGAGGCGCTAGAGCACCTGACCTTTTACCTCTGGACAAAAAAATAAGAAGGGTCCTTCTGGAATGTTTTTTTTAAATAGTGTATTGCTATTGATCTAAAATAGGTGAATATAAATTAAGTTGCCATTAAAAAAAATAAAAATCTAACATTACTATGGCAACACAGGATGCCCCTCCAACGCCCCCCCGAACACTTTTCCCCCCAAAATGTCTGTGCACATCACTGCTGCCAGCATTGTTTAATTACTATATGCAACAAAAAAAAAGTGAGCTTTGTTTATTGAAAATGATGCACATTGTTAAAACTAGTTGACAGAGAAGTCGTGCTGTGAAACCGTCTCTCCTCCCCACAAAAGCCAAGCCAGTGACGGTTTATTCACGTATTTATTCGTATCTCATAAATCCATCTCTCTCCATTTAAAATGGGTGAAATCAGATTAGAAATGAATCTTCTATACACATGGTCTCCTGTAGAGGGGGCATTCTGTACAGTGTGGTTGGTGTTTTACAGTGTGTATCTACATGTGATATGTTACAGAGCGGAAGCGTTTCAGGCAGTCAAGCCGACCCACCCCTGACCCCTGAACCAGGGGCCTGACGGGAGCTACGGTCCGACCCCGGACCAGAACGACCGGCTGCGGCAGAGGCGACCCGAAACGACCCCCCGCCGCTATTCTGATAAAAACAAAAGGCATCACAGATTCCCCATCGGTGGAGTGGTAGCTCTGCGTGGTCGATTATAATATTGAAGTATTTCATTTTACTGTCGTCTTTATGCAATCGAAACACGCAACAACTGATTTGGATAACAGATTTCTGTCGGAAAGGAAGCACAGTTTGATGGATCTCTGTATAAAATGGCCTCCTGCGGCCCCAATCAGTTGAATACATGTTATTTACATGACTGATAACGGATCACAAGCTAATCCAGAACAGTAGCTTGAGGCGCTTCGCAGTGATCTAACATTTAAATTTTGCTTCTTTTTTTTTATTTTTATTTTTAAAGACTTCTAACTGAAATCATCTGTAACAGCAGAGTTTGGTGTGATGTCTGTGAGAGGGGGGGAAAAGGGGCACTGTCCCTTTAAAAACTGAAGGAAACCTAGGCTGTGCAGGTTTTTTGAGTCTCTACATGACGCAAATAAGGCTTTCTCAGCTCACAACGTGAGCATCATGGATGAAGTAGCTGGGTTGAGCGATCAGACAGCAGCATTTTCTCCCCCTCTGTTCTGCCTGCTTCTCTAAGTAACACATTTCTTTTTTTTTTTAAAAAAACACCATCACCTTCGGCCTTACGTGAAAACAGCGGCTAAAGATATCAGAGCCTTATTTTTCTCCGATCACCATCTGCTAAAGGGTTGAAGACGACGCAATCCTGCTAACATGAGGTACGAATAATCAAAACATAGTGCTGCATCGAACACAGTGGCTTCAGAAGGACGCGACCTACAGTGCAACTCCAACATCTGCAAATCACACGAACTAGCGCCGCTGTATCTTTTCTTTTTTGTTTGTCCATTTTCTGAGTTGCAAACGGAAACTGCAGATGATCAGAGTCGTTCTCGTAGATCGCCGTGCCAACGCCGTTCTCTCGTTACGTCACAGTGTGCAAAACAGGCCGCAGTCTTGATACAGCCTGGAACGTTTCTGGCATAAACCGGCACTACTGTCACCACCCACACACACTCTCACACACACATACATACTAATGGCTTGTTTTCAATGAAATTTTTAAAATATCTAATATCCTCCCATGAGTTCTCATCGATTTAAAGACACAATTAAGATTCCTTTTTTTGTTTTTGCCCCAGAAGAGATGATCCATCGGCGATTTTTGTCGTTGAGGATGGCATCAATCCATGCCGGAAAAATAAAAAGTCTGCGCGCACACGCTCGCTGCGGCGCCGGCGGTCGTCTAATGTTTGTAGGCAGCATGCAAGCACGCAGGATTTTCTAAAACGACTATCTGTCCCACAAGGAAAAAAAACAAACAAACTGAATTTCAGGCACTGAACGCCAAATACAACTAACTTTTTGCCTTTTAACAGCTCTATAGAACTAGAGCTTTAAAAGAAGGTTGAGCCTAAACTAGAAAACCCTCTCGAAAGCACTTTCAGTCTTATTATTTCTTCTTTTTTTTTTTAAAAAGCCAGTCAGCCGCTTGGGGTGGACATCTAAAAAGAAAAAAATATATATATCCATGATTTCTGTTTCTAAAACAGAAAAGCGGATGGATGAAATGTTTTGCATATTTTCATGGAGGGGAAAAGGGGGCGTTATATATTATATAAGGACTAGGAACAGGAATGCGGCAAAAAATGATGCTGCAAATTAGGATTTGGTTTTAAATGACAAAATAGCTTATATACATTGGTGGTTATCTTGTGCAATTTTTTTGTTGTTGGTTTGTTTTTCTTGGCTGATTGAACAGCAGAGAGGGGGGGCTAGCAGAGGGGACAACACCAGAGGACTTTGTCCCTCTATTCTTGGCCAAATCCTTCGGTTTCCTCGATGGCGAAGAGCAGCTTCTCCTTCAGCTGTTCGTAGCTTTTATAGGGAGGCAAGTCCAGGCGGTTAAAACTGGAACAGAGAGTTTAGGAGGAGGAAGTCAGTAGAGAATTAATACAACCTTCTTCAAGGCATCGTTAAGAAATGTCACATTTTGTATCTTTTCAATCAATCTAATGGGGATTTCACTTGATACAACACAAAGTAGCAATTTTTTTTTTCTTCAAATCATACTCAGTTCAATTCTTGGTGGAAATATTTTGCTTTTGTACATCTGAAGAAAATTATTTTTTTCATCTTTTTGAAAAACTCCAAGCTTCACCAGATTGGATGAAGGGCAGCTGTGAGACCCTCTTTTCAACTTTTCATACAGATTCTAATTAAGACTTTAGACTTTGACTGGGCCATTCTAACACACGTGTATGCTTTTAAGAGGTTGTATTACGTGTTTTCCAGCCATTCTGTAGCATAAAAATGCTGCATATATCTGATATGACTTAAAAGAAATTTTATTTCCAGATTGAACACCTTGAAATTGGGTCTCTGTCCCTTTAAGAAAGTTCTACTTCTGAAACTCCGCCTTCAGGAAGTCATCACAACATGGCTCCTCTTTTAACCCTTTAAAAACATTTTTACCAGCGTTGTACTGAGAAGTAGCTCCTATCATGAGCTCAGCTGATGCTCAGTTCCACCAGGTGTTTGCTAATTGTTGCTGGCTAGTCTGAAGGAGCTGAATGGTTGCCATGGGAGATTAAATGATTTCTCAAACATCCATGAAAGATTCAAGGCAACACTCCGGGTATCTTTTTGATGAGGGAATAACATTATAACATGATGTAAAGCTAAAAGAAAGTTCATTTTACATAATACTGCTTCTTTAAGAACAAGTATATTTTTTAAAATATTTAAGGTATTAAAATGATTGCCCCCATTAGTGCAGGAATAATGTGCCAAAAGTGTTCTCTTCTTACACAGTAATGCTTTTTTTTTTTTAAAGTCAACCCTGTTTAAGAACATAAAGTCTCACAAATGTGTTTGTCTGAAGCATGAGAAGGTTTGTAAAAAAAAAAATTAAAATAAATATATATACACATATACAATCACATATAATTGACAGTAAAAGCTGCAGCTAAAAGGTTTTCAAACTGAAACCTACTGACCATGTGTGGCTACGGGGAAGCCATGTGTCCTTCCCCACTTTCTCGATGCAGAACTTCTGCGGCCCGTTGCTTCCTGCAACGCAAAATGAGACAATCAAGAGGACCGTAAAGCTCCCGGCGTCATCCGGGTCGTACCAATTCCGTCACTGACCCATCAGCTCAGCGAAGCCGCCCAGAGGAAGCCGGCAGGTTCCCGTCACAAACTGCATGAGTCGCAGACGCACTTCGTTGTCCACTTCTTTCACCAGCTAGAGGGAGGAAATCGACGGCAGACACGGTTACAGACCGACGCTTCTGGCAGGGAGCTCACATTGACGTCAGATGCGAACACATCAAACGCTTGAGCGACAGTACCTGCCAGAACCAGATGATCTGCTTGCTGTTCCTGGTGTAGTGGCGGTACACAGTGTTTCTCTGCCAGTCCTGCAGGTCCACCTCCTGCATGCCACACAGCATCACCTGGACGCAAAGACGAGCAGACTCAGAACACCGGTCGAGTAGAAAAAAAGAGGAAGCCACTGATTCATTTTGTCACAGAGAAGTCTAAAGTTGTGATGTTATCAGAATAAAAGCAAGCCGGTCCTCAGAGGAGGAGCGCTGCTGCTCACCTCCAGCTCCTTCTCGTCGAAATACTGCAACCACTGAAGCGGGACCACTTCGTTGAAGCCGTCCAGAAAAGCTTTGGTTTGACCTTCCACCCCACGGGAGAACCTCCACTCTGCCATCAGACTGCAAACACAAACAAGACATATGTAGGTTTTACTTTTCATAACGACCAAACCAAGCGTTCCCAAACTCCTCCATGGCCCCCCAAAGAGCATTAACCTCTGGATAGGGGGCCTCTTTGCAAACCCACAGACAATTCTACAAAATATGTAAAAAAAAACATAAACTTTTAGAAGGTTTTTCATTCACTATTCCATAATTATTACATTCATTTTGCATAAACGCTGCCTCATACCATTGGATTTTAGATGGTCATGAGTTCTGGGGCACAAAATTTTATTATCAGATAATATGACTTTATTACAAGGTAGTACAATTTGTGAGAAAGTATGCAATAGTTTATATTATTAATCACTAGACAATTTGTGAGACTTTATTAAACAATTAATCAATATTAATCACTTCAAATTTTATTTTACTACCCTGCAGTTCTCAGAGCGTTTTTCTTGTTGAACATTTCCCCATTTCTTTCCTTCTTGCTTGCGGAGCAAAGCAGCTTGATTAATTTGACTGGCAGCCAATCAGAAAATGAGCATCAGAAACGACATTTAAATTAATTATGTAAAAAAAATTAATAATTGAAAATCAGAAAACAATTTAAATTTTTTTCTTATATTTGCATGTTTTTACTCAACTTCTATGACACATTCTGAGGCCCCCACAGAGCCCCCTGGTGGCCACACACTGAACAACACTGGTTAAGACGACAGCAATTTCACAGGTTAGAGCAGGGCTGTTGAAACCAAAATCTACAAATTTAATTGGGAATCTTGCATTTTTGTGATTTAAAGATGCAATATTTTCATTAAGCAATGTAGAAAAGAATAATTTATTGTAGATACTGAAAAAAGTCTCAGATGATGTACAGTTTTCTAACCTTTTGGGTTGAATACTCTGATTTGTTGGTCTAGAAAATGTTTTTTAGCATCAACAATGACAATGACAGTCCACAGATGCACTTTGGACGCACCCTGGGTTTATTTATATTCTGAGAAAACTACCTGATGTACTCCTCCTTGTTCTCCTCCGTCACCAGGATGTTGGTGCCATCGGGCTTCAGGTCATGAGACGAGATTTTCCCCAAGATCTCCATGTCCACGGAGAAGTACATCTCCAGCCCACATTCCTCAATGTTGTTGTCCCTGAGGAGAAGCGATGGCATGACTGCTTCTGTTTTCATTTATACAGTAATGTTCTATGCAAGGAAATACAGAAACTCCAACCACAATGTTGGGACAACAGTATAAGCTACAACTAAAGAAAAATTATGATTTTTAATATCCTGATAAATTTGGGTTATTTTTCTGTTGAATTGTTAAAATTAACATTAATCACATGACTACACATGACTAGATACTTAAAAAAAAAAAGGTTAAGTAATGTGTTTTCTTTGTAAAAACATGAAATAAGAAACAGAATTTGTGAAATAATACAACTGAACAGCACAAAAAGTTACAGAACCCTAGTTTTAGGCAGCTTATTGAAGGCAGACGGTTCAATTTTATCACTATTTCTTGGCATTACCTCAGTAGTTTTAATGTTACTCTGTTGTTTCAGTAGGAGCTCAGTTTACATATTGAATTAAGATACTTTGAGGTACATAAAGTAACTAAAACTTGTCAAACTAAGGCCCTAATTTCTTCTAAAGTCAGACTGCTTCTTATGTTTTGCTGCTAGGAAAAAAAAGTAGCATACAAATAGCAAAATGTGGCTTTTTGTTTCACTTGTAAGCTGTAAGCAAATTTAAATCAAGATTCGTTCATTCCTAGTTTTTCCAAACTGTCAACCTTACCTACAAATCAGATTTATACCTTCGGACATAAAGTTTGATATCCCTTGTTTTCTTTCTAGATTTGAAAACGATCTTTTGACCATTTATTTAAAGATTTAAAAAAAAAAAAAAAAAAAAAAAAAAAAAAAACATTCACACTTTTAGGAAGGAAAAACAAAGCCAGGACAAACAAACTTTGTTTAAACTTCCTTTCAAAGTCTCTTGATGCATGTCAGCTGTGCAGCCGTGACCTCTGAGGACATGAATGCTGCTGACAGTGAGCGCCGCAGCGCAAACACACAGCTCACCTGATCCAGATGAGAGAGTTGTAGAACTCCGGGTCGATGGACTCCAGGTCTTTCAGGATGAGCTTCTTGTTCAGCATTCGTTTGTAGAACGGCAAAGAGAAGCCCGTGTCGATGAACTTCCCGTGGAAAAGTGCCTGCAGAGACACAATGGGAGAGATTAGCAGTTAGCACGCTAACCGGCCCGAGAAATGCATCCGCTTATTTTGGACAATGTCAGCATTTTATTTAGCACAGAACGACGGAAAACAGTTGTGGTGGCGTGTCGGGGTGGGTTTGTTAAGCGGACGTGCCATCGCGATGAAGCGGCCAATGAAGCAGAAGTAGGAGAGGTGATCTGGGTTGATGGCCGACGCCGGGTTGATCTGCAGACAGTAGTTGCTCTTTCCTGCGTACTCAAACAGGCAGTACATGGGGTTCAGCACCTCGTGGGACAAGAGGAAGAACCACTCCCTGAGAGGCGTGGCGGAGGAGGAGGAGGAAAACAAATGCAGAACAGTGAATGATTTAAGGTGAAATCTGTTCAGGAGCGGTTTCTAAACTCATTCTGCTTACCGGGCTAAGCCACCGTAGTCCAGACCCTCCTCGCCTCTGAAGATGACGTACAGCCTCCTCCGTAGGTCGTAAGGCTTCAGAGCCATGATCTGAAAGTGAACAAAACAGACAGGAAGATAAAATAACACATCATTTACTAGCTGGACGATAAATCAACTTTATCGATTTATCACATTTTTTGGTTTTTGAAGATTTCATTTTTGGAAAATCTGAACTTTTTTTTTTTTCTTTTCCCCACACCAGTGCAATCCTAGGGTTTTCATAGTTCAGCCATCTTGTTTGACAAGTGGGTTTTACAGCTTCTGCTTTGTGGACTTTGAATTCTGGTCAATTCCGCAACTCTGGAATATTAGGGCCAGGCTAAGATTATATTTTACTTTAAACAAAAAAAAGCCCAAAGTTAACAAAACCAAAACCCAAAAAAAAAAACTTGAACCTAACCAAAGCCAAACTTTAACCAACAAAATTAAAAAAAAAAACCAAACGTTTAAAAAAACAAATTATCTGTATGTTTGAAATTACTGTGAAAGAAACTTTGTCTATTTTGAAGCAAGAATCACACACTGAGCTGCTCACATCATGTTCCTATACCTCTAAACCTTTGCTCTTTAAAAACAACTGTTTTTTTTTTTGTCATTTTAAGATTTTAAGAATTGCATCTTTTTCTGCTATTGTGATTATATTCTCTTAAGTAAACAAAAGTTCTCACAGTCCTGCCTTAATATTCAGTCATGCAGCTCAGAGAAGGGTTGGATGAAATAAAAGCTGCATTTTAAAAATACTTTATACAATTTTCGTTTTTAGAAAAGAAAGTGAGCAAAAATAAATGTATTTTTAAGCCATATATTCCATGCCCAGAACAAACATGACATAATATAACATTTGTCAGAGGAGAAAACTCAGACTGAAGTTCTTACTTGCTGAAAAGAGTCTTCGAACAGCGTCTGTCTGGAGACGGTGATCTTCACGTGGCTTGGCAGAGCATTAGACTGAAGAACAAATCACAGCATGAGCATCAGAGAGTAAACGATGCCGTCAAACAGAGATGCAACAAAAAGAAAACACAGACCTGACACAGGTAACGGAAGTGAGCGAGCTTCCACCTGAAGCTGCGCTCGTATGCAATCTGTGGGCCTTTGGTGCTGAGCAGAAAAACGTTTCAGAAGGTGAATGCTAGAAAAGTGCCTCACTTCAGGAAAAGATTTGTTTTAGGATTTCATACAGTTAATAGAGAACATCCACTCTGTAAACTACACACACACACAGAGCCGAAGCTCATGGGGTAACTGATCAAAAGCAGCATGATGAATGAGAATCTCCCTTACACAGAAGACTTCCCGGTGCGCGGGTCGCTGAACGTGGTGGTCCGAGTGTTGTGATCCACAAAGTAGCGAACTCCTTCCCTCGTGTACCGGATTTCCCACCCTTCAGGCAGAGGATCCTCGTTCTGTAGCCTGCAAAGGAACACACACACATGTATAGATTTCTAGTTTTGCTGTCTTAAAAACAAAAAGGTCCAACCAACGATGGGGTTTGCAAATTAGCCAGTGGATGGAAAACCTTCGTACAACACAAATATATATGTACATATATATTCAGTTCGAGTTTATTTTATCAAGGACCACACCGTAAATAAAGCAACATTTGTTGCCAAAGGGCTGCGAATAAAAACTCTTTATGAAACGATAAAACCGCAAAGCAGTAAATTAGTAAGATCAACTTGTAAAATGAATGACAAAACAAAATACACTAATAAATAGAGGGAAAAAAAACAAGATGAAACCTGGTGGGTGCTTCGGATCAGATGAGCCAAACCAAAACGTTACACATCATAACAGCATGTATGGAAAAGCTTTTATTTTCCATAAACCATATTATAACTCTGGATGCACCGCCCACATCTGGTTTCTATTTGCCCTGTACTCACCCTTGGGTTCGAGGGTCTTCCCACTGCGTTGTCTTGGTATTGTGGTTCACAAAGTAAACTCTGTCATTGGAGTCCACACGCCTCTCTACAGGTAGTCATGACACATAACGACATTAAAGTTAGATTAGATTAGAATATGTATAATCCAATTATTGACACAGAACTATACAGGATGCTACAGAGTTCTTTGTTACGGTCAGAGCAAACAGTTCTCACTAGAAAAAAGCAGCTAAAGTGTTAGATGCTGCGTTTCCATTGACCACATAATTGCACAAATTGGAATTATGAAAATAAATTCGCTTAATGGAAATACACCAATTTTGAAAAGAAAAAAAAAAAAACCCTCATGTTTTTCGATAAAACGGTTTTGCACTAGAATGAGTTGGTTTCTTGACTGTATCAAAGTTAGTGTATTTCACAAAACCACAATGGAAACACTTTTCTGCATCACACACGTCGCATCAACTAGATGTTACCACTGGCGGAAACTACAGAGACGACAACAGGAAGTGGTAAGAGGATGATGTCATAGTATGTTTCTCAATGAACAAACTTATTAACATGCAATTTTAATGGCATTTCTTATTTAATGGAAACAACGCAATTGCAAAATTTCATATTTTTTTTTTTACATTAGCGTCATATCGACAAAATTTTGCATACATTTGTGATGGAAATGCAGCTATTGTCTCCAGTCTCTATTTTAAAGGACTGTAAAGTTAACAACTTTATCGTACTGCAGACCAATGATGAACTCACCCCAACCAGGAGGTAGAGGGCCAAGAGGATCATTCTCAGCAGACATCATAGATGCCTGAAATGAGCAATATGCATTACACTCCATTCAAGAAACAGGAAGAAAGACAAATTCTTTTAGGAATGTTAAAAAATAGATAGAAAAAATGAAATAATATTGCTGACTATCATTGTACGACTCATGTCAGCTGCTTTGTGTTTTCAGCAGAGTGCAGAAATCGAACCAAGATCAAGATCCAAGTTAATGTTTTTAATTAAATCTGTTCTATAAAAATTGTTTATTTCAACAAATTGGATTTTTTATTTTTATTTTTTTACAGAAAAAACAATCATGGAATAAACCGTTATTCATCTTACTGAACGAGCCAATGAGGGGGAGGAGATAGTCATTTAATAATAAAAAAAAAAGAAGTCAAATCAGGAAATAAGATTTAAAACTTTACAGGCACTTGCCATCAACACAGAATGAAGAAAACTGACTAAAAAGGAATCAGCAGGAAGACAGAAACGGTTGCTTACAGAGTAGAGGTATCTCTGGTTGAACTGATGCATAGCTCCCTGCAGCTGGCTGCGCTGGCTCTGCCACTGCTCAAAGTTGCGCACCGATTCCATGGTGGGCCGCTGCCACGTGGTGGTCCGGGTGTTGTGGTCCACGTAATAGATCCGACCCCGATCGTCCACTCGGCGCTCCCAGCTGGCAACAAACAGAAAAGGAGGCTTGAGTTTCAGAAGCAGAGAAACGCGAGTCCAAGTAACCGAATGATATGTAGCTCGGTGATTTCATGTGCATCATTCATTTTATGTTGTCTAGATAGAGAATAAAGGATCCACTTTTGAAATTAATGATTCTCATTAATCATGCTCAATAATTCTCAAAAAGATCTTGAAATTAATCCAAGGAAAATCTGATTTTTTTTCTTCTTTTTCCAAATCAATGAAAACTGAAAATTCCAACTCTCTTCAGGCAAAAGCATCATCAAAAACCCATAGACCTGTTGAACTTTTGTTAAGAATGGAGTAAAATCTTGATGAAGTTTTGAGATACATCTTGATTCATAAATGGAGATAATGTTATAACCAATTTATTTTCATGTCAATTGAGGAACTGAAGGATATTTTCTTCTTTTATGGTCAACATGTGTCAGATTAAAGTGTTACAACACAACAAAGTTTATACAAATGAGTGTTTTTCTTGTCATCTTTGTAAAGAAAATCTGAAAGAAGAGGAAGCAACAGCAAACTACATAGATTATTTGAGATTAAGTAGTCCTGTCACAACATTTAAGACCTGTGATTAATATATTTAAAGCCAACTTTGTTTGAAATACATTTAAACATTTTAAGGACTTAATTTTAGATAAATTTAAGACATTTTAAAGGATGCATGGACACCCTGAAATCAGCAAGTAGGAGTCTAATTGGTGAATTTCTAGTTGATGCTAATAGTCATTGGTCAAGAACAGAGGATTATGTTTACATTTGCTTTAAAACTGAAAACGCCAAAACAGACGTCCCTTTCAAAGTTATACGGTCTTGAAAAAGTCTGAGGTAAAACGGCGGCCCCTCACCCTGGAGGAAGCGGCTGTGGTCTTTCCCAGGTAGTAGTTCTGGTGTTATGGTCTACATAGTAAGTTCTCCCATGTGGATCTTTTCTCTGCTCCCACCTGAAACACATCCAGCGTCATGAAGTTTGAACTAGGAAGGTTATCAAATCCGTTTGAGCACATTTTTTTATTTTTGTACCCTGGTGGTAGAGGGTCTCCTGCTGGAGCATTAGAAACCTGTTGTCTGGGTTTCACCCCATCAGTTGTTGTTGAGCTGCTATTACTGCCTGCTCCTGAAGCCCCCGCTTCTCCCGGCGCTGGGGAGGAGGAGGACGATGAGGACGTTGTTATGGTGGGTGCTCCCTGGGTTGCAGAGGCTGACGTGGTGGAAGCAGCGGCGGCGACGGAGGAAGAGGAAGCGGCGCCGTTGGCAGGTTTAGCAGCAGGAGACGAGGCGGAGGAAGTTGTGGGAGCTGGAGGGGGCCGGGAAGTGCTGGCTGGTGATGTTTCAGCGTCTGGCGGGGCAGCATCGTGAGAGCTCTCCTCGTTTTCACCTGCAGAGGGCTGCGTTTCCTTTCTAGAAGCAGAAGATTGCCTGGGAACAGTCTCAGAGGATTCCCCGTTTACTGTAGAATATTAAGAAAAAAAAGGAGCAAGTCTGCCTTTTACTTTGCACTTTAATAATAAAAAAAAAAGCAGCAAAAGGGTTACACGAAAAAGAACATTAATATAGTTTTAAATAAGAGAGCTGTTTGCATGATAATATTTTTTTAAAATGTCATGTCACTCCAGGAAGTTGCAACTATTACTGCAAATTCAATCATTATTGGCAAATTTTGCACAGACTTGCAATGTTTTACCAATCACCACAACTTTCCCGCAAATCTGACCAATCACCTTCACGATTTCTGAATTTCCTTCTTTTCTGACCAATCATTCGAACTCAGGGGAATTTTGACCAATCCACTTAGCCTCCTTTTAATTTAACTTCCCATTTCACTACATCAAACCAGCATGATACATGATGTACTTTCCAGGTAGTTAAGTAAGTATGTTACCTTCAGTTGTTATAAAAATGCTTTATATATCAAATGCGACTTGAAAGAAATTCAGCGTTTTGAAATTGGTTTCTGTCTCTTTAAGTAACTCCTGTTCTTTCTGAAACCCCGCCTTCAGGAAGTCACCATAACATCGCTCTTCTAATATTTTTGCCAAGGAGGAGCTACATCCTCGAAGGCTGAGCTATGTCCAACAAGGCATTTTGCACAGCTGAACGGTTGCCATGGGAGATTAAAGGATTTCTCAAACATGCATGAAAGAATCAAGGTACATGTTTTTGATGAAGGAATAACATTGTAACACGATGTAAAGCTAAGAAAAACACCGTCAATTAAACAAAATACTGTCCCTTGAAGGTGTGGTAACGTGATTTACCAAGTCGCCTTTAAAGGCACCACAAGGGGAGACCTGTTGCTGTGCCGAGCTGCATAGTCTGTTCTGTTCAGCAATTAACCAGAGCCAAATGGCGATTTTCTTCCAAACAAACCGTGTCAGTTGAGTACTTAATGCTGCTGCATGCAGATAATGGTAGCTAAACAGTTAATATATGCCAGTCTCATATTAAGCTTAACGAGAACACTAATGTTGTTTTACCCCTTTTACATCCGTTGCCATTTAGATAGAAGTTGTAGACGTTCCTGCTTTCCAAATATTTAAAGGAAATATTCATTGTCACAATAGAAAGAGCAAAGAGTCAGGGAGGAGACATTACACTAAAGTCCAGCAGCAGGAGAGATTTTAACATGGAGAGAAAAGGAGAAGGAAAGGGAAGGTTTTGTGAGCAATTCAAACTTTTTTTTGACAATGTGGTGGGAGAGTTAAAGACAGAAGTACAAACAGAGAAATTCAGATATGGAGGGCAAATTCACAGGCAGAGCTGTGTAAATACCCTAAAGTACACAGTGACTGCAACATAAATCCTGTTGGTCCCACTTCACAAAGAGAGAAGCAGAAGTAGAGACTAGATATAAGTAGGAAGGTCTTTGGGTTCAGATCAAGGTATTCTGGACTGAACTGAGTGACTGAGCATTCAATGTACCACACAGGGTAAACGTTTTATTCCTAAACAATTGCAGGAATATTTATGTCTCGGATAATGACACACAAACCATAACTGGAACTCAGCAACCAGTGTCCGTCTTTGGACCATCTCCAGAATGAGTCCAGAGAGCCGTTTTACGTCCGTCCCAGAGGAATGTCATTATGCAACAAAAAACGCTGCATTCATTTTTAATCAAGAATAATATTTTTTGGATAAAGGTTTTGTCTTTACTGCATAGAATGTTAAATAAAAAAAGAGCAATATTGCTCAAACTGTTTGGTAAAATCCATGTCGCACTACATTTAATCATGAAAAGTCACGCTTATGTGGAAGTGTGAAAGAGATTACACTTTTTTTAACTGTTCTGAAAAAAAAAAAGGGAAAAAGGTTGCATTTCTTCACTGCATTGCAGTTTACACAGACAGATTTAAAGAACTAGAAGAGCATTAAACCATACCGGCACTTAACGGGAGATCAGATGAACAGTAACGACCTATATTAATCAGAAAAGTGTGGGTTTTTCTCTTGAACAAACAGGGTAAACGTAGCTTTTTCTTCTGTTGAAAAGAAGTAACCTTCATTCATCATCCTCAGCTGAGAGCAGCTCTGCAGCATACTGCGCTCTGCTCCGCTTTGCTTTATGCGTCTCCTGGGTGTTCGGACAAAGGTGCTGACAGCAGCAGAGACTGCAGGCCTCACTTAATGAAAATTAATCAACTGTTCTTCTTTACACTTCATTACAACCCCATGAACTGTGAAGAATACAAACGTAAAGATCATTGAATCCATTTCCTGGAAACAGAATAGGTACGTGCAAAAAAAAAAAAATTATTATTAAAATTAAAATTAAAGAGAAAGTCAGATTATTACAAGATGGAGAAAAAAAGAAAAAAAAAGAAGAGGGCGGTAAAGAGAGAGAGAAAGTAAACCCACCCATTCTGGTGTCTGGGCCGCTGTCTGGAGGTTGGTGCACCGGGGTGGAGTTGGGGGTCGGATCTCCGTTGATCACAGCGGTGGTGTGATCGAGGGCAGGGCTGGAAGGCACCGGACCATCTGCTCCGCTGGAGGCTGAGCAAGAGCCTGACCTCTGACCCAAGTCTGTTCCATTCACGGTGCTTTAAAAGGAAAGTAAACATTACTTAGCATTACTTTATGCTGGTTTTGCTTTAAAGGTTGAACCAGTTGTTATTTCTCCTTAAATCTCTTTGAGCGATAACTCTCTGGGTTTTATGACAAGTTTGTGTATTGCAGTGTTTTTGGCTTCTGCTTCAAGCACCTTGTAAAGGCAAGCAATGCAAAGACACAAACTATTCCCCTCTGTGGTTGCAGCCCATTAAAAAGGTAAACAGAAGTATAAATGTACACATTGTTTAAAACAGGGGGGGAAGAAAAAAATCACACTCAGAGTTAAGTTTGAGGCAAAGACGTGGCTACAGAAAGACGGACATAAAATCTCAAAGCAAGGCGGAAGGATCTGTTTTGTAGGCAACCTTACAAGAGACTGGTTTATGTTTTACCAGCACATGTTAGCTGCATAAAAAAACACTTAAAACAATAAGTTCTGAGTAAATAATAAGTGGTAATATATAGAATTTTTTATTAAAAAAATCTGAAGTTTACTTGTTATGAAATGGCACTATGTGCCTGGAAAATACTTAATACTGCCCCTTTAACTTGCTGAACAATCTTTACAATGTTCAAGTACAACGAAGACCCTTCATTGATTTAATTTTTTAAGACGTTGACCTAAGTAAAGAAATACAAAATTGATTGTTTCATGAGTTTACCTGTTTGCAGCCCTTGAAGAAGAGGAAGAGGAGTCTCCGTTTTCATGAATGGCATCACCATTCTGCTGGACTTCTGGAAAATAGATTTAAAAATAAACGAATGTTAACGTGGACATGTTATGCTGAACAGACTATAAGGCAGATCATTCCCACTAAGAAGTATATTATCTTGAATATATTGAACTACATTATGCTTCAAACTGAACTTTTTCCTTGATGGACCACCCACACACACACACACACACACACACACACACACACACACACACGCACACACACACACACACAGTTAATATAAATAAATAGTGCGCTCACTGGTGCCATTTCACACACACACACACACAGTTAATATAAATAAATAGTGCGCTCACTGGTGCCATTTGCTGCGTTGCCATTGGTCAGTGGCGCCAGTTCCTCCTGGTCAGTGACAGTCAGGCCATCAAGGTACACAGTCAGCTCGCCGACAGGCACAGAAACCCCTTTCTGATCCACACTCAGCTTCAGCACCTCCTTCACATTCTCCACTGTGGAGAACAAACGAGGCAGCGGGGAGAGAGAAAGGTCACAGTCAGAGAGGAAAATAAAGAAAACGATACAATTAAATACATTCGTGCACCGACAGAAGTTTTTCTGGCTGGTCAGCAAGCTTTAAAAAGCCTGACATGCCAATTCTGATTTTGGTCGATACAGATTGTTTTTCCTTTGTTTTTTTTTTAATAAATGACACCATCAGGTGTTATAACTGATTTCACTTGGGTCTGAAACATGGCTGGAAACAGCAGCAGAGTTGCAAATTTGGCAACATCTGTGGATAAAAACGGTTTCACATGTAAACGTCGGCCGATTGCCAGTCATCCAAAATTGAGGAAATTGCTGCACTGATTGATCAATAGTCCCCTTATTCCATCTCTGTTCCTTTGAAGCAGTTAATTGCCACTCTTCATCTTTAATCTAAATTGCCATTTACTTAAGATGCCACAGTATTTACAGAAACACGCAAGACAAAACATATTGCATTAATCTAAAATAGAAACTAATTATTTTTCTAAATGATGCTGAAATTACATAAAAAATATAACATTACTATTATTACTATTATTATTATTATTATTATATGCATTACTACTAGTTATTTGGAGCTATAAAATACAGTCGGTGTAAAACTTTGGATGCAATGACAATAACGGCCAAACATCTGGGTGGAACGTTAATAATTTAGTTCATTATAAGGATTCATTCTAAGTATTTTGTAGAGTTTATCATTGCATAATCAGACGTTGCTTTTTTTATATGCACTATTTTCCTAAACTGATTAAAGCTTTAGGTCTATGCATCTTATAATCTCACATTTTCTGTCATGCCGCTCCAAAGCCTGAATGAGATCCAGCGTAGCTTTGCCCAGCAGAGCGTCTGCTTTCAGGGTGTGGTGACTCCATACTTTGAAATCCACCTGCGTGTGTGGCGTTACAGTCCTACAAAAAATAAATATAAAAATCAAAAACACATAAAACACTTCTTAAGTGATAAGAGCTTAAAAAAGGACACAGTGAATGTAATAAGTTAAAAAACAGAAAGGAGGTTTTGGAGTTAACCTTCACACTTCTGCTGCTGTTGACATAAACAGTTCATACACTTTAATCAGGATGCCATTTACGACTTTTCCTTCAGCCGACTGAAGTTCAGCACAGCAAGTTTAACATCTAACAAATGAATAAAAACACTGATTTTTTTTTTTTCTTTTCATTTTCACATTTCCCTCCCCTAGAAATGATAAAATCCACGTCTGGCACAATGCCCCGTCGTTGAGTTTCAAACAAGGACAAAACGAGCAGCACACAGTGCGGTCATTGTTTGAACAGCCCAGCATACCGCTCCAAAGGGAAACATCTTGCATTACAACCTCAAAGTCACGAGAAGGACCCACAGGAGCGAGCAAAAACATCCACGAGCCTCTGAGCACTGTGACGGCCGCTCTTATCAGCACTAACTAGCCGGGTTGGAACCGTCTGCAGTGATTAATTCCTGGCTTTCGGTCGAGATGCTGCAAGAGAAACTGCAGTGTTTGTGCTGTTAGCTCTAGTTGTGAGAAAACACAAAGAGGTCTGTGTGCTTGCAGGCAGCTTCCTCGCTTTTTCAAATGATTATCAGATGAGCCACCGGAGGGGGTTTTCCTCCTCGGATGCTACGCGGAATTCACAAACTGTTTGAAAAAGCTGGATTTTGATTGCGTAACGCTCAGTACGGGACACGAACCGAGCTTATTAGAATGGATCCTTCTGCCTCTCTAATGGCGTTTTTACACGAGCTCAAACGCTGCCGAATGTCGTTTTCACACAAACACGGCGAGCCAGGCAGGAAGGGGTAAACGGACGGTGCTTACAGAGTCAGCCTCTCGTCCCATTTTGGGTTGGAGGAGCTGTGAGATTTCGCCGTGCGGCGGGTCTCTCCCTCTGCTGTCACCTCCACGTAAATGGCCGCCCCGAAAACGCTCTTCTTCCTCTTGAGTTTGGCACATGAAACTAGAGGACGAAAAAAAAAAAAAGAGGAAAAGATGATTGAAAAAAATTAGACCTGAAAGGTGATCCTCCGGTTGAGAACACGTTGACTCACCAATGGCATGGAGCTGTGATGTGCGTCTGTGGTTATGGCTAGTCTCTGCTCTCGATGAGGCCGTGGCCATGTCATTCACCACAGTGGGAAAGCCTTTGAAAGGAAAACACACAACAGAGACGTCAACCGCTAACTCCGCACGAATTCACAAATAAGACCCGGGCGAAAGGCTCCAAAGCTAATAACGACCGGATCTACTCATTACTGTTTTCAGTCAAAGTTCAAACTGATCCTTAGGAGCGTAAAAGAGATTATCATAAAAAAAGCAGCATTATGTTGTTGTAACCTTAATATTAGAGTAATAAACTGATGCATACTCACAACAGATGTGTTTTGCTAGGCCCTCCTGTTCAGCCTACTCCGTGTCCCATGGCGGCACTGAAACCAAGATCACAATAGATCAGAGAAGCAATAAAACTTAAAAAAGGATAAAGCAAAGTGCATTGGATGCATCAAAACAACCTCATTTTTGGTCTCTAGGCTTCATCAACCAACTGCAGGTGTCTTTATACATTTTTCTTTGCTTAGTCAAATTCAGATAAGGGTAAGGAACAAACTGTCTCTCTTAAAAAGTGTACACACCCCATTAAAACGCCAGGACTTTGCAATATAAAAAAAAATATTGGAGCATTAAAATAATAGCCTACGTTTTCTTTCTGCACTTAATGCCACATTAATCCTGTAGATTTGAACTGAAAAAGCAAAACAAGACGATAAATAAAAGAGCGCAAACATTTAAAACTTAAAATACCTTTTTGATTCCACAATTCGTCACAATTGGAATTACGAAATACGTCAGGGAAATAAAAGCAAGATTTGCTGATATCTGACTGTGCGGGTCAAACACAGATCATGGAAACTGGAAGTGATGCGACATAAAAGCCATCACAGGTTGTTGGATTTCTACGTAATAAAGCATGAAGAGCAGAAAATACTCCAGGTACGATTAGGAATTACACTGATTCGGTGGGGTAGTTTTCATGAGAAGACACAAAATCCAGGACTCAGAAATCCAGCTGCACTCTGGCAGAACAAACACGGCCTGGTTTTTCTTCTGCACACCTCTGCATACCGGCCAAAATACTTCGTCACCTTGTAAAAACAAGAGCAAGAGCTCGAAGGAACGCAAACACCTTGGCATCTCGCTCGAAAATAAAAAAGGTAAGGAAGTTCAAGGTGAGCGTTCTGGTTTTGTAGAGGGAACACACACCCACCTTGGATGTTTTGTCCCTTTTATTGCTTTAACAAATCAGCAAAATTTGCTCCTTTTTTTTCTTTCTTTTTTTTTGACACAAATCCCCTTTAAATTCAAAGTAAAAACTTATTTCTGAATTCGGTCATTTAATTCAAAGGGGGTGAATAGTTACGCAATCATTTATTTTTTAAGATAATTTTATTCAATTATTATTATTTTGTAGAAATCAGTTTTGTTCATTTTTTGGCAAAAAAATAAAATTGTTGATCGTGATTGATTTGTAAAAGCAATATGTAATTAGTTTTTATAGGCCCTGTAAATGTGAGGGCAGCATGGATTGTGGGTAAAAGTCGACGCCTTTCTGAAACCGAGGTTGGAAAGCAATGGGCCTCCATGTGTCTGAAGACGTTTAAAGTTCAAACTATTAATGGTCTGTAATTTGCATTAGTGAAAGAATTTTTCCTTCGTGGACTGGGCACCAACACGGTTTCCAGCCCAGGGTCCCACATCCTTGTAAATCCGGCCCTGTAGTCGACCACAATATCATGCCGGCATGAGAAGAAGGTAACGCCAAAATCTCTGAGCTAAAAGGGTTTGCGTGTGAGGCATGTCTGCTTCAGTTCGCCATTGTCTCTCTGCAGTTGTTTTCAACCAGAAGGGTCACATGTTGGCGCCAAGAGAAACAAATATGTAGCGCCTTTCTTGGCATTTTGTTTGTGCTTCAAGCTGCAAATTCAAACTTTTTCAAAAAGCAAAAAATAAAGTTTGTTCTTTCCATGTCTGTCGTTCCTAAGCTGTAGGCTGGACATGAGAACAACGAGCAGAGAAAATATTGTTTACAGGAGATCGGCTGGGTGTAATTTGTTGCCGATGATATTCTTCCCAAACGCCAACCCTCTGAAAGGAGTCGCACAGAAAGAGATAAACACGGCCAGGCCCTCACATAACCTCGCTGGATGACTGCTGCATTATTACAGTGGCTTTAAAAAAAAAAAAAAAAGTAAGGAGTGCACCACACAACTCAGACTGCAAGTTAGGAGGAAGTTTGAAACAGAGAAAAAACAAATTTAAAAATGGTGGTGACATCATCTGTTGTAAGCTGTGATAAAGTTGAGACTGGAGTGGCTGAAAACAAAAGTATGAACTATTTAGTTTGTTTTAAAAAAGGACAAAAAGGAGAAAGTTAAGCTTAAAATACTTACTACTAACAATGATGCAGTACTTTGTGTTGGCATATTGTCTAAAATAAAAGTAAAATACATGGTGTTTGTTGCTGTAACATCATAAAATGTGGAGGAAAAAAAAGAAAAGAAAAAAAAAACAATTCAAGGGCTGCAAATAGTTTTGCAAGACACTTCTGTTCTCACAAACGACGCAAATGTGAGTTCAATATTTCACATTCCTCTGCTTCCCGTCCTCCACCTTACGGCTGCATGCTGGACATGAACGAGACAAAAGAAGAAGAAGACGGTTTGAGTCGGCCAGTGGATTTTTCCTAACCTGTTGTCATCACTGCAGCGGTGTGCGGGTGGATTTGCTTACAAAACAGAGCGAGGGCCGGGTACCGCTCGAGCATAATGCCCTTTATATTTTTTGCTGCATGCACTCTGGTTTATCTGAAGCAGGAGTCGGGCATAAAATCAGAAGCTTTAAAAAAAACACACACACACACACACACACACACACACACAAGTACTGTGGTTAAATATTATCCCAAAAATAAAAGTCTGTAAATGGACAACATCCTACACTGTGTTTGGGATGAAGACACTTTAGGCAACCAGCAAGGAAACCTGCTGACCTTTGGAAGGTGCAGTCTGGACAGGGAGATAGTGAAGGCCTGGAGGTGCAGAAATGCATCGAGTCCAACAGCAAAACCACAAAGAGTCGGTCTGGATAACACCAAGAGATGATTCTGCCTCCAAATCCATTTTCACAATATTTTGCATTGCATCTCAACCAAGCTGAACTTAATAGGTTGCATTGGTTTTTTCTGCAGTGTTCAACTGTAAAAGGAATAAATGCTAAAGAGCAAAAAAAATTTTAATAACCGAGTCCCTACAGGAGTTTGCAATTGTTTTATGATTTTTTTTTTGCAATCAAACTCACTGATTTTGTGACACTACTTTAGAAATATTTGCGCTTAAGGGTGTGAACCTTTTTGTCATTTGCCATGACGATCACGGACTATAGCTTGACATCAAGTGATAAGTTGTAGAAGTAAGACATACTGCCACCTGTAAGTGGGAGTTAACAGTCACCTAAAGATACAGAATGTAACTTATTAAAAAAAAAATCTCAGCATATTTCCTAAAAGTATCATTATACTCCCAGTAAGTGGAGAAACACACCACTCAGTCACTCTCATGCTCATTCCTTCCTGCTTTGATTTTGCTACACTACAACTGGCCTGCCACCAATGCTAATGCTAGTTAGCACAGCCACTGATGATTGCGGATCAACAGTTTTTCTGCAACTGTAAGTTGTTCCTTCACTGTTAGCACATTTAGCAGCATACACAAGGTTGATTGACAGCATTAAGACCCTCCTTCTGGCTCTGATTGGTTGTTTTAGAATGGGAGCAAAGCATTTCTGCAGAAGGTAATATTAGCTCAGGGAGAAAGTGGAGGAGATCCATTTTTTCCACACATTACCCATCTCATCTAATACTGTCACAACATGATGGTTTTAATAAATAAGGAAAAATAAATATTTTTTATATGCAGCTTTAAATTCAAAGTTTTTGACTCTTTGCACAAAATTTGCAAAAAGCTCATAATTATGCATTACCACAAAAAAAGTAGGCATCTGTTTATTTTGAATGAAATTCTACAATAGAGGAATTGCAAAAAAAAAAAAAATGAAGGGACTGAAAATTTAGCTAAAGTATATTCTTTACCAGTCACAAGCAACATTTTATTTGAAAAAAAAAAAAAGTATAAGTAAATAAATAAAGTTGGAGGTTTGCCCTCATCCTTTGTTTTTATGCGAATACTTTTCCTTGGTCCTGTTTGCCTTAAAGATGTATTTTCACAAGAAGAGACTATGCAAACAGGAACGTTCCAGTTTCTCCTCAAAAGACAATCCACCTGGGAGTGATTCCTTCAATGTTCCATCAACACAAAACTGGCCAAGTTAGACATCCAAAATCCTAAATTACAACAGCACAGGATGCTGTAGAAAACAACATTAGCATCTGCAACACATTTCCATTTCTCAGGCAGAAAAACCTGCTCAACAAAATGACAAATACCTCTGAGCCTAAGGCAACAAACATGTTAAACCTCTTATTTGATGTCTGTGTTTAGTGGTATGAGCACAAATTTCGAAGAACCTACAGACGAAACAAATAGTCAGAACATTTGGTGGCGTTATTACTAGAGGTACCTCCTCCCACAAAAGACAACGGTTAGGTTAATTAGTTAGAAATTTAAAGAGGAAAAAAAAAATCTGATTTCTAACACACACAATCGTTGCCAGGTCACAGAAACACTCTCCAAGTCAACTCGGCTAATTCCACCATGAGCGAGGTGTTTAGAACCGAAGCCAGAGACCGTAGTTGTTTCAGGGTTCTAGAAAGGAAACTGCATTTTCCACAGAGCCATGTTTGAAGTTACTTCAGGATGCCACAACAGAAGAAAACAGGAAACTGAAAACTTTACACTGAAAGTTGGGGTGTTTTATTGTTACAAAGAGCCCGATTTGTTCAAAGCGTATGCAGCTAACTGTGGTAATAAAATGCTAAAAGCAGCATAAAATGTCAACTCTGTTACCGTGTCTTTGTTTTGAAATAACTGAGAAATCCTGTTTAACTGCATAGCCGTCTAGTACAGCGGTTCTCGCTCTCACAAACGCGACATTGCCTTTGCTCCCAATATAAATAATTAATTGATTTCCCACAGAATGGCTGCTTAAGGCTCCGTTATGATTACAATAAATGGATAAATAATTTACAAAGCTGGTACATAACAGTAAATCAGAGCTTTCTCCTCTTGGACAAAGCTGTTTATTTTAAAATGATCTCAGAAAAAACATTAAATATCTTGAAATTAAAAAAAAAGAAAAGAAAAAAATGTTAAGCTATAAAATGTAATGTAAAACGGTGACAGACCCTTGTTTAACTTTTTTTAAGTCGGATTTTATTTCTTATAGCTCTGTAACTTAGGCTCATTAAGTATTTAGTTTTAAATTTAACCCAAATGCAGAAAAAGAGTTGTATTTTACTGGCATTTATGGCTATACAACATCCAAATCAGCAAAAAAAAAAAATTTGTCGTGGGTCAGAGATTTTCAGAAAGTGACCGGAAATCAGTAGCAAAAAAATCTCTAAGCAGTGCATTTGTTAGAAATAATTATTCCTGTCTGTGTTCACTCAAGATGGGCTCTAAAGCAAAGAGTTTGTCAGTGTGTAATTAAAAAGCTGCTGGTGAGGCAAGTGCTTACCTGCCTCAGGTAATGGGGATCTGAACGTAGACACAAATCACAAACAAATCTTCATAACTTTAGAGGTTGGGAGGTTGACAAAATACAGATATGGGTGAAGATTAACTAACATCAAAGGTCAAAACGTAGAGTAATCATATTCTTAAACGATAGAGCGTAAGCTGCGGAGCCCTGCGTGGATATAAAATAACTTACCATGGTACTAAACAGTAATCTAGTCAACAAACATTGACCAACTTTGCACGTTCACCAAACATGTTTTTCACGGTGGTTCACAGATATAGACTCTGAACCTTCCCGGTCTTAACCCACTGTTTCTCAGCCAAAGTGTACCCCCTGTCTTATGGCACATCTCAGCAATATGCCTGGCACTATGTGAACATTTTAAAGCAATGTACTGGAAGTAATCTGCAACGAAAGCTAAAGTCTGGTAGCTAGCGCTCGTTAAGCTAGCTACTAAACTGCACATAAAACATCTTATTTTGTAGCCATTTGGTTTTACTACTACGTCGTTTGCAGGCAATTATCGTTTTTAGTTGTGAGTATGTTTTGACAAGTAGTTGAGGTGATAATTTAGCGTATTTGTTGATTTTTTTAGAGGTAATGTTTCCTACGGACAGGGGTATTAGCAAGCTAACGTTACAAACTTAGCCAAGTTAGCGGTTCTCCAGCAGCAGCCGGGATGCACATATTTCCCCAAAACATGTTTAACAGTCTCAAAAAGTCTGTCGGAACGCCTTAGCAGCATAAAATACGGCGTGTTTTACCTTGTTTAGCGCTGCGCTCCTTCCCTCCAGTCTGTGGTTCGGTAACGTTAGGGCTGCTGGTCACCGCACAGGCCCCACAGTCAGCTACGGCTCTACTGCCATCTCTGTGCGGATGTTGCCGAGCAAAACACCCGGGTGTCACCCGCGCCACCCCAAATACTGCTGTGTCAAGGCAGGCGAGTTTTTCTGTTTGTTTTTTTTTGTTTGTTTGTTTTGTTTTGTTTTTTGTCAAACTCTTTGGATGCCGCTAGCTAGAAGAAATTCGCGTTAATTAATACTTTACTTCATGTTTTATTATACGTAAGTAATTTAATGGGTTTTTATATTGTAGTTATTTTTAAATAAGTTTGAGGTCTGAGCGGTTACACTGTTATTGCCTCAAAGCAAAGGTGAATTGGAGTTTGTTTTGAATTTAATACAAAAGTACGACAAAAAATGAAGCAATTAAAGACGAGAAAACAAGGCAATTTGATCAGCATAATTAGATCAGGATCGTTATTTAGACTTCACAATAACAAAGGAACAAGCTGTGAAATACAACATTTTATTTATATTTTTTGTTGTTGAAGCTGAAAACAAACTATTAAGTACTGTATATTTAGAGTCGAAGGATAATGCTATATAGTTTTCCAAATTTTATACAATTAAAGATATTAGAAAGTATGGCATACATTTTTGCCTTTGTACTTTTTGGCATTATTAAGAGTAACTCACAGCTGATTTGTAATTTTGTTTCTGGTCCCAAAACAATGATCCATGTTTATCTGCTCCAGATCAACTTATTCCTACCCTAATGCACCTTCATTTTGTATAGTCTTGGTAATCTTTTCAGGAATCCCCCTCTGATGAGGTATGTTTTTGTTGTTGTTTTTTGCTCAGGTTTATGTCAAATCAAAGACATCTGAACCAAATTAGCACATTACAGCACCACCCACTTTTCCTCATCTCTAAGTCAGCATATATGGGAAGAAGTTATGTTTCATACATCCCTGCAGTTACTTATTATTGAGGATATTAGACCGGTTTTCTACAAAATACATTAGATCACTTCAGTTTTCAAGACCAATATTTTAAGCTCTTCCTATTCGTTGAATTGTCAGCTAGTTTCTGCTCCGATCAGAAAATACTGCTGGATGGCATCACTGCTTGGACCAGCGAATTGGATTTCAGACTTATAGTCGCTGAATAAAAACACAACACTTTTATTGGCTTGTTATGGGGAAGAAACTCTAACTGTGATAGGCAGACCTCAGCTTTGGTCACAGTTAGGTGGGAAGGATAAAGTCACTCTGACTCTTAAAGCTCATTTAGCAAGGCAAAAGAATAAAATTTAGGTTTCCCAAAGTTTTGCAGATTTCCTGATCTGGACTGGACCAAAACACCAGAACACTAAAACATATCACTTGATCGATATTACATCTGTAGATCAGACTGATATGATTTTGAATCACACCTCCTGTGACCTACAGGAGAAGGATGTTAAAACCATTAAAAGTTTGTTTTCTCATCCCCCATTCAACATAAGCACACTGCGACAGCTTGAACAAAGATCAAATTCATCTCGCCAATCAGTTTAGGATTTGGCATTCTGCGCCTCATTCTAACATGTTCCACTTAATCACACTTTTAGACAAACACGTTTGAGGTTTTTCTGGAGCAGTTCACCTAAAAATATTTATTTAGCCTTTGTTGAATCAGGGCGACCAGCACCCCTCCCAGAGACAAGGGTGTAAAGAAAATGGATGGATGGATGGATGGATGGATGGATGGATGGATGGATGGATGGATGGATGGATGGATGGATGGATGGATGGATGGATGGATGG